>NC_134828.1:87660627-87974254 GCF_004210375.1 Tachypleus tridentatus
GTAACTTGAGTTTTTAATCTGTACAGAACTAATTTTGGCATCACAAACATTTAATTTTAACCAGTGCTGCATTCTACATACCATGTGACTCACTAAAATCTATATTTAAATCTGTCCTTTTAATATTTACTTTTAAATTACAAAATTAATTCATAATAAAGTATCAGTTACAATCTACAGTCTGATTCTAAACTTATTGACATAAATTAATAAAATACTAGTTCAATAAAATTTTGAATGCAAGTCAAATGCAGTGTTATGACCTGTCACAAAAGGATTAAACACAGTTGCTCAAAAACATTAAAAGTTGGTAAAATTTATGTAGTGTAAGTATGATGTATCTGTATGATTATTACTAAATTTCTGCATTACTAATAGTTGATGAAATGTTATTTAGCAGTTGGCATAGTCAGGTTCACATCACCATTAAGATGCTGTTATAATTAAGCTCAAAGCTACAATAGAAATATTCACTGCAGTAGGTTGCTTTTAAATTATTTAAAAATTAATTTTTTTGCTGTAGTTTTTTTGTATAAAATGGCAATATTTCAAACCTAGTTTTAATTGCAGAAGCTCGCAATTAATCAAGTCTTGGCCTTACTTTCTATTCATTTTGGTTGGTAAAAGCTATTTCTTTTTCTTTCTTTTTTTTGTAATTTTAGGGTTGGTTCAAAATACTTCTCATATCCATTGTAAAAGATAATACATTATCAGCTATAAAAGTAGAATGTCATAAAACAGTTATTTAGATGGCTTTCTAACAAGGCTACAAGTAATGTAAAAACAACTACTGTTAGTTGCTTGTGTCTTGAGTATAAACAGTTTGAGGCCAATTTTCTCTACAATTTTGTGTCTAAAAGAAAAGAACATTAGCGGATACTTGTGGGGGATAAAATTATCCTTTTTTGGTTATAAATGTATGTAAAAAAGACATGGTAAAGTTTGTTCAAAGTTATAACAACTAGAAGGGGCTTTGGCAGTTGGTGTTGTGAACATAATCTTTTCAGGTGGTAGTTACAAATTGTATATTCTGACCTGTTGGTGCATATAGTTCCTGATTGGTTGGCTTCTGACATTAAGGAAATGAAGAAAATCTGAAAGAAAAAAATCAAAGGGGTGAGGTATAAATTAAAACAGATTTGAAACTGAATTATAAACATTTAATGCAAAATGTATTAACATACTTCAGTAATGAAGTTGAATTCTCTGTTTAGAAGAAGGGATCAAAGTGTGCATACTACCTTTTTTGGGGTCATATTCAAAATATGATTTGAAAAACTTGGTTTATAATTCAAGGAAATATTTAAGTGAACTCTCACTCCCCACTTTTGTATCACATGACACTTTTTTACTCTGAATTTTAGATTTTCTTTTGATCTTCTGACTTTGGCATTAATATATACTTGTACAATAGACATTGCTGAGATATAATGCAAATGTCTGGTTTCCAAGCTTTACAAGAAATTCAAATGTCCTCTGACATTTTCTATTGGATTATTTATAATAAATACAAAAAATATTATATTTTTACTGACTTCTTTATAAGGCAGGTTTTTAAATATTTGCTAAGAGCAGAATTTGTAATGTTTATTAAGTGCTTGCTGAATTTCATGAAGTTACACAGCAAATTTGAAATAAATATTGCTATATGGAAATAAGAGCTGTTGAAGTGCACTAATGTCATTTGCATAATTAAGTTTTTAAGTTAAGTCTGAAAAAGATCATGGTACTTTTACTTTGAACTAGCCATTAACTTTGTAAAAACTTCTTAAATATCTAGCTATTGTTTGAAAAAGTGATTTAGGACTTGTTTAATTTGAAGTTGTGAATTTTCCAGAATCTATGAGAAACTTCAGAAGTTCCACTTAGTTCTATATGAAATGGAAGTCATCTGTCGAGTGCCAAACCTGGATACTAAATTTCAAAATTTAATTAGAAAATTGATATTTTAATAAATAATACTTATGTAGTGTAATTTGCAAGGAACAAATGGAGGATCTGTGTTACAAACCATTACAGTGGTTCATGGTTGTCAGGTTGAAATAGATGCTGAAAGAAGGAAGGCCGTCATTAACCTTATCACTACAGGTCATGGATGAAAGGCCTTATCTTTGTTGTCTTGTATTCAAAATTTTATTGAACTACTATTTTATGAATTTATGTCAATAGGTTTGGTATAAAACTAGATTGTAATTTAGATTTTAGTATTATACGTTATTACATTTTTTAATTTAAAAGTAAATATTAAAAACTTAAACATTGTTTTTGTCATGTGATATATTGAATGCATCTCTAGTTTGAATTAGATTTTTGTGATATCAGCATATAAAATTTGTAGTTTCATACAAATTAGGAACTTGTGTTACAGATATTAACAAGCTAAAACATTAAGTAAGAACCTCTTATATTTTCTTGGATATCTCTTGTACTAAATCACAGTGGATCCCACTCACCTCTTTCTATTTTTGTAGATGCTCCCTTATCATTCACTATATTGACTTAAACAATGGATTGTCTTTAGGAGAAGTTGGTAATATATCAGTTTGGGAAGAAGTTTGTTAAATTAACATGTTAGTAGTTCATTTAAAACAATGTGATAAAAGATCTAACATGCATGGCCAATTTAGTTTTTCCATAGTAGTTTCTGTATTACTTGTTCATTTTTATAGATTGGACCCAAGAGAATCCACACTGTGAGAACACGGGGAGGAAATAAAAAGTACAGAGCTCTAAGACTTGATCATGGCAACTTTTCTTGGGCATCAGAAAGTAAGTATTTTAATAGTTTGAAAAGAGCATTTGTAAAGATTTTTTTAATTGAAAACTTGCTGGGAAAAGTGAGTTTACATTGTTTAATAACTACAACAGTCTTAAACGTTTTAGTTTATACAATCATACAAATTGACTAGATGAAAATAAATATCTGAAAATTATCATTTCTACAGCACTCTTAAGTTGAAGGGAAGAAAAATAGCTGTTTTTTTTAATTTATCTGGTTTGATTTTTATTTCAGACTGCACTAGGAAGACTAGGGTTATTGATACTGTCTATAATGCGAGCAACAATGAGTTAGTTCGTACCAAAACTCTAGTGAAAAACGGTATTGTTCTGATTGATGCCACGCCCTTCCGACACTGGTATGAAGCCCATTATGCTGTTCCCCTTGGTAGGAAAAAGGGAGCAAAACTGGTAAGTTGTGATTTATGTAAAAAAGTACTTGGCAAATTTAGAGATTACCACTTTCTCTGATTAGTAAATATATTTTTTTCATTGCATATCTAAAATAAACCTGGCAATGAATGAGTTATAAAACTGTGATTTACAGTAAAAAATTTTTTAAATTATCATTTTCTCACTTAGTTTAAAAATTCCACTAAAGGCATTGTAAAATTTATGGTGTGTGTTAATAAAGAAAGGACTCTTCATAAGTTGTAAGATGTAAAGGTATTTGCATATAGAATATTTTGTGAATTATTTTTTCAACAATTGTGTAGTGTATTACTTTTGATTTTTGGATACAAGTTAGTCTTTATAGTAAGTTATTGAAATTATGGTTAAATTGCTAATTTAGTACAAAAATAAATGATTCTTTGAGCTTTTGTGTAAGTAACAAAAAACATGTAAATAGATGAAAAAACGTATTGTTCAAATCAGAAGTTTTTTGAGAAAACCCTTGTCTGTGTGTGATTGATTCATCTATGAGTTTAAAGTTTATATATCTGAAAGAACTACTTTTTTATTATTGCAGTTTTTATTAATGTTTAATGTAATTGATTCATGCAGCAACTATGTCTATTTTTACCTTGATTACAAATTATTAAACTTTCACTACGTAACTGTTTCTTATTTTTCATAGCATTGAAGTTTTTATCTTATGTATATTCCATAGGCAAGAAATTGTGTACCAAATTTATTTTTGTATTAATGAATCTTTCAGACTGAAGCAGAAGAGGCTGTGCTTAATAAAAAACGAAGCAAAAAAACAGAAAAGAAGTACAAGGAAAGACAGAAGCATGCCAAAGTTGAACAGGCAGTAGAAGAACAGTTTATGACAGGCCGTGTTCTCGGTTGGTCCATATTTTATGAAAAATGTGTTGTGTACATTCTTGTTATTGGCTTGAACACAAACCAGTGGTTTTTGACAAAACGTCATAAGATGAAACATACAATTGTGAATGTTCTTATTATGATGCTTGTATTTAACAAAATTATTATTAGCAAAATCCTGTAATAATAATTTTGTTAAAGATGAACTCATTGATGGCTGTAAAGTTTCTTTTCCCCTGAAAAGAATGTTTTTTTACATGCCATTTGCATTAATTTGTATGTGTACTAGGTACTTCTTAGTTCAAGGTTCAAGACTTTCGATTTGTAAATTTTCTGTTGTAATGTTTAAGGCCACTGTAAAGTTTAAGGCCACTGTAAAAAAAAATAGTTGATTGTTTCTTCAGTTAAAAAGTTGGGCTTAATGATGAATATTTTACTGGAGAGAATCTTGTTTTACAACAACTTGATCTTTCAAGGATAAACAAGTCATAGTAACTCTGACTGTCTTACTGACTTTAAGAAAAAATAAATACAGTGATTAAAATAATAAGTTATTGTTTTTTTTCAGCTTGTATTTCTTCGCGACCTGGCCAGTGTGGGCGAGCAGATGGTTACATTCTAGAAGGAAAAGAACTGGAGTTCTATGTAAGGAAAATCAAGGCAAAGAAGGGCAAATAAATATTTGCATAAATGTTGAAAAAAAGTCCTTGTATTTACATCTGATTCAATAAAACATTTCAGAGAAAGTTTATTTTGTCTGAATTAAATACAATCTTACTTGAATTTCCACATGGGACAGTAGATTCATTTTTTAAGTGTCAAATCTAGAAAGTTTAAGGATCTTAGTTTAGCCATTAAAAATGAAATTTTGAAGCCCCTTACTACTGTAAACTAACCCTTTTATTTTCTGTGCACATTTTTTAATGCAATGAGAAACAGTTTCTTACTGACTAACCTTTGCAATTTGAGTGAATAGAAGGGCAAAAAAAGGTTAAAGTACTAGCGTCTTTGGGAAACGGTATTCAACTCAAAGGAAGTAATCCATTTATTTCTGCAGGTGTACAGAACACTTGTTTGTTAAAATGGTCTATGACTTAGTGCATTGGTCATGTGCGACCAGATTTGAGCAAAATTAAGCATTAATCGTATTTGGATACCTGGAAGTTCTATTTCAGCAAATGCCATAAACTGCAATTTAACATAATTTTGTTTTAAATAAAAATGTCTACTTATAAAACAATGGTATGTTACAGCTTCAAATTTCCATCGTCCAGGACAATTTGGTTCAAGGTAAAACTGAATAAGTTGAGAATCAAATTATTGCAATAAAATAATGCTCTTAAATCCAAAGACTAGTTAAAAAAATGAATTGTTAACACGAATATATGCTGTTATTGCTGTGTGAACGGTTATGTAATATACACGAAAATATCCTTTCACAATGAATTATTCATATGATAAGTATTAAACACCAAATTAACGTAAAGGAGTGTAAAAGAACCTAGCCATTAAATTTATTTTTAAGGTATCAGGTTTTATGTATGTATGGGTCAGGATTCATTACAGTAGGTGTTTGTGACTTTGGGATAAATTTAAACAACGGACAGTATACAGTTTACTTATTTCAAGTATATTCAAAAAATTCGTTATACTATTGGTTATTACAGTTGTTTCCAGAACTTCAAATAACTTTGTCAGTTTCCACAAAGGCTAGTCCAATTAATTTATAACGCTGTTTGACAAGACATTCTTCTACTCTGTTATCACAATATAATAAATAATGATAAATTTACCTCATGAGTTACTACAGTTATATAATTTTAAATGATTTATTTCACCTCAAAAGTTCATACAGGCTGGTTTAGTTTGTAATCTAATTGACGAGTTATTCTTATTCACTGTTTATTACAATACAATGCGCGATAGTAACACTTTAAAAAGTCACCACTATACACTATTTCTAAACTACAACCCCTTGAGGTGGATTCCTGTGCATGGTGGGTGAACCTCTCAGAGAAGGTACTGTACTTTCAGTTTACCTCCTCTAGGATCTAAACATCCACCCACATATTTGCCGTGCGTTTGGCCTGTGAAGGGGAGGAGAGGATCCTGGTGGTAGAGGGGTCCAACAACAATGCAAAACCCTAGCATTGCTGCAGTTTCCTTGCTTGGCATTGTAGTGCATCCTATCGTAGGACTCCATGGTAAGTGGGCACTGAAATTTAGCGTCTTTATTATGGATACTCCCATTAACAAAAACATTGAAAAAAAGATTATGGATAGTGACGCATGGACCACTGCTGTGTAGTCAGATTCTGTATCTTGATTTCTAATATCAATTTCTTATCCGAGGAATCCTTAGGGCAGATGCCCTTTATACAATAGGGCTTTGCTGACACCTCTAAATCAGTAAAGGTGCATTGTGGAGACATTTTGGTGGAAACGTCGTTACCACAACATACCAAGATCCTTTTGAAATTGAAGGCCATTGGGGATATACACCTCAGGGTTACTCCCCATGCAACTTGAATTCTTCCAGGAGTTATAGTTAGGGATTTAAAGAACATTCATGAATCAGAGATCCTCACTGGTTTCTCCATCCAGGGCATTTCTGCAGTGCGCTGAATCTCCACTTGCAAAGACAGAATTATGGTGCCTACTAGTCACTAGTGTTCTGATATTGACGTTTACATCACCATGTCCTGCCACAGTCAAAGCAGGTTATGTGAACTGTAAGATATAGCCATACATTCCTATCCCTCAGATGTTAACAGTTCAGTCACGCAAAATATAATGTTGTGGTTCTTTAACATGTGCTATTCGTGGTAGCAAAGACCATGATGCTTACAAGTGCTGTAGTGGTTCACCCCTGTCTCACTATTTCTTGCCCTAAATGGGTTGAGGAGAAAGAGATGCAATGCTTGAACACTAAATAATATATCCCACCCAGAAGTTATTGTCCTCAACTCCATCTTGGATACATGCTGCTGTACTCCATTCCACTGCCACAGTGGAAGTGCAGACAGATCTCTCTTTGTCTCCAGCAGAGTCGTTTGCAAAACATCAGAATAATCTTTTGCCTTCCAAGATTGAAAGAGTTGATGAATCTATGTCTACTTCTTTGTCTTTGTGACTGCCCAGTTCCATTTCCTTTGGCTTCAGGTTTGGGTGTATCCTCGGGTCCCTCTTCTTCTGCAGCCCCAAGAAATAAAACAACCATTCGTCCATGCCCTCAGTTACTGGAATCTTTGTCCACAGATCGACCCAGGGCAGATCCATGGAAGTTGATAGACTTTTGTCAAAAAAAAATCGAAACCAGAAGGGTTTCTTGCCACGTTTTCACGTAAATAAAAATGGCCACTGATCCAGTGGAACTGTTGGGGTTTTCATCTTAGTATAGATGGCATAAAGGATTTGATTGATTCTTACCATCCCGCGTGTCTCTCCTTACAAGAAACATTTCTGAAACCTGCCAATACAGTCACCCTTGGGCAGTTTTCTTTGTACGTAAAGGACAGGTTGTGTGATAGACGAGTGCATTGTGGGGTGGTACTGTTGGTTGATTAGCATGTGCCCACCGTTTTTGCCATTTGATATACCCTTGGAGGCTGTAACCATCTGTGCTTCCTTGGATTGTACCATCACTGTTTGTTCTTTCTACATGGCTCCTGACGAGACTTATAATCAGTCAGACCTTAGTGCCCTCATTGAGCAGTTATCTCTTTTTAATCCTGGGACATAATCCTCTCCAATATTGGTTCTTATACTTATTTTCATGTACCTAGTCAGTCTTTTACTACTATTGATCTTTCTAAAACTGACAAATTTCCCGCAGTATCCTCGTCCGTCGTGGAATCCTGACCGTCACATGGCAAGGAAAGCTCAAAATAGGCTTGGGATACCTTTCATAGGTATCCCACACTTTTAAACTGTATTCCATTTTAGCACGCCCATGTACATGCTCGGCAACTCAGAGCCAGAATTAATATTGGATTAAATGTACCTCTAGCATCTCTTCTACCACCAGTTCCAAAGTCATATGGGACAAAATTTGAAAGGTTAGTGGACAGTATACTTCTGTCCCATCTTGATCTTACTCTCTGATGACCAGGAAGTTGCTGATGCCCAGAGCATTGCCAATGCTCTCGGCAAAAGCTTTTCTCAAGCATCTAGCATTTTTGCTTCACCCTCCACCTTCTTCAAGACATGGACAGGGCAACTGCCTCTTTCCTTTGGGGCTGATCATCTCTTATGACTATAATTGCCCCTTTAGCTTGATCTTCGTCAGTCTGGCAGTACACAATATTCATTACAAGATGCTGTACCATCTCTCTCTCTCCTGCTTATCTTGCTGGTTGTTCTTAACCAGGTCTGGGAGGAGAATGTTTTTTCTTATGGTTGGCACCATGCTATTGTACTCCCTTTTGCTAAATCTGGGAAGGATCCCCAAATTCCTTTAAACTACTGTCCAATCTTTGCCGAGGTATCTCTGTAAAATCTAAGGATGGTTAATGCTCATCGTGTTTCATTCCTTCAATCAAACAACCTCCTCTCACCCACTCTGTTGGTTTTGACGACAGCACTTCACCGTGGACCACCTGATTCGACTTAAATGTCAATCAGGAAAGCCTTTCTCAAGTGACAACATCCTGTTTCTGTACTTTTTTACCTTGAGAAAGTTTATGATACAACGTGGAGATATGGCATCTTGCGAGGCTTCCACTCATACAGGTTGCATGGCCATTTACCCATTTTGATGAACTGGCAATTCCAAGTCAGTGTGAGTGCGACACTTTCCTGTTATTTCCTACAGAAACTTGGAATCCCTTATGGCTGAGTCTTGAGTGTAACAGTTTTCATTATAAAGACTAATGTCATCATTGGACAACTCCCCGTTACACTTGCAAACAGTCTATATGTCGACTGCCCCTAATTGCTTACTGTAGTGGACCACAGCAACCAGTTTTAACTTTTCTCGCTCCAAAACTGTTTGCATGCTCTTCTGCTGCCAACAGAATATTCACCCAGATCCCGAGTTCTGTCTTGAAGAAGTTGTGCTTCCCATGGTCCCTGAGGCAAAGTTCATGGAGCTTATCTTTGACTTAAGCTGACCTTTATTCTACACATCAATCAGCTACATGTTCAAGTGTACAAGGGCATTGAACATCCTCCATGTGCTCACTTCTTCTATGCTAAAAATCTATCGTGCCCTTATTCAATCAAAACTGAACTATTAATCTCTGTTAGGACCTCAGCCTTAAAGATGTTGGACCGTGTTCACCATTTAGGGGCTTTGGCTCTGCACTTCTCCAGTCCAGAGTTTGTACACTGAGTCTCATGAACCTTCTATATACCTTTGTCATTTGGGTTATTGGTCCTTTTAACGTTATTGAAGATTTTAATTTGAAAATTGGGCTGTATTTTGATTTAGCATGATTCCTTTTTACACATTTTAACTATTTTACCAGCTGTTTGGCATAGATAGCCCAGTTACTTTGCACCAATAAATGCTTAAACAACCATCTAAACTAAAAATGGTATAGTTCTATATCTTTCACTAATTTAACTGCACTTGATCGCTTATATACAGGGTGTAACGTAAGTCCCTACCCATCCATATGTTGTGTCTAAACGTTATAATACCAATGATGAGTTGAAGGCAGCTGTTACCGCGGCATTTAGAACAATAACCCCTGCTATGTTGAGGAAAATGTCTCATAGAACATGGCGTCGCATAATATGATGCAGCGAGAACGAGGGACATCACACAGATACATAAGATATATGGATGGGTAGGGACTTATGGGCCACTCTGTATATTTTTCATACTGAAGCCTAGAATTTTTTACAAATTAACATACGATATGATATTACAATACTCAAAGCAACAAGAAAAATACGAAGTTTGAGTAACTTGACTTAGGTCACAGCAAATGATTCATAAACAGGTAAAAAAACACTTATGTTAAATTTAAAATGAACAGTTGTGTATATCTAACAATAAGCCCATTACTTTTATGCTATACATAAAGACGCATTTCAGTTCATATACAAAGTATACTCGTACAGTTTGCACCAATTTTTGCAGAACTTGTAGTTTTGGGCACACAATGCCCACATCATGTTCATTGCTTTGTCGATTTTGCACCTTTGGATGTATATGAGTGGTTCATGATCCACCTGGATGATGAGCTTCTTTTCATATAGATTGTTCTAGAGCTTTCAAATAACAAGTATGATGGCTAGACACACTCATTTGATCACAGAATAGTTCTCACTTCTTTAGAGCTTTTTACTTCCACGAATTAATGGAAGCAGTCTTTCATGTTTCTGTAGGAGTACTGCTACAATTTCAACATCTGAAGCCTCAACCCCAGCAATGAATGGTTTGTAGAAGTTTGGCATTCAAAGGAAAGACAAACATTCCAACATGTCCCTTAACTTCCTGAATGCCATCTGCTGTGATTGTTCCCACCTCATCCTACTGAGTAGACCATTCATGGTTATGTCAGTCAATGATGCTGGAACGTCAGCATAGATTATAATAAACTTTGTGGCATCCTGCTAACCCCAGAAAGGATCTGGTTTGCTTCTTCATCATTGGAGCTGGTGAAGGTAAGCTTTTTCTCTTCCATGGCTATCTATCAGTTACCCATTTTGTGTTCAAGAAACTTCAATACAGGATAGTCAATGAAGTTCATAAATGGTATGATGGTTAGATCTGTTGCCTTCACTCATCTGAACAGGTTTCCGAGTTTCTTCTCATCTGGCTGTGTCAGAGTGGCATACATAAAATGTTCAATGTTGTTGATAGTGGTGTGCAACATCTCCCTCTTGCATTTGAATATTGATAATGAGTTGACTAACCTAAGTGACATCCTCTTAAAGTGGTAATATTTATCTGGAGTCACAATGACTATCTTTTATTTAAATCCTGACTCCATTGGGATCTGCTAACAACATTTACTAAGGTCGATCTTTGAAAAGAAGTTGTCTAATTTTGCTATGATAGCCTCTGAACTGTTTATAGGTTTGGAGTCAAACTTCGTCATAAGGTTCAGCTTCTTAAAATCAGTGCAGAAGCAGTTTGATCCATCCATTTTCTTCACTATTACAACTGGTGAACAGCAAGCTGAATTTGAAAACTAAATGATTCTGGGTCACATTGCATTGGGACCTCTAGTTGTGTTCCAAATCTCGTGTTGCACAAGGTCTGTCTTGCCTGGTCTGTTTGTGAAGACATCTGCATAATGGCACAGTGGATCTTGCAGTTCATTCTTTTGGTTGCCAGTGAGTTTCTTCACTGATGCTGACATCTTTGTATGTCTCATCTCTACCCAGTGTTCTTAGGTCTAATAGGTCTTCTTATATGACAAAGTTTACTGTCTTCTAGTGTCTATGACAGCCACACCTGCAATATGTGCCTCAAAAGCTGTACCCATTATGTTTTCTTCATATTTCAAAGTACTTCTTTAAGATACTGCTATGGTAGGTCTTGATAATCATATCCACTTTCACCATGAAATCCATTCTGTTAACCACTTCCTGCACTTTTAAATGTTCTTTCCACTGCAAGCCCCTTCAATGGCACAGTGGTATGTCTGTGAACTTACAACATGAAAAATGAAATTTGAATACCCGTGGTGGGCAAAGCACAGATAATGCATTGTGCAGCTTCATGCTTCACTACAAAGAAAATAAGAGTCAAATGCAGGATGGTTGTTGTCTGTATGATCCACTGTCCGACCTTGTAACGTCTATCTTTGTTGTTTTTTTTTGTCATGGAAATGCTTCTAACTACCTAGAGCTGCGTACAAACTGTCAAGTGAGTTGACAGGTCTGCTTCAGTAAGTTTCTGAACTCTAACACACACTATATTGCATTCCTTGCTTTTGACTCTTATTTTGGTCATGGCTCTAAGTATCTGCATTGATCAGACAGTAACTGATAGAGTGAAAATCCTGTATGTACTTGCAGGACTTCTCACTAAGCAAATAATACTGCTTGCAGATACCTGTTGCACTCACATGGTCTCTATTGGCACATCTTCAGCATGCTCTTTAAAACTTCATTGACTCCCACAAAGCCCTTTACAGGGTGGTAATGAGCTGCCTAGTACTGAATACCTCATATCCCTTATTAAATGGGGTCCCTTTGTCAGTCAAGGATTCTCTCAGAAAGTCCACTCTGCAGAACACTTCCAGGAGAGCTTCTGCTACTCTGTCTCTACTTTTTGGCAGTGGTATGAATTCTGGATAATACATCGCATAGTTGGCTATTATCAGAAACAGGTGCTAATAGTCCGATCAAGTCCACAGTTACTCTGCTGAACAACTCTTCTAAGAGAGGCATTTTATCCAGTGGAACCTTGACTACCTTCCTTCTAGATACTGTCCTTTGACATATGTTATATCTCCTCCAGAATCTGCTTACATCTCCAATGATCCCAGCCAGTGTAAGTTGGTGGAGACTGTTTGTTATCTTCTTTACACCTAGGTAACCTCACACAATTGAACTGGAGTCAGATTCATCATAAAGCCCAGTCCATTCCCTTTTGTCTTGTGCTCTAGTTTCCATCAGGTACTGTACTAAAGTATCTGTGCTTCCTTCAGACCTACATTTGGGGTGTTACCTTTTGACACTTGCAGGAGCTTGATGTCTTATTTGTTCTTTTCTTGAGCTCTAGAGGTGACTGCAGATGTTTCATTCATCTTCTTTCTGTCTGGTTCCTCCAAACTTGCTCCCCATTGGCAGAGTAATATGTCTGCAGACTCACACCACAAAAACCAAGTTTTGATACCCATGCTTGGAAGAGCACAGACAGCTCATTCTGTAGCTTTGTGCTTAATTCCAAATAATCAATTCTTCAAACTTCTGCTGCCCGATATATTTCCAATCGCTAAGTCATAGATGGGTGCCTTCTTGCTGAGGTGAACCTTTTCATTGTTCCATCAATCAGCACACAGAGGTGAACCTTGTATATCATCTGGTCATTAGGTATTAGACTTGTTCTCATTGCTGCATTACTGCACCCAGTGTCTCCTACAATTTCACTTTCTTGTCCCCGATATGGCGTTCACCTACTGGCATATTGTGATTTGTTGGCAAGGAATACTGCCAAAGTGGAACTCTACCAGATTTCATATCCAAACAAAGACCAACAATGGGAACTGGAAGTGTTAGTGCAGACCATAAGGGGAAACTTCATGAATGAACTGAAAAGTCTTTATATTTTGTAAAAGTATGTTGTATTTTTCTTGAAGAGGATTTATTGTTGGATACGAAAGACTGTTTAGTTTAAGTTGTCATTTAGTGACTTAATATTTAATGATTATTTAGTTTCATAACAAGTTTTAAAAGTTATTTATTTCAAAAATAAGTTCCGACAATTTTTTTTACGCAAGTCGGTACGAGTCGTAAATTGTATATGCAGTTTAATTGTTGTATTAAGTTTTTGCGATATTGTTGAAGTTATTTTACCCGAAGCTTCTGAGTTTTTTATTATGTATAATATTGTTGTTAATACAAGAATAGATGTATCTAGTTTTTTCTGTCGCGTTATAAATACATGCAGATAAAGAAGTTAAAGTTAGTGAAAGTAAAAGTGAAGGCGGACTGGTGATTGACAATTTAACCCTACCAGCAAAAATATCAGTGTGCATTGTAAACAAAGTTAGAGTAGAATGTATTACCAAAGGATGTTCTAAAGTAATTGAACCTGTTTGTGTGGACTTTGACGGAAAAAACCCAATTATTTATAATCTGATACAACTGTGTTAACCAACAGTAATAGTAGTGATTTTAAACTAAGTTTCACAGATTGAATTAATTGAAACAACATTTGTGAACTTTTGACGTATAAGGTAATTATTTAAAACTCTGAACACAACTATGATAATCCACAGGGTAATGAAAGTGAATTTATCATTCATCATATTGTGGTAATAGAGAATAGAATAAATAATTCGTGTTGTCACTTGGGTTCTAAAGTAATCGAATCAACCTGTGAGGACTTTTGACGAAAAATAGAATTATTTAAAGATCTAGATTCACCTGTAGTAAACAGTAATAAATATGTTTGTGCATATCTTTGACTTATTTTGAATATATTTCAAAACAAGTGGACTATGTGTTGTCCATTTGTTAAACTTTATTGCCAACAAGTCACAGACACCTATTGTAAAGAATTCGACCACTATACAAAAACTTGATAACCTACATCACTAAGATTATGTACAGTAAAACTGAGCACCATGTTTCGTAAGGTAATTAATGGAATCTCGTTGTCTTATATGTACCTGTATAAGAAACACATTTAAATGTTGGTATTTTTAAGTTTTAAAGTAAAGCTCTTTGAAAATAAACAGTCGAGTTATTAGGTATGGTAGCCATTACATTTAAGTGGGGAAAATTCTAATAATATAAGTAGGTACATAGTATTTTAGCATAAGCAAGCACTTTGGAAACATGCAAACTATTCTCCTTATAGACTGATTTTTCAAGAAAGTCATAGGACTGCAAATCAAAGTTATTTGTAAAACCTACGTTGCGGAAACGTCACATAATAACTTGTAACTAACGAGCACGTTTTAAATATTGAAAAGTTTTCTTTATTTCATTATTGCACACTTTTTATAGTTCGATTGTTGTGGAACTTTATGTTTGTTCCAAATTAGTCCCCGTCTCACCAATTTTATTTGTATGATGGTTAACATGCACGTATAAAGGGGAAGATTCAACTGAACCCATATCGTTGTGATGCAAAATATAATTATGCTTGTATACATGGGGTGGACAAAAAGTGGCCTTCCTTGAAACTGTTGTTGATTTGTTATTTTTTTTTTTTTATTATACAACAGAAAAATGTGTAAAACTATATATTTTAGAACGCACTCGAAAATATCTATTCAAGTATGGTCTCAAATCCTGATTTTAACCCTGGCTTTCGTAAATACCTGAACTTTTTCATGATTTTAGTTACATTTGCTTGTAAAAAAATGTGCGCCTTCTGTAGTTTTTTAGAGCTTAATATTTTCAACGTAGGCCATTTTTTTCACACTCCTTATAGTTATAGCGCAGTTGCTTATGGTATTTAGTGTTCTGTACACTGATATCGGTTGTCTTGCCACCTCATTAGATGATTTCAAGAATCATGGTGTGTTCGTTCCTCAAGTTAATTTTTGAAACGCCAATACAAGAAATGTAACACTGATGCAATGGTTGTAAAGAAAAATTTGTTAAAAAATTTACCTTTAAGTTTCGATGTAGATAAAATGTACTCATACAGAACTTTTGTATTGTCTTAAACAAATATGCTGGTCTCTAAAAATATATTGATTTTATGTTTTCTGCAAGCTTAACAACTTGTACATTTTACAAAGCTTTCGTTTGACCTGTGTCAATTAAGGAAATACTTTGTTTTTGTAATTGTTGATTACGTTGAGACATACCAAGATTACTTACTATCTTGCAGCTGTTTACTTATTAAGAGGTTTATCTAACCACAGTGCTAAATGTACTAAAAGACTAGCCATATATTTCAAACTAATCATCATCGCATAGATTACTTTAATTCGGATAAATACTTTGCTCTATTGCTTTATTTTAGGATGTTGCATTCTGCAACGAAAACCAAAGCATAGTTGACATCTTCCAACTGATATTAAAGTGCACGAACAGCATCAGGTTTTATGTTGTTGAATGACTTCGTTATAAAGCCGAACACTGTCGCTGCCTTGGCTAAGTTGATTGGTCGATACAAGATTGAGAAAGAGTGCACTGCATTTTAAAAAGTATCTTGAAATTAAAGCAATTTGTTTTGAAAACCACTGTTCTTGCCTTTTATTTTGATTCCATTTTCATTCCTTAGTCACGAAAATCACCTGTAACAGCATTGCCTCTCTTTTTGCTCTTTTCAAGTTTGCTTAAAATAGTTAGTCTTTCAATGCGGAAAATCAAGGAACGATCCAGCATCATCAGGATGGTTATGGCGCCTGACTCACATTCTACTTGTTCCGGTTCGAGCTCCATCAATGAATATGCTCGCCCTTTCAATAGTCAGTCCCATTTTTCATTGGTAAAGTGTAGTCCAAGAGGTAGCAGTAGGCAGTGTTGATTAGTTGCCTTGTCTAGTGTATTTCACTGCTAAGTAAGGAATAGATAACACAGATAGACCTTGAAAGCTTTGCGCGAAATTCATCTAACGAGCCAACAGCACCTGGCATGATAATATTATAATTTTATTCACCAGATTTAAAATTTAAATTATAATTTGTGTTTTTAAGAGGCGCAAGGTATTATTTGACTGGTAGCACCCTCTGTTGTGAACTGCAATTACGAACTTATGAGGCTTATCAGCATGGCATGGATCAATAAAATAAATAGATCTCTTATTTAAAAATCTTAAATATTATCTACTACAATAGTCTCAAACTTCAAATTGGTGCTCGGTTAACTTTTGATGGGTTTCAATGTTTAGTTTTATTGTGTACGTATATCATTGGGTTTTGGGATTCTATTTACTGAGCAATAAATTATTTTGATAAAAATAAATTAGGGGTGTTGTTGTGGCATCAAAATTGCTTAAAAGTTAGATACGGGAAAAATACTTAGAAAACGATCAGTTTGGTTTGTTACAAATTTTGCACAAAGCAATACGAAGGTTATCTGTACTAGTCGTCCCTGATTTAGAGAAGCATCTAGTCCTCACCATCCATCGCAACCTCTTGGGCCACTCGTCTACCAATGATTGGAATTGGCTGTAACATCTTAACGCTGAAAGGTAAGAGAAGGATTTGAGCCCACTATCCGTATACTTCGAATTGAGCGTCCTAACCATATAGCCATGTTGGGTTAGAAATCAATAGAAATATTCCTGATTTCCATACTTTTCATATATATATATATTTCCTATTTCAGGAAGGAAAAATAAAGTTACTGATTTGTTAAATAACTTATTTGGCAGTTATGAAACATTTTATCTCAAGTGTGAAAAGTTGTATCAAAAACATTAAAGCTTTAATAAATCAGTTAACTAAAAGGTGGAACGAAATCGCTTTTCAGCATCATTTGAGTATTTCAAAATTATTTTACATGATTTTGGACTAAAAAGTTATACTTTTATTTCGATAATTATATTAAAGAAAGAATAGATTTATTTATATTTAACTGTATTTCTTTTGTTATTGTTTCTGAACAGGAAGTTTACCATATCTCTAGAACTAAAAGTTACACTAACATATGCAAAACAAGTAATGGGTTTTCTTGGAATTAAACTGTTTGGCTTCCTTCCAGACTAGTTTGAGATTATCAATATAAAGTACTTAAAGGTAAGTAACATGATGGAGAACTTTGGATGATTGGTTTATTATTAAAGTTACGATACCTAACTTTTCTTCCAGTTTTTCAACTAGCGAAATGAAACAAGGTTACGTTTTTGTATTTGAAGTGAGAACATTGCAAGTTGTAACATTAAGATATTATTTTATTGCAAGTTACAGCTTTAACAGAAATATAAAGCTTATGTACGTGAAAATGATCGCACCATGATTACAACGTTGTACTTGTTCTAAAAACAAAGATTTCTTACTATAAAGGATGTAACTTCTGATAAAATAATACTTAATCAGTAAGTGAATTTCAAACAAAACTATTAATTCTTAGATATTGTTATAGTAATTAGAAGAGGATTATGAAGTTACGACTGTTGTATTATTAAACAACCAGTTCATACATTTATTATTTTAGCATTCATCCCAAATAATTTATACTGAATATCATTGTTACTCTAGTAGAAAGGGTACGTTAATACCTAACCCGTAAGTAAAAAGTCTTAGATTACATGAACTGGAAGAATATTTGATAAAATGACATTACCCAGAGAAGGATATCGATATATTTTAATTTGGTGAATGTCAGAAGGAAAAGAATTATAACGAAAATGTTATCACACTAACCACAACTCACTGTCCATAGATATCTATTAAATATCAGCTTTATTCAGAACAGTAAGAGAGAGAAAGAAAAAAAAAGGCTTTAAACATAACAGTTTCCTCTGATTTATAACAATATTACTATTAGCATTGCAACAGGAGTATAACCCAGAACACACAATTGGCATTTTAAGCTGTTACACTGAATAATACCTTTTTGTCTATTTTCAGTATTCTGTTTATGACAAAAAAAATACTTCAGTTTCTAGGTTGTCTATAAGCTACAGTAACACAAACATTACTTACAGCTTCTTATTAGTGCTTAGATGTGTACTACAGGAGGCAAAGTCTTTAATACTAACAAGTCATCACCCCAAATTAAATTATATGTGGTAACGATTGGTAACATTGCTGACTAGCCGTCGTTAACTTTTGGATCACAAAATTTGGCGCGAAAGATACAATTGTCAATTAGGCCCCTTGGAGGATTTTTATTTCATTTTTCATTTATTTAATGTAATACTTTTTATCTTTATTATTTACAATCTGTACATTTGCTTTACTAAAACGAGAAATTTTTGCGTGTTCAGGATTGGTAGTTCTAAAAATCTAAATAAACATAACATGACGATTAAAATGTCAGTTTTATTTAAAAAAATAACTTAAGTTGTACATAAAACTTAAAGAATCTTTTCGAAAACTGCAAAATGATTTCGGTTAAGCGGCAACCTCCTAATATATATGGATTGTTAACCTCAAAGATATTTATGTAAAAACTTAAGCATTTGTATTATGTAATAGAAAAAAAGTGTTCAGATGCGAAATTATAGTTACCTAAATCACAGCAAGCGCATTATTAAAAAAAACAACAATATAATTAATGATTATATATTACACAAAACCTATAAACAATTAAAACTTGTAAATAACAAAACATGAAATACACAAATTATTTAAATCAGATTCAAAGTACAGGGTGAGCCAAAGTCTTGGCATGTACACACACACACAAACCTCTTATTTAAACCTCATGTTAACAATTTATTTTTCTTTGTATTTTAGTGGGGCTTTCTCAAACAGATTGTAGCAAAGAAACGGTATGAAACAATTAGCACTGTAAAACCAAAAGGTTGTAAAAGGTTCGCCAAATTAGAGCCATTCATAAAAAGAACAGTATAATATTCGAAGGTAGATGTCGCATTCAAACGTACGTGTTATCCATGTCATGAAACTGAAAGCCTACAGACATTTTGGACTATTAATCGAACCTATTGTTAGTGTGCCAGTATAAGATATGTAAATATGCAACAAATTCTTTCTTTCATGCACACTATGTTTATTTTAGGGTGGTGTTCAGACTTTTCGCCCATTTTGTACTTTAATTTGTTTAATGAAATAACTTTCCTGAAATACTTTTGTTGATTATAATAATACCAAATTAATAACACGAAAAGAAAGGTTCTTGTAACAGACTACGTGTTCAAATGTAAAAATGTCCGAATGTCTTAAAATTAATCGGTTTTGATTTGTGTTTCTGACACGAAACTTACGTTAATTCATTCTAAAGGCAATAAAGCTGAAAATTTCGTTTTGCACATTTTGACACAGAAATAGCTTTCACAGCACCAAGAAAAAAATTTAGTTTTAAACATAGCAGTTCCCTCTGTATATGCAATGATATTACTATTATTAGTATTAGAATGGAAGTATAACCTAGATTACACAGTTAGCATTTTAAGTTTATACACTGAGTTATGCCCTCTTGTCTATTTTCAGTATTTTGTTTATAACAAAGATTGTCTATAAGCTACAATAATACTAGCATTACTTACAGTGCTTAGACTGTACAGGAGACAAACAAAGTTAATACTAACATATCAACTCGACGTATTGTATTAACGACTAGTAAGCATCGCTGACTAATCATTAGTATTTGGACCATGTAATTTGGCGCGAAATATACAATTGTCAATTAAGCCCTCTGGATAATTTCTATCTAATAAAACATTTTAAATTTATTTAATGTAATACCTTTTTCCTTGTTATTTACAATAAGTGCATTCTCTTTGCTAACATATCTGATATATTTTGTTTGACGTATCCAAGATGGGTAATTTTAAAACATAAATAAACTTAAGAATTAGACACTTTATAAAAAAAAAAAGTATTAGTTTCGAAAAAGTCAATAAATATCATATCCTTCAATCAGTTTCTCCAAGAAGTTTGTTGTTTTATAAACCTCTTTAACAGTAAGCTGATTTCTGAAAATACAGGGTGCCACAGAAGTATGGTTTGGTTTGTTTTGTTTTGAATTTCGCGCAAAACTACACGAAAGCTATCTAAAGTCACACGATTTTATTTGAGAATCAAAAACAAGGGAAAAGAAATAATCAATTCGTGTGTGTGACAATTATTAGTAAGATGGTGCAGCAGTTCAGAAACCCGATATCTCTTTGGTTACTCACACTTCTGATTAAAATAGGTTATGAATTACCATCATATGGATTGCGTAATTGAATACCGCAGGTTCCGGACCTTCAATGACATATGCATCACCTAAAATAAATAATTAACAGAATTTCTTGTCCTGCTATCCCTAAACACTACTTCGCCTCTGGTTGAGGGAGAGTTTGATTGTTTGTTTGTTTTGGAATTTCGCACAAAGCTACTCGAGGGCTATCTGTGCTAGCCGTCCCTAATTTAGCAGTGTAAGACTAGAGGGAAGGCAGCTAGTCATCACCACCCACCGCCAACTCTTGGGCTACTCTTTTACCAACGAATAGTGGGATTGACCGTCACATTATAACGCCCCCACGGCTGGGAGGGCGAGCATGTTTAGCGCGACTCGGGCGCGAACCCGCAACCCTCAGATTACGAAGCGCACGCCTTAACGCGCTAGGCCATGCCAGGCCCTTGAGAGAGAAATCTTATGTTAACTAAAGTGCTTTGTTTTTTGTTTGTTTTTTGAATTTTGCGCAAAGCTACAGGAGGACTATCTGCGCTAGGGACAATTAGGGACAGCTAGCGCAGATAGTCCTCCTGTAGCTTTGCGCGAAATTCAAAAAACAAACAAAAAACAAAGCACTTTAGTTAATATAAGATCTCTCCCTCAACCAGAGGCGAAGTAGTGTTTAGGGATAGCAGAACAAGAAATTTTGTTAATTATTTATTTTAGGTGATGCATATGTCATTGAAAGGTCCGGAACCTGTGGTATTCAATTACGCAATCCATATGATGGTAATGCATAACGTATTTCAGTCAGAAGTGTGAGTAACCAAAGAGATATCGGGTTTCTGAACGGCTGCACCATCTTACTAATAATTGTCACACACACGAATTGATTATTTCTTCTCCCTTGTTTTTTGATTCTCAAATAAAATCGTGTGACTTTTCTTCTTTGTCTATTTGGGGTTGGGAATTGCCTTGATTTTCTGAACTGGCAGAAGGCTACTACAACTATCAGTACTGTTCTTATCAGTATCAAACATATTTTTGGGCTTGATAAATGAACTTCCTTTAACAAAAAAAGAGGTTCATCTAAGTTACACAAAAAGTGGCTGCATAGTTTTTAAGTCAAACATTTCTGAACCTTGCGTATTCAGGAAATCGATTAAATAACGGTAATTGATGACGATATTTCAAAGATTATCATCATTTCAGCCACTGTCAGAGGGACTCGGAGTTATTTCTTGAAGATTTTGTTTGTCTTGAATTTTGCTCGTTAAGCTACCCGAGGGTTATTTGCGCTAGCTATCCCTAATTTAGTAGTGTAAGACTAGAGGGAAGACAGCTGGTTATCACTACTTACCGCACACTTTTGGGCTTCTTTTTTTACCAATGAATAGTGGCATTGACGGTAACATTATGACCCTCCCACGACTAAAAAGGCGAGCATGTTTGACGTGACGGGGATTCGAACCTACGACAATCAGATTACTAGTCGATCGCCCTAATCAACTGGCCAAGATTTTTTTATGTCCAGTTCCTTCTATCGGGTCGTCTCTGGTTGAGGGAGAAATCCTATGTCACAAAGCCTTTAGTAATTCTGGCGTTCACAAATCTAATTTACAGTTTTTACACTAAGTTCATATTTAACACCCCCTATATGGAAATATTACAGCTACTATTATTAAACTGGTCATATGATTAATTTTACCAGATAATTTACATATAAAGTTTAAATCATCTCTCACATATGCCTTAATTTTAACAATAAATGTTTTCAACAGTTCATACGCAAATAACTGATACGACGAATAGAATATTGACGTCCTGCAACAACAGGGATGTTAGAGGAACAAGAAGCAATGTGACCAACTGGGGCTAGGGATTGCAGTCGCCTTATCCAGTCTTCTTTTTTTTTTTAAGAAATGGAAAACTTGTAGTTAATGGGCTATGTTTATGGCTTGTTTGTTTGTTTTTTGGAATTTTGCACAAAGCTACTCGAGGGCTATCTGTGCTAGCCGTCCCTAATTTAGTAGTGTAAGACTAGAGGGAAAACAGTTAGTCATCACCACCCACCGCCAACTCTTGGGCTACTCTTTTACCCACGAATAGTGGGATTGACCGTAACATTATAACGCCCTCACGGCTGAAATGGCGAGCATGTTTGGCGCGACGGGGATGCAAACTCGCAATCCTCAATTTACGAGTCGCACTCCTTAACACGCTTGGCCACACCGGGCCCCAATGTTTATGGAAAATCATTAGTATTAATACATATGTATTTAATTTTATACAAACTACAAATTGAATTTTATTTTTTTATTCTTCATAGCCTTCTAGTTCTCCTGTACTTAGTACAGCTGATATATGAACTCTTAAACATGCAATGTCATCAACATTTCATTATTTTGCAGAAATTATAATTCAACTTTGCCACCCACCCCTGGATGTTACTGAAATGATGCCATTAACCAGAAGGTTAAAAATGTTGTATGTAATTTCTTACTTAAATTAAAAGAAGTGTTTGTAATATCTTGGTATTTAGGTATTTATGATAAAATAGAAAATATAATTTTAATCACAGTAAAATTAATTAAAATACTATATTTCCAATTCATTAAGTTGTTCCTTGTATTTCTTAATAACATATTTAACTTTTGTTATACATCTTTATCATAATCACTGAGCTCAAGTTTCATCTAAGTTGTATGGTCTCTTAATTGTTCTATATCCAGTGAAGTTTAACTCACATTACAACTAGACACAGCCTTCCTTCTCGGTATCGAAATTCGAATTTTAACGATATTGGTCCAATCGTTCCTTTAATGGTACCACACGTTGTTGTTTTTAAATTAATAGGGTTTACCCAGTCCTTTTGCATTCAATTTTCGGACACATTACTCTAAGATTAAATGGTAGTGAGGGTTGTTATAATGTTGTTATTGCTCCTAATAATCCCAGCATGGCCAATGGGTTAAGGCGTTCGACTCATAATCTGAGAGTTGCGGGTACGAATCCCGGTCGTTCCAAACATACTCGCCCTTTCAGCCGTGGAGGCGTTATAATGTGAAGGTCAATCCCACTATTAGTTGGTAAAAAGTAGTCCAAGAGTTGGCGGTAGATGATGAAGACTAGCTGCCTTCCCTCTAGTTTTACACTACTAAATTAGGGACGGCTAGCGCAGGTTGCCCTCGTGTAGCTTTGCGCAAAATTCAAAAAACAACCAAACAAGGTACTAACAACAATTTAACAATAATAATGATTCACAAGAATAAGTGGCATAGTGATATGTCGGCAGACGTAAAAGACTAAAGATCGGGTTTCGATATCCGCGGCAAGCAGAGCATAGATAGCTTTGTGCTTAATTTCAAACTAACAAATCTAATATACTTCTTATGAACTGTTCTCTATAATATTCTCTATTATTATCAAAATGATAGTGAAGGCTTTATTATATACTTTTATCTAATACAAGTTTTTCAAATGTTCCGTATGAATTTTTCAAAAGTATATGTCTGCTTTTTGTCTTTTCCACGTGATAACATCTGGTTGTTTCTCTTCTATATTATTTAAGAGGGCGGGGAGAAGAAGTGTATTCTTTGGGATAATTTCCAAATGTATTTTTTTAAAAGAAACTAATGTTTGTTATTATAAATTGTTTTACCTTTTTCTTCTTATTTTTTAAAATTTTAAATTCATTTTCTCGTGAAATATCTAGCTGTTCTTCGGCTAAGAGTTCTGTCATTTTGACCGACTTTGCTACTATGATATAAGTGCATATGTTGATATAGGTTTATGTATAAATACTCATGTACGTGTCTTATGCGCTTCCCCCTCTAAAAGCGATTAAGTTTAAATTTCTGCACACACAACCTTAGTTTATATATATATATTACCAGATGCCTTTTGAAACAGATCAATGTTAATTTTGCTATATATAATGCGGAATAAAAAGAAAAAGTGTTATCAATCAGCCGTGGGGGCGTTATAATGTAACGGTCAATCCCACTATTCGTTGGTAAAAGAGTAACCCAAGAGTTAGCGGTGGGTGGTCTTACACTGCTAAATTAGGGATGGCTAGCACAGATAGCCCTCGAGTAGCTTTGTGCGAAATTCCAAAACAAACAAACAAAAATAAAAACTTTCAAATGTGTATTTCTTATATAACTTTGAAGAATGGTGAATAATAAAAGATCAAATTTTAGTAGTTAAAATTTATTTTAGCATTAATTATTTCACAAAAACAATTTTTAATCTATGAAAAAACTGTCAAAATAATTTCAAATAAAAAATAATAATATTTAGATTTATTTTGTTATACATCTTGAAAGTCTGTCAGAACCTTACATTTTGTGGAACATTAAGCTAAATCATATTTTAAATAATTTATTTTATTAAAGTAAACTCTAACCACAGTTTTGTACTTTACAAAATCTCTTTAATCTTAAAAGCCTGACAAAAGATATTACACAGAAATATTTTATGCTATGAAGAACATAATAGTTTCCAATCATGGCACCAGTTGTTGTCTGTTTTTAATAGAACAATAAACTTTGCAGAATTGAAAAAAATTGTTTCTCTGTTTTCACATTTTATGTAGGAAGGTGTCCATCTTCATTTGTACCGTTAAGATAACGATTGTCGATTACTTCAGAAAAAGGCGTAAGAGTTGACAGAAAAATAACGACTAGAGGTGGTAATTTCGATGTCCTTTTTGCAACATATTCAAAAGTTAACTATTTTTTATTATAAAATCGACTTATAAAATCGAAACAAAACATACCGTGAAGACTTGTTTTTCTGATAAATTCATATTCCTCTCAACGTTATAAATGTACTAGTAAAATATTCGTAAACAAAATATCCGATATGTGTATTTTACAATAATTGTATACAAGCGTTATTTATTTTCGTTATAAAAATCGTTATAAACACCATCTGTCGACTAGTATTTTTGATGAATTCAAACATTTCGAATATTATCCTTCATTTGGGATTGTGACATTGTTTGATTAATTAAATAATTACACAAAATAATATCAATATTTAATAACGTTTCTGTTTCAGAACTAGAATTTTTTTTATCACTGTTCACACTAATTTCAGGTAAATAAAGTCAATAGAAACGAAAAGTCCGTAGGGTATTTGTGAAAAACAAATTGCATATGCAAATAAGGAAATGATACAAAGTTGTTTTAGGAGTTTTTGTTTCAAAATGCTAACTCTTTGCAGAATTATTTTGAAAAATAAAACAAAATGGAATCTACTACTTAAATATGTTAAAAAACTGGATTTTCCTCATCATTTTTTAAATGTCAAACACTTCTTAAATAGCCAAAATTCTCCATATTTACATGCAACTATAAAGTAGGTTATTTTCATTGAAAATCAGCCCCCTGCTAGTACAGTAGTAAGTCTAGGGATTTACAACGCTAAAATCAGGGGTTCGATTCCCCTCGGTGGTCTCAGCAGATAGCCCGATGTGGCTTTGCTATAAGAACAACACACATTCACTGAAAATGAAGCATTTTGATGGTATTTGAGGCTTTATTTACACTTTTAAGTATCTTTTATAGACACAAGGGTGCAATTTAGGGAATACGATCACATTTTTTGCCTACACGTATGGGCAAATCAGATGAAACAGGTACATTGTATGTTACGGATTTATAACAAAATAGTCTATTCGGTTTCCTTTTTGTGGTTTTGGTTTTATCTGTTCAGACGTGCGAAAAGGGGTTACTGACTAATTATTGGGAATGCATATGGAAATTGTCATTTACACTAAAATACCTAAGATTTGGTATCTAAAATATTGCATATATATAGGCCACTAATAAGTATTTGTAAACACTCTTCATCTTTAAAGATAATTACTTTCGTTGAGTCACTTTTTTGTGCAGTATATTTTGATGACTGTGTTATTTTTATAATATTATAAAAAAGTAAGACTTAACTATTCACAGAAACACCAGTTCTATCACAGTGTGCACATCACTATCATATCAGTACCAAGTGTTTTCCTTTCTTATCAGGTATTAAGAACCAAAGTTGAATGACGTGTCCGATTTAGTATGCTGATATGGACGAGTGAAACGTTTATATGGCTGTTTCAGTTGAGGGTGACCATTGAGAACTGTAGGCACAACATCTGGCGGTATGGTTGAAAACACAGATGCTTCTGAAGTTAAAGAGGGTTGTCCATAAATGCTAGAGGGTCGTACATTTTCACCAGGAGGATTTAAAATATGGAGCCTTTCGAGTTGAGCAAGTACCTTTGTTGACCATGATACTGAACCTTCACAATCAGTCGTCTCACTAACATCCGAAGTTTGGCACAGTCGACCAATGCTCTCTTTGGTAGAAAGACTAGAAACTGGTATATTGGAACGAATGTATGAAAATTCAGAATTAGCAGTGGCAGATCCGATTTTTCTTAGCTTTGTGTCGTTGGTAGAAATTTCTGACGTCGATAATATATGTTGAGCGTACAAAGAATGCTCAGAGAGTGCTGGCGACATGTGCAAAGAGCGAGGTGAAACTTTTTCAAGGTGACTTCGAGCTTCTGGACTTCTTACATACGACACCAATGAGGATAGAGACCCCGAAGAGCATTGTGGTGCTAGTCTTGGTGAGAAAACAGTACGATAGAGGGCACTGACATCGGCACCAATATCATTATATAGATCAATGTCTGTCGTCACTATCAAAAGACAAATATGAATAAAAAATCATTTTTCTAACGAAACTATAAACATCTGGGTATTTACATACCTTTTGTAACAGACAATAATTTTGTTTAAAATTGTACAGAAAATAGCATGTTGCTGGCTGCTTTCACCTGCCAAAAAATGAAAAGACCTAAAATGGACAACACATTTCGGTATATACCAGTCACAGGAACGTAATATAGAAATACTTTCTCACACGATTATTAAGAAGTTAGACTTTACACACTAGCTAGTTATAGTTATAGTCTGTGCTTATTTGTTTAGTGAGCTTCTAGTCGCAGTGTATACGGGTTTCATACATGGTATATAAATTTTTTACATGGTACTTGGAGTACAAACAAATTTTCCATGCATTTAAAATTATACTATTTTCTGTAAAGCTTTTAAATTATGCATTACCAATACTTCCCATCACACATAGCTAGATGTGGGCATAACAATTATCTTTTAATTTTGTTTCTTTGTGTGAATTTGAGCACGATGCTACATAATGCGCTATCCGTGCTCTGCGCATCATGAGTATCAAAACCCAGTTTCTAGCAACGTTAGTTCACAGATATAATGCTGCCACTTGGGGCGGGGTCTTATCACTTAATATTAATTTTCGGTTATTATCGTACTGTTCATAAACTCAGTTCTGTACAAATATTTGTAAGTCTAAAGAAAATATTATCATAAAATACAGGTCGATGGTTAGCAATATAACTGCCCAACATCCTACCCATAATTATAGATAATATTTTGTTGTTGTTGTTTCAGTAGAGATTGCATATAAATATATGAACCAAGATAATTGGTTTGGTTTATTTTGAATTTCGCGCAAAACTACTCGAGGGCTATCTGAGCTAGCTGTCCCTAATTTAACAGTGTAAGACTAGAGGAAAGGCAGCTAGTCATCACCACTCACAACCAACTCTTGGGCTACTCTTTTACCAACGAATAGTGGGACTGACCGTACATTATAACGCCCTCACGGCAGGCATGTTTGGTGTGACGGGGATTCGAACCCGCGACCCTCGGATTACGAGTCGAGTACCCTAGCCAGGCCATGCACCAAGAGAAATCTGATGGTGGAGTTAATAACAGTGCTGATTTATATTTAATAAAAAGTTAAAACGTTTGCTCCTTTTTTTTTTAATATTCAATTGTAAAATGCAAAACTACGTTCTATATAATAACAAGACAAATAAGAGATTTTCTTATAAACACTTGAGGAAAAATTGTGTATACTTCAAACAAATCTGAAATCTTTCACTTTTATATTTTGTACGTAGAATTAGAGTTTGTTTGTTTTATTTTTAGGCACAAAACTACACCATGAAATACCTGTGCTGTGTTCACTACAGGTATCGCAACTATATTTCTAGCGATATAAGCTGAAATACATACTGGAGGGAAGGGCAGATGGTAGTGCTAAACTATGATAGATTAGAAAGAAAACAACAATTTAGCCTGTATTGCCCACTGGCACGTCCTATTGCCTGGACTCTGTAAATCCAGGCATGCTAACCAAAGAATCCAGGCTTAGAAAAGGACGATATTTTTATGTTGTTAACTCCATAGTTTTGTGTTTAAAATTTGCAGTGTTAGCACTCACACTCGTCTTTGCTGATTTATGTTAAATTCTCCGTAACTGTAAGTTACAATATCATCTTTCTCACAGAAATTTGTAAAACACTTTGTATTTTCGAAAAATACTAAAATATATATCGCTTCTGATTTTTGTCACCTTAAATTAGTATTAAAGTAAAATAATATTTATGCAAAAATCTTCATGGAGAATGTTTTTCATTCCATGCTTTTTAGGCTAGGCAATTTTACTATAATTTTTTTACATTTCATCTGTTTGTTCTATACAAACAAATGTATTTTTTAAAAAAAGTATTAAAATAGGATTTTGATGGAGCTCGCTTTTGTGATCTACTTTGATATTTCAATTACAGAACCAGGAATGCTAACGATTTGAACCTACAAAAGCCAGAACATCGTTCCTGAACATTCCATCTGAATTATAATTCCTGAAGTTAAATGTTTAAAACTCTTCTTAAAATTGGCAGGCAGAAATATTGCATTTCACCAATCCGTCGACTACGAATTGCCAAACATTACATTCCAGCCACTTGAAAACATGGATAGTATTTTTAGGGGGTTAGGAAGATAACAAAACCGTCAAGAGCTGGACACAAAATATCTGTTGTGCATATTTTAAAAACAGTTTATGATATAAAACATTAATTTCCTCAAAGTAGAATTATTTATTATTAATTTAAAGTTTTATTATTTTACTTTAAACGCCATTTACTGTTTCAAAAATTGGACTGTTTATTTGTCGTTAAGTGCAAAGCTACAGAATGGACTAGCTGTCCTGTTTGTTTGTTTGTTTGTTTTGAATTTCGCCAAAGTTATACGAGAGCTATCTGCGCTAGCCGTCCCTAATTTAGCAGTGTAAGACAAGATGGAAGGCAGCTAGTCATCACCACCCACTGCCAACTCTTGGGCTACTCTTTTACCAACGAATAGTGGGATTGACGTCACATTATAACGCCCCTACTCCTGAAAGGGCGAGCATGTTTAGTGCGACGGGGATTCCAATCCCAGACCCTCAGATTATGAGTCGAACGCCTTAACCCACCTGGCCATGCCGGACCATCTGTCCTGTATCCACCATGTGTATCGAAACTTGAATTTTGGCGTTATAAGTTTTCAGACTTACCGTTGAGCCACTAGGAGATTAGAAATTGGAATGCTACGGCTTAGTTAAACACATATATAGGTGTTGTGATATTTCTATCCAGTGAAACAAGAGCAACAACATTAACATAATACGGTATTGCTGACAAAACTAAGTGACCCCAGCTGGGGAATGAAACCTACATAAACAGTTTGTAAAATAAGGCTTAAAATAGATTATTATATAAACAAGTAGTTTCCACTCTTTTTATGTTGAATATCCTCAGTCCAGTGTATTTCTTACGAATATAATTTATTTATTAATACAAAACGTAATTCAACAGTATTTCTATTTCGTATTTATAGCAAAGCTACTAAGGCTAACAGCTGCCATTTCTAATTTCAAGCTAGTGAACAAGAGAAAGGCACTTGGTCAGTAGCACTCTACCGCACATTAGCTACACTAAGAGATTGACTGTTCCTCTTATAATGCACCCTCAGCTTAAAGCGCAGAGAATATATTGAGGTGTTGCAAAGATTTGAACTTGGCTTGCTAATTCCGATATCTCTAAAGCAAATAATTCAGTGCTAAATAAACAATAGGCGAATATTTAGTACTGGTTAACGGAATTTATTGATAACTCACGATAGTGTCTTTTAGGCGTGGGGCTTATTTTATTTTTAACATTTTTTAAAAGTAGATTTGCTTTATAACGGGAGGACTAATACTATAAATTATGAAGTTTGAATTATAAAAGACTAACTGAGTTCAAGCAAAGAAATAAGATGATTGGACACAACGTATTTTTCAAATTGAAAGTGATCCCTGTTTTAACCAATGGACAAAAGCAGTGTGTGCATGTGCTTTCTGAACACTGGACCATCATTCACTATTAAAACCATGAAGTGATCAGTTCTGGACTTTCTATTTAAAACTTTAACCCCAAAATACATAGACATGAAATAGCAAGAAGTTGTCTGAGATTATTAATATTTGTTAAAATATGATAAATAAACATACCCAAAATAACGTTTAGGAGTATAATAGATATAATAAAACAACCAACAAATTAAACTTAGATTTTTACCTGACATTCTTTGATCTCGTTTTCTGAGATGCGGTGTTGATTGCCTTTCCGAAGTCGGCCGTACGTTTTCATTTTCTCCCTGTTTTGAACTCCTATTTCGGTAATGCACAGATGAGGACGTAACATCATCATTGAGGTTGTGTTTTAGTATTTGTAACTGGCTGTAGGGAAATGGATGTACAATCTAAACTTCCTTTTACGACAAATTAAAGATTTATTAAACATTTAGTGTTTTATTGATAGGGTGATCAGATGACTAAGTTTTAAAATGTTGTCCTGGTGTCCCGATATATGGTTGCTGGGGCTTAAATGTCCGAATTTTTTATTTTTTACAGTAATCTGTAATAATATTTTACTTCTGTTCAGTTCTATACTATAACCCTTTCACAAATGACATGATTTTGTAATGAGTCATCACACAGCCCAGAATGACTCAGAATGTCTTTGTTGTTTCCTCTGAAGATAATTATAAGGGAGTTTACAACAGATTATGCCTGTATTGTATATATCATTGAGGGTGTGTTTTGGCACAACAAAGAGAGACAGTCAAATACAAGTGGCATCTTCAAATTCTTGTTCGGTTTTGATGTCGTGGCGCATTTATTTAAAGTAATTCAAAGTTGAACAAGAATGACAGTTGCTCGTAAATTTTATTTTGAAAAATCCTAGCTAACTAGAAGTTCCTCAAACGACTCAGTCATTGTAGCAGCAATAAACAAAGTAAAAATATTATTTTCATTTAAGAATAGTTATTATTAGCGTAACTGGTTGTCTATGATTTCCTCTGAAAAATAAAGGTACCACTTTTAACATCTCAAAATTTGAGTATATTCCAGTTTTATTGTTTGAAAATGTAGTTCTTCTAACTTGTCACCTATTAATTTGGTCAGCTCATAAGTAAAAATAAGGAGAAAACAGTCTCAAAGCATTCATAATGTTTGTTTGTTTTGAATTTCGCGCAAAGTTATACCAGAGCTATCTGTGCTAGCCGTTCCTAATTTTGCAGTGTAAGACTAAAGCGAAGGCAATTAGTCATCACCACCCACCGTCAATTCTTGAACTACTCCTTTACAAACGAATAGTGGGATTAAACGTGACATTATAATTCCCTCACGGATGAAAGGGCGAGCACTTATATAAGAAAATAGTAAGTTTGCCTTATAAAAGTTGCAGTTGGTACATGAACGTAACGTTACAATCGTTTGAAATATTGATCTATTTGGTTTAAAATACTACTAATTCTATCTAATTAAATTTATCGAACTATTTTGTTTAATATTTTTAATGCAAGTGTTTCCTTCTTTCTTTTATTTTGCTACTTTGGACAGCAAATCCAGCTTATCACTATTCTCGACCATCACTTTCCAGTTCCTAATTCAACCAGAATTCAGTGTCCCTATTCCCAAATTTGTTTTTGTGTTTTTTGTAATAAGTTTTTCTACGTGTCCATTATTAGCCTAAGGTTCAGTAAGTAATACAATGTCACCAAGTAAAAATATTTTGAATAAAGAATTACTGAAAAAAGAAATTACTTGAGACTTTTATTTCTTATTTCTTGGTGTTAGAAGAACAAATTACTTAATCGGATTAGTTAGTTAGTTTAGTTATCACCATTAGATTCCATCTAGGAACATAGGGCCGCAATCGCTTACGGATTCTTCAACAAGTATTTAAGTGAGCAGGTTGTTAGCCCACTGCACCGAGCCGTCCCTAATTTAGCAGTGTAAGACTAGAGGGAAGGCAGCTAGTCATCACCACCCACCGCCAACTCTTGGGCTACTCTTTTACCAACGAATAATGGGATTGACCGTGAAATTATAACGTCCCCACGGCTGGGAGGGCGAGCATGTTTGGCGCGACGCGGGCGCGAACCCGCGACCCTTGGATCACGAGTCGCACGCCTTACGCGCTTGGCCATGCCAGGCCATAATCGGACTATGTATACGTAAATTACCTGCGAGTAAGTTTTCTATCGGTTATCTGAGGAAGTAAACTTTGAGATTTTCTAAGAATTTCTCGTCTTCCCTTGCTCAAACCAGTAGCCTCCTGCAGGGTAAACATCCAATCCCCTAGTTCTGTCGGATTCCACAGCAGTAACTGACCTTCATTACCAAGACCTACAGCAATCACATTTTCACGTTTCTTGTCTGTCCATTGGAGTCCTTCGATGTCAACTAGGTTAATCTATAAATAATAACAATACTATAATTGTTCACCCAGCATGACTTAGATAAAGTAGTAAGTTAGAAAGATAGTAGTAATCAAGATTATAAAGTCTTACGAAGTAAATGGTGTTTCCAATACTAACAAAGTATTCTTCCTAAGCGCAGGTTTGAAACATTAATTATATTTAAACTGATTTCAAATGTAAATACATAAATAACTGTAACATGTATCTACCCGAGGTTTTTTGTTTCAATCTTATTAGTTTATATCAAAATTGAGTAGACTTTCATCAAATTCACTACAAAAATTCACATTGGTTACAATACCATTCAATTTTAAAGTGTGTACCTTGTATAAGAAGCTTCCCATTTCCGATACTCCAACCTTCGCTTCTTTTTTAAAACATGCAAGATAATCTCGGGTGAGAACAAAATAACGCTCTTTCCAGCGGCTAAAGAATTTGTCTCTTTGTTGCCATAGCAACCCTTTTTTTAGCGTTGAGGCTTCCAGCGTTGTTGTCGGCTTGGAAATAGGCTCTGTTTTGGACGACGTCATTCTAGGAATACTGTCTTGTCCAGGAACTTCTTCTGAAGTTTTATCTCTAAATAATAGTTTGTCAACAATTCATTTATAACATAAGAAAGAGACAACTGAAAGTGAATGTATTTTATTTTCATTAAGCCAGCTGTCTGGTTTTGATAGGCTACAATACTGAAATTAACGAAACAACAGTGTATTTTATTTATACAATTTTGGGTACTAGTGTCAAAAATTATTTTATTTATAATTGTAACTAATTGTTATTATGTGTTGATGTTTGTTTGTTTGTGTTTTTTTTTTTATTTCGAGGGCTACACGAGGGCTATCTGTGATAGCCGTTCTTAATCTGGCAGCGTAAGGGATGGCAAATAGTCATCACCACCTGCCGCCAACTCTTGGGCTACTCTTTAACCAACAAATAGAAGGATTGTCCGTCACATTATAACGCTCTCACGGCTGAAAAGGCGAGTACCTTTGGTGTGAAGGAGATTCGAACCCGTGACCCTCGGATTACGAGTCGAGTCCCTTAACCACCTGGCCATGTCGGGCCAATAAACAATTGAGTTTATAGATTGTAAACATGTGGATAACTATAATAAGGGTTTCGTAAAGTGTCAAGAATAACAGATAATATGGGAAAGTGGAAAGTAAGAAGGTAGTGTTTCTTCCTAGCCAGGATGGTTGCTTTTTCTTTGGCTGGATTAATGGCTAAAGCTTGTTTACATGTTCATCATAAGTGTTTCTAACTTTATCTCTATTTTTGCAGTAATGCTTTCTTCGCTAGAACAAAAACGTTTCAAGGTTATCAACATAAGATTTTAGTTACAACCTAGATCTAGAGAATTTATGTAGTCCACGTAATGCGTGCGCATAAGCAATCGTGCAACCACACATGATATTTGAGTAGCTTGTTGCTTGTTGTTAGCTCTTTAGTAGTGTTGCAAAATAATTATCGCTATTACTTGTTATTGCCAATGTTACAAGTAAACTAAGAAAAACCTTTTAGCCAATATAGACAAAGTCAATAATGAGTATTTAGGTTTGCACAAGATGAAGGCAGTAGAGAGCTGTGTATTTAGGTTTGCACAAGATGAAGGCAGTAGAGAGCTGTGTATTTAGGTTTGCACACGATGAAGGCAGTAGAGAGCTGTGTATTTAGGTTTGCACAAGATGAAGGCAGTAGAGAGCTGTGTATTTAGGTTTGCACAAGATGAAGGCAGTAGAGAGCTGTGTATTTAGGTTTGCACAAGATGAAGGCAGTAGAGAGCTGTGTATTTAGGTTTGCACAAGATGAAGGCAGTAGAGAGCTGTGCCTTTCCAATAACGTTACTCAGCCAGGTAGTATGATTGACAAATTTATGGTTTTGTGAAGATTTTATTTTTAACCTTCTCAACTCTCCCAAGTACTTTGGTGGCTTGTTACTGTGTAGTTAGTTTGTTTATTACGATTAAAATGTATGTAAATTCTTATCAAGTTTGGCAGTTGTTTGAGATTTTAATTTATATTGCACATCTTGCATATTCCTATTATAAGTACAACCATACGTATGATAACTCAACACTTAGTTGAATGTTTAAATCTAACATTCCTTTCTGATGATGAGTTAAGATTCGTTAGAGTTCTAAATATAAATGAAGTATCTCAATTGAACTAGCTGGTGATCAGGGTATAAGTGAAAATTCCGAAATCTTCTATACAGTAAGTTAGGATCAGAAAAGTAATAACATCACGACAGTCAACCTATCCAGAGTTCCTATGATATCAATACATAGGTAAATATATGGATTTCACACCTACTGTTGAAATTAAATTCATTCTGCAACAGAAATATCAACAATAAAAGTGTTCATTTATACCACTCTAAAACTAAATCCAAATCACCAACCAGTATGTACACCGAAACACGGAGGTTCAGTGTGGGAACTACTGCCAATGACCAAGCACTCTCCAAAGATTATATGGACTTGTCATTTAGTATATTATCTATCTGACTGGTAAAAGAAAGTTGCCATGGTAACTGATTATCAATTAATATGTTTTACATCGTCAGGGTCTACATGATACTGAGTAAAGTTTGCTCCCCCCAGCTGGTTATCTGTTCTGACAAATACATCATCAAAATCCTTTAGTAATATTCATAGTTCTTACTGCTGATCTGAGCTGAAGTTATCTGGACAGTACAAATATTATCTATTTTTCAGTGAAATGAGGCTACAATAACACTAGATGAATCACTAATTCTGATCACTTTATATTTCAACTGGAATCCTCACTGGTTTTCACCCATAATCATAAATTTAACCAAGATATACCTTTCTGTCACAGATGTAACAACCCAAATAAGTGCAGGTTGGTTTTCATTAGAAAAACCATGTTTCGTGTGTTGATTCAACCACAATAGCTAATGGTGCTACCCGATATTATGTTTTTAGTTCTCCACGAACACTATCGTATATCAAATGGAGCGGTGTTAACTTTGTTAGGAAATCTAAATCATAAATTACAATATTTAAACCAAAGTCTGCTATCACTCTCACAACACTCGGATGTCTGGTAATAGTATCAACATTTATAAAGAGTCAAGCTTTTCTCATCACAGCAAGCCTATCACTACAAGGAAAAAGTTTATAGTTACATGTTAATGATTGATACTCTGCACAACAAAGTATATATTTAATTAAACCAGTGTCAAATGAAGCTCTACTTTGTATGTATGTGGTTTCACAGCCAAACAAAGCTCATTCCTGTAGACATTATAGTAACTACCATTCATATAAAAAGAAACAGATAACTATTCTTTCCCAGAACAGAGGTCAGACATCATAGTTTAAATTAATGGATATAGCAGCATTGCTGTTTATCTTCTATCCTGATCCGTTTTTCAATTATTGGGTTTGTTATGCGGGAATTTACACCTTTGAGGTAATCCAAATAAAGAACACCTGACTAAATTATTCGCAGCTACAACATGTATTCTTTCTGTCGTCCTGTAAGTAAGGATGCTTCTCTATGTACATCATTGCCGTAGCTAGTGTGATGAGTTCAGCATATCTCTGCTGCTTCATTTGTGGCTCCTCAGACCAGGCTGAGTTACTATACTGCATCTAGGTAAATGACACCATTTATTGCGGGTTCTTATGGCGTGGGGTCATTACATCTGGGCACTGGTTTTGCTGACCAGGTAACTAGGTTGAAAATGCCAATTCAAATCACGTGCTACAGTAACAGTTTTGGTTAGTCTATAAAATTCAAGAGGTGTCACATAGATTCATTTGGAAGTCGCTCCACAATCTTATCAACCAAGATATCCTCTCATATTTCTGCTATTATTCTGCATGCTTTAAAAGGTAAGCATTGAAACTTATTGGCATATACAGCTAAACTTCCATGAGAGGTATGTATGTTAATGAGTCTTGTATTACTCTCAGGTTCTTACTAGGATAAATAACTGACGTAATTTTGCTACTATGGTCTCTTAGCTACTGAATTATTCAGGTTTGAGGTATTTAATGACAATAAACGCTGTAACATCTAGACCAATTGTTCTTAAAACTTTTTCCTTTTGTGGGCCACCTCATTTTCTTTTATCTCAGTAGACTACAATAGGATGTACATACATTATAATAACGTTTTTCGTAATGAGACAAACTTTTCATGGTACACCTAAATGAAGACCCAGAAGAGTGGCCTTGAGATAACAGATTTAAAACCACTGGTCTACACTAAGTAACAGAGACTTGGTGAGTCATTTGTTTTCAAGGTTGGAAACCTTGAACATCTAGTAAAACCGCTTAAGGACGAGACTTAATTCTTCTTTTGATAAATATTTAAATGATGAAGGTTTACTGTAATTCACCTTAATATTTCTTGAAGGTTTTAGAGAGAGCAATCTGTCCTAAAATGTTTTGTTTGACTGAAATGACTATGCTTTTTTCTACTGGCCGGAATTTTTGCATTTTGCCGTTCGTGTTTATTCGTCTAACACATTAACCATGAAAACAATGCCTACACTGAGTCTGCTCCAATACGAGATTCAAATTGATAAGAAAGTGTAAGTGCCTCTACTGTTGTAACTAAAGGACTCCAGGCTTATCCAGGTTACATCATGTACTGACCTTGATGACATGTGCACTGTGATTGTTGCCACGTCTCTGTGAGTCACATATAAAGGTAATGGTGGACTTGGCCTGCCAACCAAAGCTCATTATTGAATGCTTCTGCAGACATCATCCAGTTATGGGATCAACAACGCTTCATGGCTCATTCTAGTTCGACTCAGCAAGCCAATGATTGGTCATGTATTCATGACGACTTTCAACCTGCCCCTTCAGTGTTATCTGCTCTTCACAAGACCGGCAGATTCGAGTAGAACTACTTGATGTTCCAAGGTATGGTTCAGCCACCTTGGATAGAAAACTTTGAAATGCCGTTATTAATGCAGAGAGGCATTCTCTCCAAACATAGTGCTCGTTGGAGTCAGTCAGTCAGTCTCCTCTGTTCTCATTATAGAGTCAAAATAACTCATTTTCTTAACTAAAGTTTTTTCCACAAATGAAGTATATCTTGGTTCCTTTTTCAGAACAGCACATACACACATAGAGAAATAATAATATAGAGAAAAATATCTTGAAAGTGTTTGGTTTGAATTTCGCGCAAAGCTACTTGAGGGCTATCTGCGTTAGCCGTCCCTAAATTAGCAGCGCAAGACAAGAGGGAAGGTAGCTAGTCTTCACCACCCACCGCAAACTCTTGGGTTACTCTTCTACTAACGAATAGTGGGATTCACCGTTGCATTATAACGACTCCACGACGGAAAAGGCGAGCATGTTTGGTGCGATGGGGATTCGAACCCGCGACCCTCATATTACGAGTCGAGTGCTTTAACCATCTGGCTATGCCGGGCCTCTTGAAAGGGTCTAGAGAACAACAACATTTAGATCATGGTCCCTTGAACTAAGGTTTCTTTTATTTGATTCAAGGCTACACATGTACACACATATCTGATCTTTTTATAACAATAAGCTTGTGCAGAAGAGAATTTGTGGTGATTTGTGGTTTGTTTGGAATTTTTCTCAGACAAGAATGTTATCTCTGCTAGACGTCCCTAATTTAGCACTTGTAGACTAGTGGTTGTTTGGTTGGTTTAGTGTTTTATGGCGCAAAGCAATTAGGCTATCAGAGCCAAACATCCGGTAAAATTTTAAAATTAAAGTAAAATTTTAAATCCATAAAAAGAAATTAAGGTAAAAGAAAACAAAGTTTAATTTTTGAAATAAAAACATAAATAGTATTAAATCCATTTTTTACATCTAGTAAGAGAAAAACTACAGTAATACAAGCTTTGAAAGACTTGTAGCAAAATGTAAATTATTATAACTCGCCAGGATGATTAAAGGGTATTTCAAACACCAGCGTTAGACACCAGAAGTTGGCCTTTTTAGTCCTGGTTTCCAGTTATTTGACGTTACGGCCATTTTCTAATTTCAAATCAAACTAGATATATATTGATTCTAAGAAGGGACTTTGTTTGTTTTTTTAATTTCGCGCAAAGCTACTCGAGGGCTATCTGCGCTAGCCGTCCTTAATTTAGCAGTGTAAGACTAGAGGGAAGGCAGCTAGTCATCACCACCCACTGCCAACTCTTGGGCTACTCTTTTACCAACGAATAGTGTGGTTGACTGTCACATTATAATGTCCCCACGGCTGAAAAGGCAAGCATGTTTGGTGCGACAGAGATGCGAACCCGCGATCCTCACATTACGAGTCGCACGCCTTAACCCACCTGGCCATGCCGGGCCTAAAAAGGGAATCACAATATAAAAGGTCTAATGTATAAATTAAAAAAACCAACTTAAATAGCATCAAAAATATTAATGGCTTTTAAAAAACTAAAAACAGTTGTAAGATGAGCAGCGTCACCATCACCAATAACATTGTATAACGTTACGGATAAACCTTGGGACAAAACATGTTTAAAATGGTGCCCTCGTTGAAAGTCCTAACGACGGCAAGACAGCACAATGTAGCTTACTGTGACCCGAGTGTCACACAGACAACACATTGGTGCATCAGACCCAGACAGAAAAAAAGATTAGTTAAAAACTATGACTAATGCGTAGTCCAGTTAGGACAACTTCCTCTTTCCGATTCTTACGGAAGCAAGATGGCCAAAGTCCAATGGGGGTTTTATTTGGAAAAGCTTGTTTTCACGTTGCTCACTCCAAGCCGACTGCCAACTGGCAAGGAGCCGAGCCTTGAATACAGGACCATAGTCCATGTATGGAATAGACACAGTGGTGATAGTGCCAGAGCAGACAGATTTAGCTGCGGTGTCGGCGAACCCGTTCCCGCGAATACGAACGTGGCCCGGTATCCAGAAAAGACTGGATAGAAGTAGATGCTAAAGATAAATGGGCCAATCGGTTTTGAATATCGGCGAGAACAGGGTGAGAACTATGGTGAAGCGATTCCAGGACCAGTAGAGAACTAAGCAAGTCAGTATAAATAGTGCAATTTGAGTACAGCTTAGCTTCTATGTGATCCAAGGCAAGATAAATGGCATAAAGTTGAGCAATGAACACAGAAACTGTAGAGGGGCTTCTGTGCACAACCACCGAACCACAACAAGTCAGGAAGAGCTCACACAATCACCTGATTTCGAACCATCCGTATAAATAGGAATGGAAGGATGATTCGAAAAATGTTCAGGATGTAAAAGACGGTACTTCCAATTGGGAGTATCTGCTTTTCTAAGATGACTTAAAAAAGAGTCTTATTTGGAGACTGTAATAAGCCATGGTGGGATGAGCTGACCATGGATACAGCAGTGTTATCCAAGGACAGACCAAGTTCATTCAACTGCACCTGGATACGAAGGCCAAAAGGAGCAATAACAGATCGTCTGTTCTGAAAAAGCTTGACTCACAGAGGAAGAAAAAAAAACCCAGGTGGGATGCTGTGGTAAAGATCGAAGTTTCTTTATTGTCTTTATTCAAGGGAGATCTGTCGACCTCCATGGATCCTTCCCTTGGTCGATTGGGCAGGTCTTTGTTGTTGGAAGAAGATTCCAGTGACTGAGGACGCGAACGAATGATTGTTTTGCATCTTGAGGTTAGAGAATATGTACCCTAGGAAATGCCCGTACCCGGAACCAAAGGAAGTGGATCTTGAGGTTTGCTGGAATGAATGTTAGGGACAGAGATGGGTGTTGACATTGATTCATTAACTTTTTTAACCATGGAGGTCAAAAGACTTTTCATTTGGTTTGAGAACGATTTTTTTGGAGGCACAGAGAGATCTCTCTGCGCTCCTACTGTAGTAGTGGAACGAAATGCAGCAGCATACCTCCAAGATGAAGTGGTGGAAAGCAACTTTCGAGCCTCAGGGTAAGTAATGTTTTAAATTGTCTTCAAATGCTGCACCTCTTTTTATTCCAACCATTTAGGACAAGAACGAAAGTAGGGTGGGTGAGAGTCATTGCAATTGTCGCAATGAGGGTCCGTTTCACACTTATAGGCATCATGGTCCTTGCCACCACAACGAGCACACGTCAAGGAATCGCTAATACTGGAAACATCCGAGAGGGTTTGAAATGTATGTCCATACCTTGCAATTAAGATAACCTGCCTTGATTGTGGTAGGTGGACACGGTAATGCTAATGTTAAAATCAGGACATTGGTCAGCATCATAATTCTTTCTTTGTGACTGGAGATTACACCTCACTACAGAAATTCCTTGGGTGGAGAAACTAGTAAGAATCTCTGACTCGGGAATGTTCTTCAAATCCCTCTCAACAATAACTCCTCGTGACGAATTCAAAGTAGCATGAAGCGTAACCTCAGTAGGTATATCCCTGAGTTCACTGTGTTGAGGTGTGGATGTTTTCACCAATATGTCATCAAAGCGAAGCTTTTGACTGACTTTGGAGAGCAAGCAAGTCCCTCTAGTCCCTTCTGTATGAAAAAGGGAGACATTTGCCCTAAAGATTTGCTTAAAAGAGAATGTAGTATAAGAAAATGAGATATAGGCGTTACAGATGTTGAAGATTGCTGCTCAGAATCCTCAGGACGTGGTCGTTTACCTATGTACTGTTTTTCACTATTTTATTTAAGTTTTTATTTAGATGATCCATAATAAAAAAAGAATTTTTCGGTGCCCACTGACCCCATCCACCATGAAGCCCTACGAAGGAACGCACTACAATACCAAACAAGGACACTACGACAACACTAGGGTTTCATGAGCACTATACCCAAACATCAGCATCAGATACAATGTCTGCAACACTTGTTGAGAACATCCAAAACTGGTCCTTGGTTGACCCTAGCCCAAGTGGATCAGCCGATTGACCCTAAGGAGCCATCCCAAGGCCGCTCGTCTACAGGAATTCAAGGCGAAAAAGATGTGTTAGGATTGGACCTCTCAACCACCAGTATCCTCTCATTCCCTTAACGGGTCATCACGCAGGGCAAACACGTGGGTGGATGCTTAGATCCCAGAGAAGGTAAACTCAAAGAACAGAACTTTCCTTGGGAAGTCCCCCTCATCACGTACAGGAAATCACACCGAGGGGGTGTAGACTGGTGAGAAAACAGTCAGTCAACTCCACTCTACACTAACTCTTGGGCTACTCTTTTGCCAACGAATAGTGGAATTCATCGTCACATTATAACATCTCCACGGTTGATGGTGCGAGCATGTTTGGTGCCAGGGATTCAAACCCGTGACACTTATAGTGCGAGTCGAGCGCCTTAACCCTGGGCCATGCCAGTTTCTAGTGGTTTGTTACAGGTAAAATAAAAGAGACAAGACATAAAGGAGTCAGATTATAAAAAATAAAAATGTTATTTTCCGACACAAATAAATAAAATAAATATTTTAAAAAAGGAGCCTGGAAAGTGTACAGACATTCGTCTATGTGGAAGGCAAGAAAGAATAAACCAAAGAAAAAATGGAGTAACTTCAAATTGTGGAAACATCTCTATTCAATGTGACAGTCCCAAGGTATCATTCAATAAGGACACAATGCAACTATCCCATAAAACAATGGATAAACATAAACTTAAGCAGGCAGGAAATGATAGACTTTCCAAAGAAAATTGATCTTTAGATATATATATATATTTCAAAATCTTCAAGTAACTTATAGTCTTTTTTTTTTTTGTAACGTGATGCGTTAATGTAAGAAATTAAGTTGTGAACTCAGTTAAGCGATATATCAATTAATTATTTGGGAAAGTATTTGATAAAAAAATAGTACAAATATGCATATGATATTGATATTTGTGAATCAACTGATTCCAAAGTTCCACTTATTAAGCACAGTTTTACTGTTTTACACTCTGTCCCATTTATATATCCTACCCCCCCCCTTTGGAACAGCAACAGCTTTCTGGACTTACAATGCTAAAACACGGAGTTCGATTCCCCTTGGTGGACACAACGAATAGCCCAAGATAGCTTTGTAATAAAACTACCATCCAAACAGTTTTTAAAATATTTACCGAATAAATCTTCAATTGAAAGAAAGAGTTTTTCTCTGCTTGTAAAATGTAAAATAAATGCTTTATACCTGAGGGCTGTTGTTTAATAACTTAAACAGATTAAAAAAAAAAACACTAAAGCCTTATAATTGGCTGTAAACAGTGCCAACAACTACTGATAATGACTTACGTATCCAAATTTTTGCGGGCACTTTTAATTAGCAGGTTAAGATATTTTTGATAGACTATTAACTGGCTTGTTTTACATTTACGGCTACATTACAAAATATCCTATACATGCGAAAAGTTGTTTCTATCCGCTTATTCTTAGGCATTTATAAACAATCCATTAATATTATCTTTTCATGCAGTAGCAAGATATTTTGAACTTAGCTGTATCAAAGTGTATTATAGAAACAAAGAAGATAGTTCAATGTATGTAGGTTTTCTGATTATCTAATAAAACTTGTATCCAACGTGGCAAACACACAAACGAGTTAAAAATCATTATATATTACCTTCGTTCGCTGACCTTAAGAGGGCGTAGAAGCTAGATTTTTTTCACTTGAAGTCCATAACTTTAGTAGTGACTACATGCAATTAATTGAGCTTTGATAAAAAAAAGAAATAAAGAAGATAGAAGTTTATCATAACAAGGTGCTGAATTACATCACTTAATATCATACCTTTCTTGTTATATTAAAAACGAGTACACCTGTTTCCCATGTTGCAGACGAACGGAAGTCACGAAAAACGTTGTTTTCCCGTGTGCCAGCCAGAGAAAAACTACGCAGAAGCGCCAACTAGAGGAGAAAATAGCAGAGTAACATGACTCTAGCTAAGATTAATTCACCGGAAGTAAGTTGCATGTGCTTTTTTTCTTAAATCTTTAATTTGTTGAAATTTTTAAATTGAATTTTTGTTGTTCTTTGTATAATATATACGCAATTACTCAGGAATGTCCTATTTTTAGTTATGTTTGAAGAGTTAAAATATGCAAGCAACAAAGAAAAAAAAAGTGGTTAAAATCCACTTACATAACGAACTTTTCGAGTAACTGAGAGAGAAAAACAAAACAAAATTATTATTGAACAGCGTGAGAGTTTACTCCATAGAAGTGATAAGGCCCGGAAAGATGTATGATATATTTTACTTGACATACATTTTTATGTTTCTAAGGGAAGATAGAGTACGGTACAAATAACGAAGTCTTCTACTTTAATTAACTATTTCAAAGTGTAGGCTTGAACAATCCATGAATTTCAATTATCTAGAATGGAGGCGCGCTGTTTGGAACACTGAAATGGAGACACGAAATATTGTTTTATTAGCATATGTTGTTTCTTATTACTAAGAGTTTTTATTATCGTTTATTTTTATTTACTTATAAAAATGCTTATTTGACCTTAATGGTGGGTTAAATGTAGTTGTTAGAATACAATTTAAGAAGCTAAAAGGCGTACAAAAAACTTATGGAACATAAAGAATGTGAATGAAAATGTTTTGAATATACAGAAGAAGGTTATAACAAAATCAGAAGAAATATCTTAATATTTATAAAAGTATAATATAAAAGTCAGGGAAAATCATGGTAGAGTTTGAAAAACCAAAAAGAACAGTAGAACATAACAAGTAGTATAAAGATGGATGAAGGAAAAAGGGTGGAAAGGAGAACGTGAACAAAAAGGCATGATGGGAAATGGAAAACGAAAGATATACTGTGTTATGTAATATAAGAAAAATAACATGACATCTGAACCTTTTGATTCATCTCAGTTGCCAATTAATTCTATTAAACACTTATCGGTTGACGTTATATCTGAACTGTAAAGTATTCTATTGCGTCTGGAGGCAATATATTCCAAAGGATGTTCAAAAAATAAAACTGTTCAATTTGCAGACGACTTCCACTTAGTCATATTTTAAACTTATGTTCCCCAGTTTAGTGGGTCACTGGTAAGATTGTGAACTTAAAACGCTAAATCCGTGGTCACTCTATGGTGGATAGAGCGCGGATAGCCTATTGTACAGCTTTGCGCTGAAACAAATAGACAAAACTTACTTTTTTCTTACAATTAAACACCCCCTTGAAAAAAAAAAGAATATATCTTACCTTTCAGCTTTATCATTCTGAACGCTTCAGCTAGATCTCCAGAAGAAATAATTTCAAGTACTTTAACCTATACTCATATGACACCCCACCATCTGAGGAATCATCCTCGTAACTCTCTTTTGAATTATTTTCAAAAACTCAATGCCCTTTTTGAAGTAACGAGCTCAGGACTGAACGCAACACTATAAACGAGGCCTAAACAAGAATCTGTTCTGAGAAATGTTAACCTCCTTTAACTTATATTTAATATTTTTACACATAGATCCCCAAATCTTAACTAATTTCCCACTTTCAGGAAGATTTAACAGGCTGATCGACGAAAATATTATTAAATTTATTCCTATCAAGTTGATTGTAATTTAAGATAAAAATTAGAGGTTAATTGAGAAAAATATGAAAAAATATATTAATTAAAACAAGTGAAACGAGCTTCTTTAAACAATTGTGTAGTTGTGAAAGTTCAAATGTACGTCTCGAATTGATTTCATAGTAACTGGCCCCCTAGTGGCACAACAATATATCTGCAGACTTACAACGCTGGAAACCGGGTTTCGATATCCATAGTGGGCAGAGCATAGATATCCCATTATGCAGCTTTGCGCTTAACTACAAACAAACAAGTCTCCCGCATGGGACAGCGATAAGTTTACGGATTTACAACGCTAAAATCAGGGGTTTGATTTTCCTCAGTGAATACAGCAGATAATTCGAAGTGACTTTGCTATAAGAAAAATACACAAACAAACAAAGTAACAGCAAGAAATATTGAAGTAATAAGTATTTTCTTCCTAAAGGTATTTTAATATAAAGCTGATAGCGACAGTTATCTTGGTGTGTATCAACAACCATTACAAGGTTGTATTTATATCAAGGTGTAACAACAACCTTTATATAAGTGGTGTTTATCAGAAAAGGATAAATTGGAATGTTTCAAAGGACACATTGTAGTGATTTTACCGGCTTCTTTATTCAAAATACAACAAATTAATTGATCATTCGAATTAGTTTCATTCATTAGTTTTCTATCAAAAACAGTATGTCATTCAGCTGGTGATAAATCAAAGTAATGTTCACGGTAAAAAGTTTGACAGTAAAACATAAAGGAAACATCAAGTCACACTTATTTTTCAATAGATATAGTAATTGCCAATTTATAAATTGCACCGTAACTTTAACTCAAGGCAACGTGGATTGGTATAAAATATTGTTAGATCCCAAATTATATTCTAAAACCAATTACTTCTTAGTGAATTTCACCAGTAATACGGAGTCACTGACAGCTCCCTTTTACCCATATACGGAAACTTAGAATATTCAGGGTTTGTAACGAGTACAAAATACGATAGCTAGGGTATATTGTAAATCAGTAATAATTTACATTGTCCAGTGCCTCTGGTGACGAGTGTTGATCATGTATGCGAATAATATCCATTTGAATAATCATAAATATTGGGTGGAATAAAATGAACATACCTTATTCACAACTATTTGGAACTTGTTTAACAAGTAATGTGCCACAGTTAACATTTATCTGTGTATTTGTTATCCGCATATCAAGTCGTCAATAATTTATTTGTTCATTACCTCCTAGGCTCGGCATGGCCAGGTAGGTTAAGGCGGTCGACTCGTAATCTGAGGGTCACGGTTTCAAATCTCCGTCGCACCAAACATGTTCGCCCTTTCAGTCGTGGGGGTTTTATAATGTGAAAGTCAATCCCACTATTCGTTGTTAAAAGAGTAGGCCAAGAGTTGGCGGTGGGTGGTGATGACTAGCTACCTTCCCTCTAGTCTTATATGCTAAATTAGGGACGACTAGCGCAGATAGCCCTTCATGTAGCTTTGCTCGAAATTCCAAAACAAACAAACGTTATCTCCTCTTTAAAACTTTCTTGGTGTACAAGTATACATAAACAGTATAAATATGGCTCTGTATATCTGATAAAACAAACACATTTAGTTAAATTGAATATCTCTTTTTAACCATTTTTATATGTAAAAAATAAACCTATTATCGAGCATAATCATATGGTAAATGACAGCGGTAACTTAGCCTTTGAACTTATGTGGCAATATATTCGCTTACGTTCTATGAAGACACTGGAAAGTTGATGTGAGACAATGCTAAAATATGGTATATTGTTTGTGTAAATCGTGTTTTCAGGAGATGGGCTTGTTTTGCACATAATTCATTTATAATGCTTGGAAGACCAACATGTGTATGAAGGATTTCAAACTGAACAGCGCATTGTGCTACATATGGGCTAAGCAGCAGGTCCAGAGGTCAAGTTTCCTTTATAACTATCACTAATTTCCAACTGCTACACAGCTACTTTTAACTGAAAAGAAAGGTTGACAACTGCTATTATAGCGCCCCTATAATTCAGTCTTGGCCGTGTTCAGCGATATATTTTGGCTTCAAACTTGGATTTTACGATAAGTTGCCCTGCACTCTATTAGAATACTTGCGTCGGATCGTAAGGTAACAGTATCCCAAAAACATATTTATCTATTATAAAAATAATGCCTGAATGCAATATGTATTGTAATGTTTTGTCAGTTGATCGGCCTTCCTAAGTGCACTATTGGAAAGTTAGGTATGTAACTGTGTATGATGTTCTCTAGATACTTAGACATATAAATATTTCTCTTTTCAATTAATTTACCTCTGCTCAAATATTCATAAGATATAAGAACGTGCGATATTTCATATTTACAATATTTTTATTTTTTTCAGTGGAGGTCGCGAGAGCCCCCCGCGCTAGTACAGCGGTAAGTCTACGGGTTTACAACGCTAAAATCAGGGGTTCGATTCCTCTCGCTCAGCCGATATTGCGATGTGGCTTCGGAATAAGAAAACACACAAACACACACACACACGTAGGTCGCGAGCTCATTTGTCTTCTTTCCTCTAGGTCAATGTATCTACGTTTCCATACCCATCACACTGCAAGATATCACCGTGTTTGAGTATGTAGGTTAGAAGTCATTGCTCGGTAAAATGTAGTTATAAAGTACATATTAGAAGTAGTTATAGCTTTATTTAGTCTGTGTTTTAGGTTAAATTTTGATATATAAAACACAGGTAGTAGTATTCTCAAGGTGCACGTTATGCCAAGGCGTATTAACATGGGACTTTTGTTTCTCAAGCAATACATTTTTGTACACGACAAAAAGTTTTGTTTTTTAATTTCGCGCAAAGCTCCATGAAGGTTATCTGCGCTAGCCGTCCCTAATTTAGCAATGTAAAACTAGAGGGAAGGCAAATAGTCATCACCACCCACCGCCAACTCTTGGACTACTATTTTACCAACGAATAGTGGGATTGCCCGTCGCTTTATAACGTATCCACGGCTGAAAAGGCAAGCATGTTTGATGGGACGGGGATTCGAACCGGCGACCCTCAGATTGCAAGTCGAACGTCTTAACTATCTGGCCATGTCGGACCTCACGATAAAAAGTAATTCATTTTGAGTATATCATTCAATTATTTCATGTAAGAGATATGCAACTGGAATAGTTTATTTAAATCCTGGGGTAGTTAACCACTTATGGTAGGAGGGACTATCCAGCCCCTCAGCAACATTCAAGTGAAAATATTTTGATAGCTTTCTTATGTGATATTTTCGACTTACAATGATACCAGACACATACCTCTTACCCGATTTTATTTTCTTAGCTACTGCACTAATTCGTTGGTCTTTTTTTATTCGATATATTACATATGGTTATATGCTAATACAGTATTTTACATTAAGTTCGAAAAAAATTGGGGTTTTCTATAATTTATATTTATAATAACATTTACGACTTTTTAAAGCTATTATAAATAAATTTATTTGTTTCTTTAATTTTTTGCGAGTACATTACAGAACGTCACAGAGTTAAGCCAGCAAACAAAGAGAAGCAGTACTTTGTTCACCCCTAAATCACGATATGATAGGATACGTATGACTAACGTTTTAATAGTCACTACTTGAACATGTGCTTTTTTCCTTCTTCTTTTGGTAAATGCCCGATATTTTTCTTTTTCGGTGCAGATCACGAGCTCGTTTCTCTCTCTCTTTTTTTTTATCAACATATATCTGTTGCGAAGTAAATTAATTTGTTCCTAAAACACTAAAAACAATTACTCGTTTATTTACTTCGTGTAGTAGTATTTGAATTCTATAATGCGGTAAAATCGAAGTTTTAGTTCAGATTTGATTTCTCACAGCGTTACTATAGAGTACATCTAATATATAATTATTTACAGTTACCTAATACTCGGTAGTAGCTACTGAGTACAGTTAGACAATAAAAGTCTGACCTACTGTATGTTAAAAGAAAGTAACAAAGGCACGAGGTTCCTTGTAAACATAGAATATAAAATTGCTTACCTAACTAGCTTTAACTGTCCTCACTTGTTTGAAGCAAAAAAAGGAAGACTTTGTAAACAGAAAACAATGTAAACGTGTTTTTCGTTTGGTCAAACACTAGTCACGCTACTCTCTGGTGCTGAACATCTGGAACTCTGCCTGCTAACGAACACCACACCAGCTGATTACACACCCCTCCCTGTAAAAATTGACGCGTCCAACTTTCGTTGTACACACACCACGAACCAATGCGGCCATCACTGCTGCAACAGCCAGTTTGACTAAGAGTTTATCATGACTCATCGTCGTCCATAAGGCCCGGAAAGATGTATATAATTACGTAGCAAGGCTGTTTTTACATTTGATAATGACCCCAGTTTTCTAAGCCAAAGGTTAAACTGCACGTGTAAACAGAAGAGATCATCAACATTTAGGATATTTTTTTGTCTTGTGACCCTAGAAGCACATAGTACGCTGTCAATTGACATATCATGCTATATTTTGATTCTGACTATCAAATAAACAAAATGCGAGATTTTAGCTTCAAACTAAAGAGTGGTTATTATTAGCGTTCTGTTTGCCATCGCGTAAGGCGTGCTACGCGAAGTTCGTGTGGGGTGAAGTAAGGGAACTGCTTGTAATTCCAAACATCACACATGCAACCATGCCTCTCACAGAAACTTAGAATGAGAAACCAATTCTGGACCACGGGAACGCCACAAGGAACCTAGTGACTCATAATACAGTTCTACAGCTTTGGTTCTATAAGAATTTTTTTATAGAGCGACGATGCTGGAGTAGATGCATATTTTATTACACTTTTGTTTATGTTTATTACAACAGTCTTCCTTTTGAATATATAAATAATTTGCAATGTCATTGTACCTCTAACTATGGACCACAGATCATTAGAGGAATTTTGTTTTGTCAGAAATTGTTCATTCAGTTTTCTTTGTTTGTTTTATAACGAAACCACATTGAGCTATCTCTTATGTCCATCGCATGAAATCGAGACTCGTGTCTCAGTGCTGTAACTCCTTAAACTTACCGATTTTCCTCCCTAGGGTCTTATTCATTTAAACTCCTGGGAATATATTACTTTCCGTCCTCCAGAGGATCACCGATAATTCTGAAGACTTAAAACGCTAACATCAGGGTTTCAATGGCACTGTGGTCATAACACTGATAGCCCGTTGTTTATTTTTGCTCTTAACAACAAAACAAATAGTAGTAATTATTATTATTATTTTTATTATTTGAATTTCGTGCAAAGCTACACGAAGGCTATCTGCGCTAGCCGTCCCTAATTTAGCAGTGTAAGACTAGAGGGAAGGCAGCTAGTCATCACCACACACCACCAACTTTTGGGCTACTCTTTTACCAACAAATAGTGGGATTGACTGTCACATTATAACGCCCTCACGGCTGAAAGGGCGAGCATGTTTGGTGCGACCGGGACTCGAACCCGCGACCTTTAGATTACGAGTCGAACGCCATTATTATTAATATTCATCAACATTGCTCATGATATGAACCAACAAATTTACCGTATGTTTACCAACAAGTATGCTAATTCATTTTTTATTTGGTTCTTTTTTATTCTTGTGCTAATTCAATACCAGATTAAAAAAAACAAACAGTATAGAAAATATTGACTAAATTGGCACTAACCAATGCCATCTGTGTCGAGCACCCGGATGTGGAAATTAACGGTTACTAATTAGATGTTTTTGGTTGGCGAATACTGGTTAAACGACACATAACATAAAAGACAGTTTTTTTTTCTTGTTTTATCTTTTTTTCCAAAGTCAGCCACAGAAATAGAGAAAGTACTTGGTATACAGTGTAATATTAAAGCTTTTGTGGAATTTAATGTCCTCTGTACTGTTTGTTTGTTATTTTATTTCGCGCAAAGCTACACGTGGTCTATCTGCGCTAGCAGTCCCTAATTTTGCAGTGTAAGACTAGAGGGAAGGCAGCTAGTCATCACCACCCTCCGCCAACTCTTGGGCTACTCTTTTACTAACGAATAAAGGGATTGACCGTCACATTATAACGCCCCCCACGGGCCGTCTTCTGTACTAATTCTTTACCACTTTTATACATGTTTAACTATCTTATGTTTGGCTCTAACGTAGTAATGGAAACCCGAGACATTCTTGAAAATGGTCGTCGATTAATATAAATGTGAAAATGCCCGTACGTTATACACACGATAATACACTTTAAGTCATCACAATATTGAGTAATATATTATCACAAAGCTATTCCTTTTTTTTTAATTAATGTTCTTAAAAACCAAATCATTAAGATCTCTCATAATGTAAGAGTTTTAGCGTTTAAAGACTAGTGTTTATTAATGTTTCACTCTTTACATATTTATGAAAACCATTTTTATGAAACTGCTTTCTCCTTCAACTCAGAGCAAAAAAATTAATCGAGACAAACAGCGTTTGTGTATACCAAAAAACTAAAACCGTATGTTTAAATTGTCCTTAATGTTACAAATATTCACATGTTCTAATTCTGAAATTTGTTACGTATTATAATTTATCTCGGACGAGTCTTCAATGTATTATGTTACGAACGTTACCTATTACAATTTCAGATAACTGGAAATTTAAATTCAGAACTTAATTAAGTATAAATTTATATCAAATTTATATTTGCCAACAAGATTAATACACACAATTTTCTTTTTTAACACAAATATATTTTTATATATAAACAACAATATAATTTGTAATAACGGTTATTAGAAATAACGATTTATATACAACAGTTTTACAAACTTACAGACAATACTAGGTCTTATGTCTGGTTTGGAACTAAATACTTTGTCGACGGTTCACGAGGAATAAATTACTTTTATGTTGATACACAGATACACTTCACTTGACGGTAATGCTAGCTAATTCTTGTCTTCGCACGTGAGTTTTTCCCGGCGAAAATATCTAATGTCCTCGTAGAGATAATAACGTTCGAAGTTAATTCACTGATGTTTGTAATGTTAGAAATCTATAAATGTTCCTGATTAAATATCTGTAGTTTTCCTATTAGAAAGTTTTGTCACAGTTAAACTTCCTACTGACTGTAGAGACCAATCAGCATCCTATTAGTGTCTCTCCACGAGATGGTTAACTTTTACACTCATTAGACGAGATTCTCAAAAGTTCGCTTCGCTAAGAAGATCCTAGAGAACAAGCGGGACTTTCGCAGTACACATTTAACAATATAAGTTATGTACATTTCTAAATATATATCAAACTGAAACATAGATATTAAAATAACATTAAATCCGTTACAAATGATGCCCATTTCGTATTAAGCAGTTATTTATAATATATATACAAATTTGTGTTGTATTAATGTGTTATAAAGACAGATGGTAATAAAACTTTAATTAAAATAAGGTACAGAACAACGTTTGTGTTGTATTCTAGTTTCCCCCTATCCATCCCCCAGTGGCACAGCATACTTGTCTGCTGGCGTAAAACGCTTGAAACCGGGTTTCGATACCATGGTAAGCAGAGCATAGATTGTCCCTTTTGTTCGAACCTTCCCATCTCGAATACACTCCTTTCAGTCTCCCGTTGGTACAGTCTACGGATTTACAACCCTAAAATCAGGGGTTCGATTCCCCTCGGTGGGCTCAGTAGATAGGCCAATGTAGCTTTGCTTTAAGAAAACACACACACTAATTTTAATACTTTTTGTGTTGTCAAGATATTTTAGCAGCAGAGATCAATTTGTTACCGGAGAACACATATCCAGAACCCGATAAAATGAACACACATATATAATTTATGAACCCGGCATGGCCAAGCGTGTTAAGGCGTGTGACTCGTAATCTGAAGGTCGCGGGTTCGCATCCCCATAGCGCCAAACATGCTCGCCCTCCCAGCCGTCGGGGCGTTATAATGTGACGGTCCATCCCACTAATCGTTGGTAAAAGAGTAGCCCACGAGTTGGCGGTGGGTGGTGATGACTAGCTGCTTTCCCTCTAGTCTTACACTGCTAAATTAGGGAGGGCTAGCACAGATAGCCCTCGAGTAGCTTTGTGCGAAATTCAAAAACAAACAAACATATATAATTTACTGTGCCAGTACACAAGAACCAGGGCTATATTAAATTAATGTCACTTACACCGGAAAACCACTTTGTCTGGTTGCCGAACGCCGGAAGTACCACATCAAGAAAACATAATTGTCAACACAATAATCTGTAAACTAAGGGACCATTTGGTAATTTATTTCAAAATTAATATTTTTTCACACTAAACTTAAATAATTTGGTTTAAAAGATTTCGGGTGAACGAAGACTTTTCTAATCCATCTTTCAGCGTTCTTTGAGCTTTAGTTTATTCTATTCGATTTCTATTTCCTCAGAATGTTTTATATCTGTTGCTCCAAGCTTATCCCCACAGTATCAAATGAAATCAAGATACATTTTCCTTTTAGCGTCAAATATGTGTAATTCTACTAAGTATTTAAAGAGATATCTTAGTGGATTGAACCACCATAATAGGTTACAGACTAACTATGTTGTAGCTAAATTATAATTCAGTTTATTTGATTGTTTTTGAAGTTCGCGCAAAGTTACACGAGGGCCATCTGCGCTAGCCGTCCATAATTTAGCAGTGTAAGAGTAGATGAGAGGGAGCTAGTTATCATCATTCACCGCCAACTCTTGGGCTACTATTTTACAACGAATAGTCGGATTGACCGTCACATTATAGCACCCTCACGGCTGAAAGGGCGAGCGTGTTTGGTGACACGGGGATTCGAACCCGTGATCCGTAGGTTACAAGTCGAGCGCCTTATTCATCTGGCCATGCCGGACCCGATTATTCAGTTTACGAAATTGTATGGTAGATGTAGAAGATATTTTAGTTAACTGAAACCTGAAGTGCACCTGAGAACAGCTCTGTTAATTAAATCTTGCAATAGAGTTCGGTCATTTCTCACTAAGTAGTTCTTTAAGTCATTATCCTTTCAAAAAATGAGGTTAACTTTGTTTAGCTATTAAACATAAGACTGTGTTATCCATATGACGTACTATATCTATTTAACCAATAGACATAGTTGGATGTTCAGGAAGAGCACTCTGAAAACACTGAAAATTTATCGAAGTCCTAAAAATCTCGTAACTTCCGCAAGAATGTGCCCAAAACCTACTGGGAAGAGAAAGGTTTAAATGGACTAGGTTTTTCCGTTCTGTGGTATTTTCCGGTTCGCGAATGTACCTCCGAGTAAGCAGTTACGCCCGTTAAATGACGGATCTCGAGTTTATAGTTTGTTTCTTTACGACCTACAACTGTGTTCATTACATAAGACATTAAACGTGACACAAACGAAATATTTAACAAAATGTGTCATGATAACGAAAGAAAAACACAATACACTAAACACAGTGCAAGACAATAAGCTATGATGCAAAACAAAAGGGTAAGTGTTATGTGGGTGCGTAAAACTAGAGTTGAACAAAAATCTTTAACGAAAATCCTCTCAAGGATTAACTTCCTTTTAAGTTAAACTACAAATGAAAACGCTTAGCTCTAAAGAACTCCAGTAAATGACTGTTAATCAAAATAATCCAGAAAAGAAAACTGGATTTTATTTAACACTTGTTTTGTTTAAAATGCCGGAAACTAATTTCCTAGAAAACTGCAATCACTAATTATTCATTCTTAAAAGAAGAGCAAGTTAAAAACATGTCTGTTTAAGGCGAAAGTGTAACTGGCAAACTATGTCATCGCTCTATCAGCTCTCGCAACCTTAAACGAAGAAAATAAAAATAACTAAGAATCTGGTTTTAAACACGAAAATGAACCACAAAAAACTAACATATATAAAGTCAAATATGCACCCGATCACACGGAGATTTAGTGATCTATTTGTTTGTGAATGCGTGACTGTCGTTAGCTATCATACCATTTGCCGATGAGAAAAATAATTGTTTCATTAATACTGAGAGAGTTATGTTTCTCGTGAGTGAATAGTATTGTGAGGATAACAGCCTTGTTACCAACATACCCACAGCACGCTTTTCGAAAAAAAAACAGACGAATAACTTACACGAGCGCCTCACTGTGTCAAAACATAAAACGACGAAAAACATAATGACTTAAAAAAACATTAACTGAGGAAGAAGTATAGCACCGTACTTCAGTTGTAAATGTTTAGGAAAACACTGAGGTGCTGTAAATTTATTAGTTTTATTATTTATCTGGTGTCTGTTTAGATATTGGTCTTTGGTAGTTTTGTATAAATCACGAATTATTCTAAGCTAGTTTCAAAACTACAGAAATAGAGATGCAAGAAACAAGGTTGATATCTGATCAAACCAACCCACATCTTCCGCTTTTTCCACGCATTTACTCATAATAATTTCTAAAAATATGTATGTAGTAGTTGAAGTACCCATTCAATGAACAGTGAAGATTAAGAGCCCCACCCCATGAATGATACTGAGAAGGAAATCCGAACGACCACTTTCCCTATGTCGTCCTCCCTTCCCCGGGTTACATTCCACACTTGGTAATAATTATCAGTAATTGTTTAAATATTACGTTGCTTGCCACTCATTTTCATGCATATTTTAAAATTTATATGCAATTTATACATTAAATGAAGTTACTAAACATTTAGTTAGTGTTTACACGTTATAGTTCACACGACTAGAACAGAACACTGTGCAGTTATTGTATAGCTAAAAATATTAACTGGAAAGCTAGAGAGTAGAGGTGATATTTCGTAGCTCACCACTGGAAGAAAGATATGATAAAAATAACAGCAGCACAGGCAGAAAATCGTATAAAATACACAATAAATTTGAATAATACATGCAATATTTATAGTTCTACATACCTTACTGCAGAAGTTGTCTCTTCTAGTCATGGTAATCTTCCCTTAACGTTTCACTTCTGGAAATCAGATTTAGATTCACTGTCCTCCTTGAAATTATGGTTACATATAAAAGGTAGACTTTGAAGGACGCATCTCCCACAGTATTACTTCCCACTTTTGATATGTGTTGCCAATGTGTTAGGCTGATGTTTGTTATTGGATGGTTCGCTGTAACCCTTTCATAAGTGCAGTTGATTGTCAGGCAGTTCAAAATAATCATACCTCTATTAACTTGAACATTCCAAGTCAACACAACCTGAGATAGTTCTTGGCCTGGCCCTTTCTTTGGAAAGATAATAAGAATATGAATGTAGCACATGTGCTGTACCTTATATGGTGGTGAATGCACTAGCCATTAGCGGATATTTAATCAACATAGTTTCACAAGTAACAATGCACATGAGGCTTCTTAACAGCTCTCCAGTGGCACAGCGATATGTCTTTGGACTTACACCGCTAGAAACTGGGTTTCGATACCCGTGGTGGGCAGAACACTAGTACCCCATTGTGTATTTTGTGCTTAATTACAGCAAACTTTCTTATCAAAACCCCTGGCTGTGCTGGATCGTGGCAGTAGTCACTGGCCAGTGAGTTTTGTCATCTCGCATGTATGTGAGTTATTCCATCATTGCCCGATTCTAATGGAGAAAAAAAGATACAAATGCCAAAAGTCGCCCTTACACTGGTAACTGAAATTAAACCAATTACTTTACAAGCAGTAACCAAGACCCATAATCTTAACGATTTCACAACTTGTATATTCAGAACAAGTTATATGTAATGTAAATAAATAAATGAAATAAATCGCGAATTAAAGTATTGAAGTCCCATAAAAATTATGCTATCATGTCTGTAACAAAATGTAATTAAAACAAACTTAACAAATTACAGCTACTTTGCTTAGAAATAATATTAGGACAGTGATATTCACTAAAGTTCAAAAACTGTTTGATCATGCAAGCAAAATGTATATTTTTAAATAAAAACTACTCTAAAATAATAGTTTTTATACGTTTTCTTTCACTGTGAATGAATAAGGAATCTTTTTGTGCTTTCATCTTATAAAGAATTAGTTACAGGATCTAAAAACACATTTATCTTAACTGTAAGATAACACTGCAAAACAAAAAATGGCAACTGCAGAAGACAAACGTGATTGAAAGTAATTTGATGATGATGATTTCAAAAATGTAGTCAGAATTTATCCATCTTTTTTAGAAGTTAAGTTATTGTAATATATCAATATATCAGTACAATAGATTTGTGTTGTAAAATTAAGTTTATTTTAATAGTTTAAAGAGTGAAGGCATACATTTTCGATAACTTTGAACATTGATTGTATTGTATTGACGTAAACTTCCAAATATAGTGTTCATAATATGCTATTTGTTCTCGATATAATTGTAGTGAATTGCACCACCTTTGCTCCATTCTTAGGCCTACCTGCTTCACCTGGAAATTACAAACCCTTTATATGCTCAGTTTGCTAGAACATTCGAGAATTCCCTCGACTTAGCATGAAAGAAGCGGAGTCAAACGCTTCTCTCTCAGTTGTCTCTATCTTACTTAGTTAGTCACTTCGTCTCGCTCCACGGACAGTCAAAATAAAGTCCAGTCTTCTCTTTTACATCACTTCCACAATATAATCAAATTCTGCAAAACTTTGTATTTTTTAAAAATATTTTAAACTCTGGTTATGTAAACATAAATTATTTCACGTTTTTTAAAGAAAATCATCCTCTTCATCTAGTAATTCTACTCTTGTGACACCTCAAGATAAACTGCCTCTTCTGATCACACAAAAAAAGCTAAATGATCTGATTAGTGAACTGTCTCTATCAAAGCAACATAGGAAACTTCTTGACTCTTGTTTACAGCAATGAAAGTTATTAGCTCCAGAAACAAAAGTTTTATTTTACAAAAATCGCTATCAAAGTCTTTCTTCTCACTAAAGCATGCAATATTACTTTGTGTTTCTGTACAAATACTGATGTAAGAGATTAGCTATTGAACAACACCCTCAGGAATGGAGTATTTTTTATTGACTCATCTAAAGTTAGTCTGAAAGTTGTACTTCCGTACAATGAGAACACTAAGCCATCGATTTCTATCGCTCATGCTGTGAACACGAAAAACTTATCCAACAGGTAGATTATAGTTGAGGTAATCAAATATCATCATCACAGATGCAACACATGTGGTGATTTTAAGTTACTGCTCTCCTGCAAGTCCTGCAGAGTGATATATCAAATATTGTTGCTCTTTGTGTCTCTAAGACAGGCAAGATCACAAAGTTAATTGAAAAATAAAAAATGGTCAGTGAGAAAGAATTACATATCAGATAAAACAGGTTTGGTCTGTTTTAAATTTTGTGCAAACCTACACGAGAGCTATCTGCACTAGCCGTCCCTTAGTAGTAAAACAATAGAGGGAGAGCAACTTGTCATACCATCCACTGCCATATCCTGGGCTACTCTTGAACCAATAAATAGTGCAATTGGTCGTCACATATAACGCCAACATGGTTGAAAGAATGCGATCCACAAATTACGAGCCGAGCGCCTTAACCACCTGGCCATGCTGGGGCCATGTAAACGTAATATCGTGTATCAAACTTTAGTGAACCATCAAAATGGGTTTCTACCCCGACTTCATATTAAATTGGGACTCGTTTTGTAAAGGGGATGAAGTAAAATGATAATGATTTCAGCAAATGTCTGATAAGTTTCCACAAATTAGTGAAACAAAACTTAAACAAGGCATTCTTGTTGGGCTACAGATTCAGGAAGTGCTGATGGATGATGCTTTTGATTTGTCTGTTTGAAGTTAAGCACAAAGCTACATAATGGGCTATCCGTACTCTTATCGCAATCATCGTTGTGCCACTGGGGAGGAGGACTGGTTGCCAAAATTTCTTAGGAAACCACAAAGATGAAAATTATGCTTTTATGACCGATAACATGCTCGAGAACTATAGGAAAATGTGTCTGGGAAGCCACTGAAAACGTTTCTTACACTAACATTTAGAATTTTTTCCAAATGATCTAGGTAAAGTGATTGATGAGCAGGGTGGGCGCTTTCACCAAATATTCTTACAATGGAACAGCTATATCAAGGTCGATGGAATCCTGCAGTTATAAGAGGTTATTATTGCTTCGTACAACGTGAACCTCAGAACTCAAAAAGCATAGAAAATCAAGCAAATGTTTGTAAAAAATAATACCATGATAACAGTTTTGAACATAGCCTGAATGTATTTTCAAAATATAATCTTATTATACTCATTGCTTTATTTTAAAGTGGTATTGCTATTTTGTATTGTTTTTGAACATTCTTAAATACAATTTTTAATGACTAAATAAAATTACTAAAAAATTTTATTTTCACAATATATTGTTTGTTTGTTTTTAAATTTCGCGCAAAGCTACACGAGGGCTATCTGCGCTAGCCGTTCCTAATTTAGAGAGTAAAACTAGAGGGAATGCATCTAATCATCACCACCCACCGCCAACTCTTGAGCTACTCTTTTATCAACGCATAGTAGGATCGATCGTAACATTTTAACACCCTTTCGGCCATAGGGGCGTTATAGGTTGCCTCTAGTATTCGAGTTATGATAAATTTATTCAGACATTCTTATATATTGTGACCATTGGTAATTTTCAATATGATCAACATCATCATATTACTCAGGAATAATTACATTTTTGTCTGGTAGCAGAGAAAAAAGTTATTTCTTGATGTAATCCTTCACCAACACCAGTAAAAATTATCTGCCCACGTTTTTACCTGATGTATTGGATATCATATTTCAACTCCGTGTCTTCCTTTGTCTGATGTTTGGCTGAATAGGTTTTAAAAACTGTCAAGTATTTCATTGTTAAGTTTGTTAACCCTAATCAAATTTATTGACACTAGTACTTATAACAAATGTCATGATAGTATGCCGAGCTTTAAGCTAAAGTCAACTGGTTGTTTTCCAAATTTCTTGTTGTCAAGGTAAGAAATACGGCTCTCTGTGGATATGATGTATGATATTGACATCCAGTGCAAAAATACTAAACTATTCTCAGAAACATGCTCACTGGCTAAGTTCTACAAAAAAGTCAATGCATGTGAAATTGGTAAAGCAGCTATGTGTAAAAAGATGTGTTATGACAAAATAGTAATGAAACAAAAGTCCAAGCATGGTCTGAGTATGTTTGTGATACGTACCTGCATAACGAAATTAACCTGGTTCAATTTAAACAGGTTGCGAAACAGCTGAAATTGTTTGATAAAAAATCCCATAAAAAGTTAAAAATGGATTCAATTGCTGATGATAATCGGATATTTTGAAAAGTAATCTTGTGTTCATGACACGAAATGTGTTTTATATGGATATTTATATCATAACATACCATGCTTGTCTATTTCTGCTCTTTATTACGTTTAGTTACAAAACTCTAACTCTTTAGGTAGTCTCTGATAATTAACACGTGAAATACATATAAAAAGGCTAAACCCAACACTTGGCACAACTTTGCAAACAAATGGCTAGTGATTTTGTGTTTTTGCTGTTTGTGGATATTTTCAAGTGCACCAAACCATGATATTCATTCATCAACCAACACGTCGGCAACAGGCTGTGCTAGCATGTTGACCGACAATTAAAAGTCAGTAAGGTAATTTTCTAACATTTAACTAAACCAACCAAGCAAATATCTATGTAAACTTTAAATCGGTTTACTCTTCCCCAAAGATTTTACAAAAACATTGGGACAAATTGATCCAGGCTTCTGCGAGATATTTTCCATATGTAACCTTTATCTAAGTAAAAGGATTAGCACGTGATTATTTATGACCGTCCGTTCTATAAGAACGTCAAAGCAGAACAACTACAGGAAAATTTAGAAAACAAACTGGATAAAAATACATACTAAAGTAATTATAGAAGATTGGATTTAATAACTGTTTCAGTTACGACAATGCACCATCTTTGATCATAACTTTCAATACAACTATCTGTCAGGTTTTAGCACTAGAACCCACGCGGTCTTATTTCAAATTGATGTTTTCAAATACAGATCAGTATTTCAGTTTTGTGTGACAAGGAACTTTAGATTCCGATGCGTCTTCAACTGTTTCTGGCTAATCTACTTCCAGTATTTTCAGTTGTTCTTCTCAGTATATTGTTCCAGTATCATTATATTAATTTTTCTATGGATGCTGACATTCATAACTTACCCATGCACATAACAGCTTGAGATTCTTATTACTGCTCACAGTCAAGCAACTTAGCTGTCTTGCTGTCTAGATGTCAATTTGGAATGTTCTTCCACCCCCTTATGTTTTTTTTACCAGCAGACTAAGGTGCTCGCCTATAATATGGTGCCAAGAAAATTCATTTGCATTTAATAGTACACTAGACAAATGTTTCCAGCCAATTTTAATCTAAAAGTGTTTCTAAAATTCCGTTCAGTGGTTATCTTTTCTGTCTTCGTACTTCCATTTTTTTTTTTTTCACTTTTCTGTCTAAATCTTAGAAGCTACAGATCATTTAATGGCATTCATAGTTTTTTATTACAGTCCGAGATGCTAATCTATTTTGTTGACATTTACCTGCACCACAGGGTGGGGGGGGAGAGAAACTATGCAGACTATGGGTTGCCTCTCGTACAGATATGGTAGGAAGCCGTGAGAAGCAAATTGATTCTCTTTCGTTCTTATCAATCAGTTTTATAAATACTTTTAAAATATAAAACCACACAGTGAATTTTTGCATATTAACAGATCAAATATCACAATTGCACGTATGTTAACTGTAGAGACTTATAAGTCTCTGTTTCTCATTCATTTTAAAACTGATATTTTTGTAACACCTTGCAGCAAGCAAAGTATGGAACCAGACGTATTTTTTAGCAGTGATGGATAATTTCTATAACTGAGAAAAGGGGGCACTTTTGGGGCATAAGAGCAAAAAAGCAGAAACTTGAGCCCACCCAGCCAAAACAAGATCGTTACAGAATGATGTTTTTAGTAATCTGTTGCCAAATTCTATTGTATGGATAGCTTTCCTTTAAGGTTTCAATTTGCCATTAGAATAATTTATTTTCATATTTCATCTTCATAATGTGTCATATCTTATGGGCAGTTTATTCTAATGTCAAAAGTGTTTCTCAACCTTTTAACGTATTATGACCGTATTATGAAGTGTGACCGCTCCTTGACTCCCACTGAAACACCAGCCGCCTTTATTCTAGGTCTAGTTTTTTTAAAAAACGTTATACAGTCTCCTTCAATTTTCTTTATTATTTGCTTCTGTTATTCGATATAAACTTTTATATATTATTAAACATTTAATTTCTTTCTTTCTCTCTTTTTGTCCTACGGTGGGACAACTGTAGATTTACAGAACTACAACGCTAAAATCCGGGGTTCGTTTCCCCGCGGTAGACACAGAAGATAGCCGAATGTGGTTTTGTTCTAAAAAATAAAACAAATCAACAGCTTTCTCTCTTTTTCCCACAGATGCATGCCAAGATAAATGTAATTTTTGTTTTACTTTCATTAGGTTTTTATGAGGTTGTATGTCAAGGTACTAGGTACACATGCCTCATGGACCGTCCACAAAGCTATCAAATTTCTTGCAGAGTACAAAAACTGTGGCTGAAGACAAGCATAAATGCGTCATTCGTGAGTTACTCCCGTAAGAGAAAGCTGTCTCATATAACGTTCGGGAAATAAATTATAAAGAGCCTTTAGAGTGATAATAATACAAGTTATTGTTCAGTGGCGGATTTGAGGTTGTGTGGGCCCAGGGGCTAATAACTTTTGTGGGCCCTACATCTCATATAATTTTACATAGAATAAAATTATAAATGGGCCCTGGGACTGAGTCCCCTCTAGTCCCTACCTGAATACACCAATGTTTTTGTTTTGTTTATTCATATCAAGGTTTTTTGATAAATGTGCATATCAAACCATCCGACAAAATGCAATACGTTAAAATAACTATCAAAAGATAGAGCCACACAATTTTATTTTATTTCTTCTTTTTTTTCGTATAGTATAGTATAACCAAATGTAAAGATTAAATACGAAACTTTCAGTATTCTTTAATTTACATGTATTATGTTACGTTTGCAATATCAGTTCTGTTATGATCAACATTGGGCTAAACAAAATGGGGCGTCATGAATAGATTTGTCTGTTTTCGAATTTCGCGCAAAGGGCTATCTGTACTAGGCGTCCCTAATTTTGCAGCTAGTCATCACCACCCACCGCCAACTCTTGGTCTTTTTACCAACGAACAGTAGAATTGACCGTAACATTGTAACACCCCGACGGGCGAGCATGTTTGGTGTGACGGGGATTCGAACTCGCGACCCTCGGATCACGAGTCGAGTACCTTAACCACTTGGCCATCATGAATAAAAGGTTGTTATTTGTTATTGAGCACAAAGCTACACAAAGAGCTACCTGTGCTCTACCCACCGCTGGTATCTAAACCCGCTTCCTAGTAGTTTAAGTTGCAGACAACCGCTGTACCAGTGGGGGATACATAGAAGATATATTCGAGTTTTTGTAAATCTGGTAATATATTAGTATTTTAACGTTAATAGACTTTTGAAGGGTTAGCAAAACAAGGTTACTGTACATTATTTTTATTTCTATATTTCTTCAGATAAATAATTATTTGGACTGTTGCTCTTGTTATACTTGATTAAGGAATCTTATAGAATAGCAGCGATAAAACATTTGGTTTATCGTGTTAAAAACGTATTTCTTCAAAACGTGTCTCATGTTTTGTCATTTTTCATATACATATATTTCCACGTGATCTACTGCAGTATGTTTTCTTTATATTTACAGTAAAAATAGATAAAAATTTCAAATGGTGAAGTTTTCCAGTAAATAATACTGTGTATGTGTAGTATATGCTTATGTACAAACCTTTACACTTTATATTGCGAGAAGGTGTAAGACGTTCATTTTTACAACTAAGTATAACGCTGAGTTTCAATACGAAACCAGGTTAAGAAAGAGAGTTTCCAAGTGACCACTTTATGATAAGATGGCCTAGGAAGATCAAAACGTTGTTCTCTCCTTATCAGTAAAAGTGGTAATACCCATACCAGCCGTTCTGAGATACATATTACCTTTCATTAGCAAATCAAATATATTTTATGATAAGCTGTAATAGCTCTTATTAACACAGTAGTTAGATTACAAAAAGTATAGACGAACGGTTCTTTATATGCTATATAATGCAGATAATGGTTTGAAATTTTATCCTCTTAGCAGTTTTCCTCTATTATTAAGTTTGTTCAACGTCTAACAGAACTTTGCAAATATTCGGGGGTGTATTTTCAACATTAAGTTATTCACTTCGTTTCGTAAAGCGCCCCCTCTCCAGTGAGTGGCACAGCGGTGTGTCTACGGACTTACATCGCTAGCAACCAGGTTTCGATACCCGTGGTGGACAGAGCACAAATAGCCCATTGTATAGCTTTGTGCTTAATCTAAAGATCAAATAAAAACATTTTTTGGAATGCAATAATGAGTAATAGCACGATAGGAACAACATTAAACATTGGACACGAGCAGGATGAAAGTGAAAATTTAAGTATTGCATTTTTGGAATACACACTTTTCATCTTCATCATTCAACGTTAAACTTCGATTCCAGTCTAATGAATATGTTATTAATGTTCAGAATTGTTGCGCTTTTAGTGGTGAAACCAGTTATTTTGAAAGGTAGGTGAGTGTGTGATATGCGAGCAAAACATACGTTCTCTATCTACTTTAGTAATAAAGAATTTTAAAAGTGTTTTAATTGTAATGGCTGCAAATTATGACCCAGAAAATCTTTAAAATTATTTTGTTTTGGTTGCATTATTTCCTTGTTCTGTATCGTAGACAATGTCTATTCTGCCCGAAAGAATGTTGCAGTAGTATATAACATCCGGTTGAATAGATTAGCTTTTTAACGTCCGTTACTGACCTGGCTGACGTTGGTTAAATGTAACAGCCGACTAATGCTAAAAGAACAAATATTACGAGATGATGTTGTCGACTGGACAAAGAAAGCAAGTTTACCTGTCGAATTCACGTACACTTTATTTAGCAGGTTCTACTAGAAAATCATCGAGTGAAGACATATTTGAAGATCATTGCGTTTTGGTTCTACAGAGATTAATTCTGAAGGTGAGAAAGCTGTGGAACTAGACACAGCCTAGTAGAAGTGACTCTTAAATCGTCTAGGTGTTTTAACTTAAATTGTAGCAATAAAGATTTTGTTCGTTTATTCGCATTTGTTTGTTTTGAACTTCGCGCAAAGCTACATGAGGGCTGCATGTGCTAGCCGTCCCTAATTTAGCAATGTAAGCCTAGAGGGGAGGCAACTGGTCGTCACCATCTACCGCCAACTCTTAGGCTACTCTTTCACCAACGAATAGTGGGGTTGACTGTTACATTATAACGCCCCCACGGCTGAAAGAACGAGCATATTTGGTGTAACGGTGATTCGAACCCACGACCTTTAGATTACGAGTTGAGTACCTTAACCATCGGCCATGCCAGGAATTATTCGCATTTGACCAAACTCGTTATTTTATACTTAGAGATATACTTTATCTATTAAAGAAGATCCTCCCTACTGCTTAATTGAGTCTACTGTTATTGTGAGTTTCTTTTCTGGTTTGTCAGGTGTTTATTTTTCAGCAAAGCCACATTTGGTTATCTGCTGTGTACACCGCGAGGAATCGAGACTTAGATTTTAGCGCTGTAAGTTCTTAAAGTTATCGCTATCTCACCGAGGACAATATAAATCGGAGAATCGGTTTCACCTGACAATGTGTAAGTGTATTGTACTTGGAACCACCTGAGGTGCCTTTTTATTAGATTTAGAATTTAATGGTTATGTCCTTTGACTTGTACATGATTACCTCATCAAACTTTTTTTTTTTTTAAACATGTTAAAGAAGAATTGTGGAAATAAACTCCATCATAAATGTTCCATTCTGACAAACATTTAACTGTTTTTGTTGGTGAAGAAAATATACTTAATAAAATTCGCTCCGCCCCCAACACGTTTACCTATATTTGTTTAATGCTTAATTAGGTCAGTAAACCCCACAGAACTGGTACATATACATAGGGTTCGAAGTAAGAACCCTACATGTAACGGGGATCAACAAATATAATAATGTATTGTTTTACTGACAGTACAACAATAGTAATATTAAAACAGTATAACTCATTTGGACAAAAATTCTGCACGGAAGTATGATATTTTACAAACAAGTAGGCCACATTTCAAACTTTTTAAGACTTAAGTCTAAATAACTTTAAATGTATTCCGTATAAATCGTTTTTAAATAAACTTGAATTGTCAAGTACTTGTAAAAGTAACTAGAATTAGCTGTTACTAAGCCTTAAACATTCCTTCAACCACTTTGAAAAAAAACAACGTAATGTCTCTAGTTCTGACCATTCCGTATAGATAATGTATAAATACACACATACCTGTATAATCAGTGTGGCTACGATTATGCCCCTTTTGTCTTCCAGGTATTGCCAAAAAAGATTTTCTCATCTCATCTTTTGGTCCTTGACACGAATTGTTATCACGTACCTTGTTTCTTTTCTCCGGAAATAGCAAGATTACGTTATTGTCAAGGGCACGCTTGGACCTGAAACTTTACAAAGATATTTGTTCATTTTCATAACCATCAATGCATTATGTGTTTATAACTTGATCCGACAAGTCTCATATTCTTTCTATCCTATTTCATACATGACTGTATAACCTGGGAAGGAGAAAATATTAATTGAAAATAACTTTTCTGAGCCCTTTTGGATTATGTTAATATCCTAATGATAAATAACACAAAGAGATAATGACGACAGTGTGTACTCGCACCATCGCAGCTTGTGACGCAAAATAACACAATGGACTATTTGTGTTGTACCAGCCATGGTTATTGAAATTTAATTATTAGCACCATAAGCATTCAGGTTTACTGTCAAGGGATTGAGGCCCACTACCGCAGACAGGACTAGGATAACTAGTTTTTTAACTTTAATAAATTAATTACTGTTCTCTAAATATAGGCGTATCAATGCAATTTCTTTTTAGTGACATGAATAACATTATGTAACAAACCTTTTTACTTTTTTTTTGTTCCTGGGCAGAAAATGTTATTTCTAAATTGCTTATGCCTAAAGTAAATGGAAAAGACATATTTTTCTCTTCAAACTTTGATTTTGTGACCTGGGATCGTATAACGAACACGTAATGGGAGACTATATTTGGGGGCTGATACGTGAAAGTGATTTACATTACAGTCGCAAATCTCGAAAAACTACTCACTTCTAAACATTTTTGTATAACTTTAGTATAAATACATGTAAATTTTGATTGATATGTTGTTTTATTCAGACCTTATGTAAATGAAAATGTGCAAATTTGCCCTTTTTACACAGAAAATAGGTTAATTTCCAAATTTCATTATCCATGTCACAAAAGCAAAGTTTGAAGGGAATAATGGCCATTTTCTGTACTTTTACAACATAAGCAATTAAGAAATAACACATACTATCCAGGAACAAAATTTGTGTTACATAGTGTAATTTGATATGCAGAGCTCCCGACACAAACTATGTTGTATATACATCACAAACTATAAAAGTCTTATTACCCTTGCCACTTTGTCGAGAACACTTTTACTCTCCTGTTTTATAATTGTTCAACAGTATAAACCATCGTTTAGCAATAAAACTGTAACCTGATTATTCTTACGCCAACTAGAGAATTTTTGTAGAATGTTCAATATTCATACTGATGTGTTAGAAAGGTTTGTTTTTATTATTTATTTATTTATTTAGATAACTTTTTTAATATAACACAACAAAATAGTTTATTTCATGGGTTTTATGGTACTGAATTGTAATCAAAAGCAAAATAAGATTCACCAAGTTGTGTTTCAGCTAATCATTATGCCTATTTATTAAACTAAACTACGAATAGGCTCACCATTACTAGCATTGTAGAGTCACTGTTTGAATTAAAATGTTTAAAGTGTTGAATAAATATTATTTTCGTATTTTAACATGTCTGTTACCTACATGGCTTTAAAATATACAGGAAAATAAATACTTATTACTACCAAATATATTTTATCCTTTGTACAATAAAAAAAAAGTTGAAAATTTGTGTCGTAACGTCCGCACTATTGTTTTTCTTCTTTCCGACCTAGAATACAGCGAAAAGGCTCAAGGGTGCTTATTTAAGCATCTTTCAGAGTTCACACGTACATTTGTTCTCCATAACATTTCATTCTTATGCGTAGTTTTTGTTAAAAAATGTGATGATTAAAGAATTACTTCGAGACTGATGAAAAAAGTGAAGAATAGGTGCGGAGATACAGACAAATTCGTTTCAGTTAAATTCTATAATTTTCATTAATCATTCAACAACGGTTTTTGTCATTTTAGTATATGAATTATTGTTCTTCACACAACAACAAGACAGTAGAAGAGTTTTCTGTTTTGCTCACTCTCTTAAGAATCACAGAAAACAGAAAGAATTAGTTTACGTCTAGTAATAATTTTTACACGCGAAAATTATATCCATACCGTTACGTCAGTCAGTGTGAACTCTTTTGTTACTTCTAATATTTAGTCATTCACAAAGCCGTCACTAGGTGCTTAAAAGATTCCGGACTGACCAATAGGCATGGAATTTTGGGCGTTTCAGTGTGATATGGATTACGGTTTCAATTCTGATTTTTCGAGACACGAACTGAGTATTCAGTATTCTGAAACGTTAACCGCACTATATCTGCTAAACGTTATCTATCTTTCTTATAGTAATAAGTTCATTTTAAAGATGTTAAGAATTACTTAAAGACCTAAATACAAACATGAAATGCTCAAATTAATATTTACACGCGTTTAAAACTACTACTGCTCAATTACTGAGGTCGTTTTTTTTTTTTTTTTCAAGGACGAATTAATTGAACGAAATAACTAGTTTAACTCTTCTGAAGTCTTGTTCCGGGCCGGAACTTCTGGCGTTTTAGTGATTTAAACAGCACACGTGATTACAAACAGACGTGAAGCAGTACGGAGAATGATAGCTGTGTACAGTTATGATACACGTTTGTTTTGTTTGTTTCACCGATTCAGGATACTCATATTCTAAACTACATTTATATAAAGGTATTAGTGCTTCGTTTATTTTCGATAAAGAATATCAACGATATTTTATACCCAAGAAAAACGGATGTATAGATAGAAAACAAACAAACGCACTGGTGTACAATATGGTTACCCCCCTATTTTGCTGGCATGTAGAGGTAAGTACCCGAGGTTAGCGCACTCTACAGGTGGCGAGCGTGGTAAACAGCAGATGGTATGCTGAGAAGTAGTTAGTTGTCTTTGTTATTTGCCTTCTTTCAAATATTTGATTACATGGGAGGAATCACTACCGCAGACAAGAATTTGTCCCAGTTCTAATTCAGCACGTTGTTGTGTTACGGGATCGACTCAATTGCTGAAATGGAAAAGTCGAGAAAGTTTTTGTATTGAATTTAGCGCCATCTCCCAATAATTACTAAGTAATGTGTGACACGTTATAATATTTTGAAAAGTCCAGCTATTACAGAAGATCTACACATTTTGAGTGTTAAATAATTCCTTGACATCTACATAGATTTATATTGTTTGCCCATTGTTCTCATTCGTAAGGTAGACGTAAAACAATTGTGAACGTATTTGATTACATACAGAATTTTTCTAGTGTTGCAGACAGAGCTATCCGTGAATAACTATACCTAGTTTTGAAATGATTAACTAGAGCAGATATCTTCAGATTTTGTTTAGTGTTAGCGCCGTTTCAGACATTCTGAATCTGCGCAATCCCAACCTCTTCGAAACGGTATTTCAACGGCCTATTTGTTTTGTTTGCTACATATTACTCCCCTACTCCCATGCGACTCCAGTTTTAAGAACCACTGAACAAGAGAGAAGACAGCTATTTAACAGTATCAACAGCTTACTCTTGGACTGTTCTTGTCTGGCCAAATAGTGGGATTTAACCGTTACTCCTATTGCGCACTCACGACCCCTAAGTGCGGAAGAGTTTATGCGGCAATGGGACGCGGGCCACGAACACTCAGATTCACCATCTAAACAACCTAACTGCTAAGCAACACCAGGCTCAATTTATTCAGTTTTTTATTTCTCGCAGAAGGTATTTGTACATAATTAATTATCTAGTTTAAAAATACTGTATATTTAAATACATTTAAGAATAACACAAAATTAGTATGTTATTAAACAACGCATATTTACTTGGCAATCTATATATTTTATTGCTGTATTTTATAACAAAAGTAAAACAGCTGTTTTGTTGGAAGTAGCAGTAATATTTCGTTTATAAATTATAAACTCCATCTAAAATTAATCCTTCACTTTTTATTTAAAAAACAACAGTCTGTTATTTCAACCGAAACACGTTCCGGCATGGCCAGGTGGTTAGGGCGCTCGGCTCTTAATTTGAGGGTGTGGGCTCGAATCCCCGTCTTTATCAGCCGTGGGTGCGTTGTGATGTAACAATTAATCCCACTATTCATTATTAATAGAGTAGCCCAAGAGTTGGCAGTGTGTGGTGATGACTAGCTGCCTTCCCTTACACTTTTAAATTAGGGACGGCTAGCGTAGATAGCCCTCGTCTAGCTTTGAGCGAAATTCAAAAACAAACAAACAAACAACGGAGAAACATTTATTACTAACCACAGTTTACAAAAGTTGAAATGTTTGTTCCCGATTTGTGATCACCTTGATTTTATGATAGTAGTTTCGAGGGTATTATGGTTTCTCTGTCAGAAGGATTTTGAAATGTTTGTCGTTCGATGAGTTGTTGTTTACAGTTTAGTGTGTGTTTTGCTGTTTGTGTTAAGTTTACACTTTTGATGTGGATTCTCTCTCCTGGTGTCCTGGCTATCAAAGACCTGTGTGTTCTTATTCGTGACCCAAGCGTTCGTACTGAATACTCAATTCAGCCTTGTAAATAATTGATTCGATCTTTGAAAGAAAAAAGTTTTTAAGATGCACTAGATTCTAAAAACAGAATTGTATCTCAGAACCTAAAAACAGAGTTGGGTTTTAACTGTCTTTCTCTCTTTTTTTTTTTTTTAAATGAACGACATATTTCCTAGATAAGATAATACTAGGGCTAACTTCTTTTGTTGTATACATTGTCGCTGTTGGAAGGTAGAATAGTTTCATTCATCTGGGCGTTTATCATTGTGTAGACCAGACTGGGTGTGTGTGAGTGAAGGAAGGGGGTTAGGGATTGGAATTATTGCACAAATATTCTTCAAGTCGAAACAGTTCTTGGTTCAACACTTCTCTCTTCTTAGCCCTACTGTACTTTCGATTTCTAGCACGTTGACTAAGTTTTTTATTAAATATAGATGCAACATAACTATTTAAATGAGAAAACAGCCCCGTAAAAATTGGATACTTTTGTTAACCACAATTTAGGAAGTAGCACTGAGTAATATCTACTTTTTGTGCTTAGTCATGCTAGGTTATAGATCCTCTAATAATTTTCGCATGCCTTAGTCAGCATGTTTGTCCATCTCGAGCGTGATTTTAGTCGCAAGGATTTGCCCACCCTGAAACGCTTTTGGGCGAAACCTAAGCCTTACAGAGAGAGTGATCAACATAAAACAAAGGCGGTTCACCATCTACCAGTACATCTTTTGAAATGCGACTCCTTAAATAATAGTCGGTGGTTTTATGTTACGTTGAAAACTTGATACAGCTTTGTGTGAGATAAATAATGGTTTTCATTATTATGTCTTATGGTAAACTGGATTTATTAACTTACACTTGCTCTAGGATTGGAAATAAAGCGTCGTCTCATGTGTTGCCCCTCGCAACATGTCAAAAGAATTACCTTTTGAAATAGGTTGTGAAAAGTACACAGACAGATAAATTGATAGGACACACAATGATTGATATTTTAATAGAATTAGTTTTTTTAAATTTTCAATACAACAATAGACACAGTACACATTTTTACCCACATACACACAAAACTTTCTGAACTCAGCATAAATGTTTAAAGGTTACTGATGCGTGAATTTTGTGACTAATTTTACTTACACTTTAGATGCTAAAAATTGCGAATTTTGTGTGGAACGTTAAAGATGGTTTGTTTGTTTTTAATTTAGTGCAAAGCTACACTAGGGCTATCTGCGCTAGCCGTCCCTAATTTAGCAGTGTAAAACAAGAGAGAAGGTAGCTAGTCATCACCACCCACCGCCAACTGTTGGGTTACTCCTTTACCAACAAATAGTGGGATTGACGTCACATTATAACGCCCCCACGGCTGAAAGGGCGAACATGTTTAGTGTGACAGGGATTCGAACGCGCGACCCTCAGATTACGAGTCGACCGCCTTAACCACCTGGCCATGCCGGGCCTTCGTTAAAGGTTAGAGATAGTGGTACATAAATAGAAAATTTTTACATATTCGGGACAGTGTGCGAGCCCTTATATATCTTCAACTAAATAAATAGCCAGGTTGACTTACAGATAGACAGACACATCTAATGAATAACTTTCTTTGAAAGCTTTAAAAACAGTTAATACTGATTTACCTGAACGTAAAGTTTGTCAACTTTCGACTCGGATCATATCTAACTGCACCTGCAGGTAATTATACTCACGCTATGTGATTTCCTACGCAGATGCTAATATCTTGGAAGCATACACCTGTTTTCATATAGATGTAAATATAACCATATATTAATCTTATTGTCTACTCCGAGGTCAAGCTTCAAATTATGCTGGCAAGATGTTAGGGAAGAATGTAGGTCATGTTAGATGTACTGTCAAAATAAATTGCATAAATTTGCTTACCTCACTCATTTGTTTTCGAGCTTTCTTTATTTATTTTACATTAAGTTTTTCTTTTCTATTTTATCTAACAGTTTACTTTTTGTCATTTGTTACCTCCTCTCCCCATTTAAATGTACGTTTTCTTTCCTTTTTAACCCACAATTATAATTTTATTCATTTGTGTAGGATGGTCCGGCATGGCGTGCGACTCGTAATCAGAGGATCGCGGGTTCGCATCTCTGAAGCACCAATCATGCTCGTTTTTTCAGCCGTGAGGGCGTTATAATGTTACGGTCAATCCCACTATTCGTTGGTAAAAGAGTAGCCCAAGAGTTGACGGTGGGTGGTGATGACTAGCTCTCTTCCCTCTAGTCTTACACTGCTAAATTAGGGACAGCTAGCGCAGATAGCCCTCGAGTAGCTTTGCGCGAAATTCAAAAAACAAAACAAAAACATTTGTGTAAGCTGTGAGACAAAGTAGTTTTGTTTATTTACTTGAAGCTGAGCACAAAACAACACAATGGGCTATCTGTGATCTGCCCACTACGGGAATCGAAATCCGGATTCTAAGGTTGTATGGTTGCAGACATACCGCTGCGCCACTGAGGGGGGGGGGGAGACTAAGCAGGAAAAATAACTTTCTTATATGGTTGTAAGATTCAGATAAAACTGGCAGATAAAATATTTGTGTTTTAAAGCTTAAAGAAATAGTCTAATCTTGTTTCTTCAATGTTATTTGACTTCTGTTAACAGTACGTGTTTTTAACCCATAATTTTAACTGTACAAGTGAACACTTCGTCGTTTCATGTATGTTGCCATTCGATAGTGTTTTAATTTAGTTATATATAACATTTGGAACGAAAACAAGTCTCTTTTAAAATTATTACCAAATAGGTGCTATGAAACATGACTAATTAAATATATTTATGAATGAAAACTACAATTACAAGTGCTGATTTTTGGTGATTCTTAAATACAAGTGTGATGAAAGGATGTTTATTTCACTTTCTGTATTTTGAATATGTCTGTTCATTAGAAAAGTAAATCAGATTTGTTGTCCCTCACTTCACCATTGTAAATCTACAATCTTTCGAGTGTGGATCTTTATTCATTTTTTCTGAATTCATAATATCTGCTTTTCACCAGAAACGACTTGGTTTTTATTCGCCGGCCTTCGCTCTTTTTAGTAAGATATAAAGGAAAACAGCATATAAAAGTTTCTAATCCTCAAGCGACAGAAGAAGAAGAAAAAAAAGCCAACCCAATTCCCACCCGCAGGTATGGTATGTGCTTACGGCATTGTGTTAAGTCACTTAGAGTTACCCGCTTCTTTCATTGGCTAGAAAACGGGCCACTTGCTTGTTTTTATTGGTCAAAAGTTCCCGAGTTTTCGGCTAGTTCGAAGCGTCAAGTTTTGTGTGAAGTGGCGTGGTTACAGAGTCTGTGAGGGTGGAAAGTGACGCGACCTGACTCCATAAGTGGCAGTTTATTCAAACCAGTTTCAGTGAAAAAAAGCGTTTGTCTTAGATAAAAGACAGTTTCTGATGATAGAATTAAATGTTTGGTAGGGTAAGAAGTGCGTATGTGAATGTGAAATAGCGTAGGATCTCTCCATAACAGATTATCACCGCGTCAACTGTGGTCGCTGTATCCTTCTTTTGTCTAAGAATCTATAGGTTCATTTCTGTGATCATAAGTGTGCTACGTCTAAGTTGAATGTCCAGCATCCAACTTTCGTTAGGTGACCAGTTTTCTGAACACTTGAAATGGTTCTCGTCCAGTTTCGTTGAACAGTCAACAACCAGGTTACGGTCTCCAGTACAGTATAATGAACATTATAGTGACCACCATACCAAACCACGAATAGTTGTACTGATAATATTTTGTATCAAATACTCGGATTCAGTCCCTTCTGCTTGTTCAGTTAGATTACATACGCATTTGAAATATACTTAGTGAACAAATACAAGTTAGCGGTCGTAATGAGATGTGTATTCAGTGTCCTTTTTTTTGAGGGAACTGATTGTTGATTAGTATGTCGGTATTATATTAATAGTAAATATGTTGTATGAAGTCCTTTTCGCGATTTTTTTTTACATCTCTGGACGCTAAACTTACCATACTATAAGCATTGAAAGTTGTTGACAATGCCAGAGTTTACCTGTGAAAGCTGCGGAAGACACTGGTCAGTCTTAAGCCCCGATCTATCAGTGGTTTATACGGTTCCAGTGTGTTGCCAAATGACAAGAGCTCAGTTGTCAGAGGAAGGGTACATTAGTTCTGGGGTGAGTATTTAACATAGTTTTGGAGAAGAATAAAAGCTGTAATGTTTGAAACCAATGGTTATAGTTTAGTAAACCACATTAGATGTTACAACTGTCTTTAAGCTCTACTATTCTGTTTTTTACCATTTGTGTACCATTTTAGGTTTTTCTTTGCACAAACAAGTCAAGCCTATATCCTAAAGGGAAAAAACAAATTGATCACTGTACTACATAAATGTTAAAGGTGATTAAACTAGAGAAACGAACTTGTGTTTGTTACAATGAAAACGAAACGTACCATGAAAACTATTTAAGCTGACATCAGATTGAGATGGCGCTTGTTGTACGTGAACTTCTGTTTTAGACACTTACGTATACATATTATACCAGGAAAATTAGGACTAAAAAAATAAATAAATAAGAGGAGACCACGTGCTTAAGCCTAACTTGGATATATTAGAAGTATGATTTCGAGTTCCATTTTATTTTATTTTGCAGAACGTATAATAAATGAGTCATTCATGCTTCCAGAATCTAGTACAACTAAACTTGTGTGTTCGTAATACATACTTTTGGTACGAGTTAGCCCTGACTCAACCTGGTATTTCAACATCCTTGTAAACCATTGTTTTTGTTGTTTTTTTAACCCAAGAATCGTCTTTTCTATAGTTCTCCCAAATCGGAAGTGCAACTGCGTGTTTTTTAATATTGTTTTTAGTATATTAATATAATAAGATTTAGTGTCTGTGTCGCGTAACTTCACCTAAACGACTGGACTTACCATCTTTTAAGTAGTGCTAAGGAAATCGTCTCGGTCACGAGTTATGCTCAAAAGCAAAAATTGTCACCCAACCCCTTACAGAACCCAAGTTTATCACGAAAATAGTTTTACGGGCATTACCTGAAGGCAGTCACCAAATCTGGTATTGGTTTAAGTTAGTGCTCGTAAATGAGTAGGCCTACTAATTGCCGTCCGCGACTTGATTAACTTAAAGAAATTAAATGTGTATTACAGTAGCAATGATCATTAAACTTAAGAAAGGCTTAACAGTAGTCCAAGCATTAAGTCTGTTTTATAGCGTCTCTGTAAATGTGGAACACAGGCCTACGGGTTCGATAGTGTTTCTAATAAGTTTTATGTTCCTCCCCTTCACAGTTGATAAACGACAATCGAGAGAAAAATAGATCTTTTTCTTGATGGAACCATCATTAGTTATTCCTCTACTAGACCCAGTAAAAAATATAAAAATATATATACAATTTACAACAATTTGGTGCAGAAGTATCCTGGCAAACATTTAATTAAACACCAACATAAATAAGAAAGAACTGAAAGTTCAACGTTTTTGCTTAAGAATACAAAAAACATTTGTATGTTCCATCAAATATTCGTATTCTGGTTAAAAATGTCAACTGATTATGACAAAAAGTGAAATTAGCTGGTGTTAGATTATTAAATATTTACGTGGTGACAAAACACAGAAAAACAAGGACCATTTAGATAAACAGGAAATAAAGTTGATTTCACTGAAGACTTAAATCAGGGCAATCAGCTCCTTTAGAACATTTTTACGTTCATGGTACTTTATTAATTCAATCATTCGTAATAAGAAAGCAACAGAATCAGACAAACGTCTAAAATCAGAATTGTACTGATTCAATGTCGAATATATAAACTTTTCTAATTTAAGTATAAAATTGTTTGAAGTATTATATTGTATTTTGTTGTGTTTCATAAAAGCTTAGAACATATTTTTGCTAAATACCGAGTCCATTAAGAAAAGCATAATTTTGTTTAAGCTAGGGGGGAGGTCTGAAGATGTCCGGCGACCCTATAAGGACCAACTTAAATGGGTATAATTTAAATATACCGCCATTCTAGTTTTCATGTGGACAAGAAAAGTATAATTCATCAAGTATGGAAAAACCTAATGTAAACTGATTGTAACTAGATAACTTTGTCATAAACTACTAAGTAAATACTTACAGTTGGTGTGGTATTTAGGTTGACTGATATACAAATCAAACTACAAAACACTGTAGTAACGGGGAGGGAGATAAAAAAAACGTTTGCTTTTAGGATACTAAATTAAACTGAGTCCCAAAGGAAGACTCGCATACAAGCGTAAACCAATGAAAGTCTTTATTCACTATCACATACACAGTGTAATACACTTTTACGTTTTATTGCTTACAGGTACTGTAGGCGAGTTGAATATTAATATCTTTTTCACGAGGACTTTAACTAGGTACAGAGCACCTACAGGAAAAACAAAACTGAATAATCTACATATACCCAAGTAAAAGGGTATTCTTATTGAAGAGTGCACATAACAGTTTTGAATTGGTACATTCCATAGTACATGCATTAGAAAACTAAAAATATATCGTTTAAATTCTATTGAAGCAAGTGATTAATTGCAAATTAACAATTATCACATAATTATTAATTGATAAATATTAGCTCTGTATAACTAAGATAATATCACAAAATTTTTAATTTTTAAATTTCAATAATATAGCTGCTACAAAACCTTAAAACTTAATATAAACTCAAAAACACAGCAATTATTAAGCCTGAAATCTTGTTAACGTAAGCCCAAAAATACAGCAATTACTAAGCCTGAAACCTCGTTAATGTTAGCTACATGTATATAATTATCAGAAATCTCAAACTTTATTATTGTAATTTTCATGCATACAGTTATTGCAAACTCTGATTTTCTAGTTTAAAACGACTTTAAGTGGAAGAAAATTTATTTACTTGTTACAAGTAAATAATGCTTCAAACAACTGTTGTAGAGCTTACTAACATTTTACCTTTTGGCTTTGAAAATTTTTCACATTATCCTACGGTGTCTTAAAATAAAGCAACGTGTAGCAATAACCTACCAACCTACCTTTAGAGATTTGACTTCACAAGTAGCTATGTAGATGATGAAAGATTTGGAATGAGTAATAAATTTTTGTCGTAAAAAATGACTGGTTTATCGTTATTAGTGTAATAGAGGGAGCTAGTGACTCTAAGGGAAAATAAAATTTTAGACCACCACTCCACATTTCTACATGGTGGACAACATGGAAACAAAGATGTATTTGAAGTATAAATTCAGCTTCCATATCTAGATTCTTTCTGAGGTTTTCTAAAGAAAGTAAATTATGAGTGGTTTATCACTGAAAATACAAAATGTTATTGCCTGAAGATGTTTTAGTGATAAGTATACAGAACTTGTCAACTGAGAAACAAAGGAAAACTAATTTGTTGAAAAGAAAAGCAGTTATTTACTGTATCAGCAAAACAGCTGGATTCAGTACTTTATTCGGTATGTTTTTTACAGGTTCCTGGTTTTGGCCAGGTGGGTTAAGGCGTTCGACTTCTAATCTGAGGGTCGCGGGTTTGAATCCCTGTCACACCAGAAATGCTCACCCTTTCAGCCGTTATCATGTTATGGTCAATTCCATTATTTATTGGTAAAAGAGTAGCCCAAGAGTTGGCGTTGAGTGGTGATGTCTAGCTGCCTTCCCTCTAGTCTTAGACTGCTAAATTATGGACGGCTAGCGCAGATAGCCCTCGTGTAGCTTTGCGCGAAATTCCAAACACAAACAAACCCAGGGTTTTTAACTCCACTTTGTAAAATGTGAAACTAGGTTTGATGTAGAACTTGAAGAATGACCACACTCTTATCTGTGTCATCTTCTAAGTTTTCCAAAAATGTTACTGAAAAATGATTGAGGTCCTTTTTCATCAATCAACGTGTAGTTTGAATGGATTCGGTTCTATAAAAACTAGTTCAGCATGACACTGTTGTATTGTGCCTCAGCCGGGAAGTCTAACATAAAAGTAACTAATTTCTCGAGTCAAACCCCCAAGACGAGTGGATTGTGGTTAGAATTTCAACATAAATTTATTTTATTATTTTCTATGAAGTTGCATCCTTTTTGCTTCTACAACCAACATCTTTAATAAATATAATTAATGTGATAAAAATTATTAAATTTTGGCATTTGCCTGAAAAAAATAAAACTTTTTTTAGATATAATTGTTAATTATTATTTAGTGTAACAAGTTCAGCTTTCCACAGGTGACGTTAGTTTTCATCAATAGGTATGCCAACATTGTTTGACTTGGTTTGTTTAATCTACAGTACAAAATATTTTCGAACTTGAATGAGCTAAGACTTCAGACTAGTTCCAGGATATGAGCATCTCGATCAGTGAAACAATAATGATAGGTAAAATTCGAAGAATAAATAAATGTGTACGTTTGTATAATTTTTCTTATTAGAGAAGAATGTTAATGGTATAAATAGAGAGCAATATTTACTATTTTATGTTTTCATTTCTAGAAACTAGCAAGTGATGCATGACTTACTATGTATCACATAGTAATGGCTGTACTTTCACTTGCATGAATATACTCTTCTTTTTTTTTTAATTCTATTAGTTAAGCTTCAAATATTACATAGGCGATTTTTAATTTCTGTGTTGTTTGATGCAACTGACTGAGTTTTAATGTCATATTTAAATGCTGTAAGATTCGTTCTGCATAATGGTTCGAGTTTTTAAACGAATTACAGATTTTTGCTTTAGATGAGACAATAAAACAATAACGGTAAATTGATTTAACGTGATCTTTTTGGGCCGATGAAAAGTATGTTAAACATTAATGTTGTTCTAATAAATCAGAATTTACGATTATTTCCTTTAACATGTTCCGCAATTTGAAGTCGTGGATAAACGTTTTGAGCAAGTCAAATTCCATTGTTTGTTAAAACAAGACTTTGGTATCGTTAACTAGTTCTCCGTCTAGATTATAATTATCAACTCTAGTCTGTGTGTAGCTTTCTAGGAAATTTGGAAACATAAATCGTTAATAAATTTATATCAGGAAATTATGATGGTTATTTATTTTGTTTAAAATATATCAAAACGTTTCCGATTCTTCTGATATCACTTCTCTTCAGTTCATTTTTTAGAATTTATGATTTTCTAGTTTGTTTATTGTTAAGCACAAAGTTGCACAATACTCTATCTGTGCTGCGCCCACCATGTTTTTCAGAACCAGATTTGTAACATTATATGTCCTCAGGGTTAATGTTGACTCAGAGAAAGGAAACTTCCGGGGCCTATTCCGGTAGGAGTTAAAGAGCTTTAAAATATATATTTAGATTTAGAGTTCATTTAATGCATGTAAATTCAAGTCATTTGTTGATCTCTCTGCTGTTTCAAATAACTCTTGTTCATAACTATTTAATTAGTGGAACTGATTCAAAAGAGTGGACGGAAGACATTATGGTTATGTACAAACGGCTAAACATAAGTTTTTAATCTATTTTTTTACACAAAGTTATTCTTTATTGGAGTAAAGCAGTTTCTAAATGCATTTTTGAAGCATAAAACGTTATGTATTTTGGACCAGACTTTAAGTGCCAATTTTTCAGCTGGGAAGTGCAGAAAAAATCTTCTTTAAGTATGTTTTACACATTTCTTGAAAATATAACTAATAAAAAAAACTTATGCCGAAAATCTAGCATTCAGGCTACATTATGCCGTATCTTACCAACTTGATGAAGATGACTACTGCTTTTCATGTATTTTACTTTTACCATGTTATATTGTAGCGAGAATAAATACGAGGGCTGTTCAAAAAATACGCGGACTGTTTGAATTGCGCGGCTCCAGTTGGTTCCAGTGGAATCCGCTTGGTGTCGCTAGGTTTGCACAGATTAGCTGATTACGACGTTATTTCCCGATTGCAGATATCTTTATTTGTGTATTAGCTACGCGGTTTTAAGTGAAGTGCGATTTTTTCGTTTGGCGGATTTCAGAATGAATGACCTGAAGGAGCAACGACTTGCTGTGAAATTTTGTGTTAAACTTGGAAAATCTGCGACTGAAACTTTTGCTATGCTTAACACGGCTTACAGTGATGTTGCTATGAAGCGTACGGCATGTTTCAAGTGGCATGGACGTTTTAAGAATGGTCGACAGTCCATTGAAGATGATGAGCGTCTTGGACGTCCTTCCACGTCAACTGACGACCCACAAGTCGACAAAATCAACACCCTGGTGCGGGCAAATCGATGTTTGACTGTCAGGGAGCTTGCTGAAGAGTGTGGGATATCAGTTGGATCTTGTTACGAGATTTTGACCGAAAAATTGAAGATGCACCGCGTTGCTGCGAAATTCAGCCCTCAGAACTCGTGAGTTTTTGGCCAAACACTCGATCACTGTTCTTCCCCCCCCCCTACTCACCTGACCCTGCTCCTTGCGATTTTTTCTTGTTCCCCAAACTCAAAAGACCCTTGAAAGGAAGAAGATTTGAGACGATTCCCGAGATTAAGGCAAATGCGACGAAGGAGCTGGAGGACATTACAAAAGAAGCGTACCAGGACTGTTTCAACAAGTGGAAACACCATTGGGATAAGTGTGTGCATTGGGGAGGATAGTACTTTGAAGAGGTCCCAGACCTGTAACTTCTAAATAAAGTACATTTTGTTTTATGACGTCAGTCCGCGTATTTTTGAACAGACTTCGTAGATCCCTAATTATTTCTCGCTGATTTACCTTTGTAATTTATTAGTTGTTTCTTTTTAACCTAAATCTACCACTACTCACACCATTTGAATGTTAGCTATGCAGTTAGAGATACACACTTGTTTATGTAATCTCACATTCAAGGACTTTTCTTGCAGAGAAATGAGTTGATTTCTGACTAATACATTTCAAATCTACCCTACCATAATCATCGGCCCATGACTGAAATAAATATGGCGGGAAAAATTTTATGCCCTCTATATATTCCGTTTTGAAGCAAACCTGAAGTAAAGGAGCTCACGCAATTTTAAGTTCAGTGATTTTTATTGAAGAATGTAATCTAACTCTTACTCTTTCAGTTATCAATAACAACAACTGTATTGACTGTTGTGTATAACAACAAACAAAATGACGTAATTTGAGTATCTGTACTAGATATGCGCGTAAAGAAGATCGCATGTTTAAAAAATTATTATTACAATCTCTACATGAACATACCCAAAATATCACTTGATACCCTGTGTTTAGAGTGGGATTACATCGAATTATATACTTCCCGGATTGATTTTAGGGTCTAATCTTTTTATTTACTCAAACATTTGTAATTAGTATCTTGAAGATAAGCAAGTGTACAGAACATGATTATAGCAATATGTTAATTTAGATATTTTTTATATGTGAAAATTAAAGGGACAGCTAATAACAAATTTTCAAAACACAAATGCCTACTAATTATCACAATAATTACTTGAGGTATAACTACAACTTTTAACATGCTCCTTTTAACGTCTCACCATTGTTTATTTCCTTGGTTTGTTGGACGAACGCAAAACAAATTCAACATATTATATATGTTTGGAGATTTCTGTCCATCATGTATCATTCAGAAATTATATGTTTGTATAAGATACGTACTCGGAAAAAAGTGCCCCAGAACATTGGCGACATCGAAATGGACACTTGATAAAGCGTGGCCCGTTTTATATAGTCATGACAAATCCCATTCATTTATAACCGACGAATGAGGTTGTGCAATCGAGATATTCAAACTAGATTGACCTTCATTAAGTGAGTAGTAAACCTGATCGTTTAAGTTATTCGAATATTAACTTTTATTTTTGACTCCCGTCAAGTGGCACAATGGTATGTCGGCGGCCCTGTACTGCTAGAAACTGGGTTTTGATACCCGTGGTTGGCAGAGCATAGATAGCCCTCAGTGTAGCTTTGTACATAAAAACAAAACAAACAGTTTTGCATAACTTGTAGATATTTCAGTGTAATTTACCCCTTGAGTGAGAAGAAGGTATTACATTGATATGTACTTCTCATTTTCTTGTGCGTGTCTGTTGACGGAACGCATTAGAGAAAAGAAGCGAAAGTGCTCGCAAATTTTCCTTTCCAGTTTGAAGTATAACGTCTTTAATGCATGGTACGTTTACAAAAATTGTAGCCTCGATACCACTTACGTTATGAATTCCATGGTAAAACTAATATAAAAAAACAAACAAACTTCTATTAGATTATCACTTCCAGCTAAACCTGACGAGAAGTTGTTTAATCGCAAAGCTACATAATGAGCTATATGCGCTCTGTTCCCGTCGATTATCTAAACCCGGATCTTAGCGTTTTAACTGACATAATAAATTTAATTTTATAAATTGAGCTATTGACTAAAATAAAAGTAAATCAACTTGTTTTATTTTATAAATTACCAGGAAATCTGTTGCAGAGCGTAACGTGAATTTAAGTTAGTCCAACAAAAGTTCAGTTAACATGACTCCTTGTTTTATTGTAGAAACTCAGAAAAGAACCTTCTCTCATCCCACTTTTTCAAAGCATTTGAATGATAATATAGTAATTATTTAATTAGTGCCCTAAAAGATTATTTTTGCCGTTAAAGGTTAAATTTTGTTTTAAGAACTTTGCTCACCAACCAGTCACCTATGAACATAATACCCAGGACATCGTAACCATCATCTATTCCCTGAATGTCGCGGTTAATGTGAATGATTAGTGTAGCCTGTTAATTAACAACAGAAAATTACAGTTTTAATTTTAACCTGAGATAAACCAGATTTATACTGTTCAGTATTTAGGTAATACTGTTCTTTGGGTGTATTCTGATTTTGTTGAAATAGAATATACCTTAATGTAAGTTTTTATCGTTGTTATTGGATACAACTCACGACTATTTAGACTACTTTCACCAACACCCATCACATGCCACGGTTATGAATTACAGATTAGTATTTTCAAAAAGAGGTGGGTGGGTGTGTGATGGACACGTAAACAGATACTTAATTGTGCAAGTACGGTTTGGCAAATAATTCGAAACTAAAGGGAGATACACAAATGTCATGTTCAAAATCAGTTTTCTTCCAGCAATCTTAATAGGTATCCGACTCGACTCCTGTATCAGTTACGCACTTACATCCATACATTATTAAAATTATAATTAATTAATGGCAAAGCAACACAACTCTCACCCTTCATTTAGGTTATGCCCGAAAAAACACTGAGTAAAATCAACCACTGATTGGTAACCTTAGTTGGTGTTCCTTCAAACTGAATTTCCCATTTACGATTCGAATTTGTTTGGATGTGGGAGTTAATTAAATTTCATGTTTTACTATAGAGCCGTCCTTTAAAAGCACAATAAAATTCAACACGTCATAGAAAATCGTGCTTTATTCTAGTTAAGTCTTCTTCAGCGAACTGTAGAGTTTTTTCAAGTACTCTTAACAGCCTTTTAAAGCTTTAATATATAGCGTCATAGTCACGTCATAGTTCGAGCCTTTGGTGTTCCCTATTGAATCAGTCGCTGATTTTCTAAATCTAAACCGTCTTAAAACTTAAGTAAACAAAGTTAGTTGTTACCATGAGATACATCTATTTTTTTTCTTACTCAAACTGATAATTCTGACAGCAAATGCGAGAGAAACAGATAGTAAAAGGTACGATCTGAATTTCACAAACTGGATAAAGCTACGTATATTTCCCCCCTATTTATATTTATATTTATCACATTACTTGGTTGCTTTTAATTTCGTCTCGTACACAAGTTATATGTCTCTCGAGTGATTTCGTTTTTTCTAACCTATATATATTACAACTTTGGATTACTAGTTTTCTCTCCTTTAAGAATATAATTTCACTTTAGTTTTCCTGAATAAAATAAAATGTCTTTTGAAAATACGAACTTTACAGCTCACGGACGAGAAAAAGTTTTAAAGGAATTTTTTTTTGGTTAGGATGTTGGAGGGAGGGGTGACTTCAAAAATGTTAAATCAGTAATAAAACATAGAATAGAGGAGACAAACATTAATCAAGCTTAATTTCTAATAGGATTTTATTACGAAAGAAAGGGGAGGAGGCTAAATGTCGGGATTTTATGTTGTTTTTATGACAATATTTCTCGGGGGTCTTCCTCCAACACTCCTAAGGTATTTTGTGGGCCCCTCCACGACAAAGATTAACGACCTGCCTCTGATTTCTATCTGTGTACTTCATTGTTACACACAATACAGTGCATGAATCAGAGACCACTCATTCATTACCATTTATTTTAAATTCTAAACATGCTAAGTTCCTTTTGGTGCGGGTATTTCAGAACTTTAGAATGTCTGAAAGCAAAATGAATCGCAAATAAAGCAAGTGTTTAGATCATTTCTTCATTATTTTCTGTGAACACCCTTAGTTGAAATCATTGCTTGAAGCCGAAAAGAAATGCTTTCCTCTCTCTTTTAGAGATGCTCATTGGTAATTAAGTTCCAGACGTTTTAAAATACTGACTACAGTACCTTCTTTGATTTACGCTGTCTTCACAGTTTTTCTCTATTAAATCTTAATAGATAAGATATTGTTTTACTAGCTTCATTAAATGTTTGGGACTGGTATCTTAGAAATAAAAGCATGGTAAATGCATATTTGGCCCAGCATGGCCAGATGGTTAAGGCACTCGACTCGTAATCTGAGGGTCACGAGTTCGAATCCCTGTTACATCAAACATGCTCGCCCTTTCAGCTGCGGGGGCGTTATAATGTAACGGTCAATCCCACTATTCGTTGGTAAAAGAGTAGCCCAAGAGTTGGTTGTGAGCGGTGATGACTAGCTGCCTTCCCTTTAGTCTTGCACCGCAAAATTAGGGACTGCTATCGCAGATAATCATCGTGTAGCTTTGCGCGAAATTAAAAAAACAACAAACAAACAAACAAATGCGTATTTAATTATATGTGGGCACGTTCAGGACTCCACTATTACGGTACAGATCAACAACTATAGTTGTGATTCAACAGCCTCATTCTTCAACGCTACCTTCACCAAATGTAACTGAAGGTTGCATATCGTTTCCATTTAATATTTCACTATTCCTGCAATGAACGGACTAGAGTCTACTATTTCTGAAAATCTTTCACTTTGGCTCATCAGATCAAAATGCTCCATATACCGATTGTTCAAGTTTTTATGTTTTCACAAACTTAAGTTTCTTCTGTTTGTACTTTTTAAAACAGCTTTCTTGTTCTCGTGCTCCGTTTTATCCCTTTTTGACGCAATCAGGTGGTGTCAGTGGAAGGATAAACTTTGGTTTCTTGAAGTTTTGCAGCCAGACAGCTACTAGACTTATGCTCCTCTCTCCTGTGGTTCTGCTATATAAGTCTAAGGCTTATAACGTTAAAATTCTTGTGTCGATACCCGTGGTAGGAACAGCACAAACAGCTCATTTGTGTAACTTTGTGTTTTAATAACATTAACAGATTTACTTCCGTCTCTAAATGAAGTAAGCCTAGACTCTAGATTACTTAATATCTGGAAAGACTGGATGCTCTTCCAGGCCTTTTTTGTCATGATCAGTACCAGTTTCATTATGTGTTTTGATTATTTATAACCTCAGTTTCTGGTACTTTTTTGTGATGTTTTACTTTATCAAAAACTGTGCGTCTTGGAGCCATTTTTCGCATTTGAAAATAGAGCAGTTGTAATTGAGTCAGACTAAAGAAATTTTTATTTGCTTTTTATAAGACTACAACAGTAAATAATAATTCTAATGATAAAGGAAACTTTTTAATACTAATACAATAGAAAAACAATAAATGTATGGAATGCTGTTTAATGTTGGACGTCATTATTATCACAAAACCGAATGTTTCGGTTCTCATAAACATAACTGAAGTTAGTTTTGGCATTCTTACAATTTATTTAATTTAGAAAACCAAACGCGTAATCTGTAAAGTATTTGAAAAATAAACGATTTAAGATTGGCATTATTATTGTATTAACTTCTAGATACATTGTACAGATTTGTACTTGCATAGTTGGAACGTATAACGTTTAGAGAAATTGCCTTCATTTGCGACAAGTGACCCATAATTACCACAGGACTACTCTTGAAAATAAAGGTCGCACTTTTTCTCATCATAGTTTCGTAATATATATATATTTATTTGTATGGTGGCTTTTTTAACTAATTTAAATTTAATTTTATAAAATTATTTATAAATTTTAGATTTATAAAAGCTACTAGATAAGTTAAATAAATTCAATAAAAATGATACATTAAAATCCATAAAGATATTCCTATATAAGATGTCGTCTGTTGAAAAGAAACTTTTCTTTGTTGATAGTTGGCTGATGTAAAATGTAAAATCGTAGAAATGAACTTTATAATCTGTACCAATCATATGGGATTAGAAACATTTTTGAATTTTTTTTCTAGGATTTCTTTGTTATGTGTTTTCTCCAACTTGTTGATTAAGAAATGTCAATCGTTCACTAATAAGAGACCTATGAACAATATTTTGTGCAGTCTGGGTATGTCCAGGCATGAAGCTGTTCTGTGGAAGTATGCAGCCCGGGCATGCCTGGGCAGGCCGGAGCCAGCTTGACACTGTCTCAGCAGGCTATAAAAGTGGCTTGCACACACAGATGCTGCTTATTGGATTAATATAGACCTTATAGTGTGTACGTATTGTTTCAGAATATAGCATTGCTTCAGTAGCACTGTAACAAGTAGGTAGTATGTTATAGACGTTTTACAGGATGATTGGTGTCGGTCAATATTTCTTGTCAATGTCGTAACAGCCGCGATACATTCTGCTATATTTGTGGCGAATATACGCTTGTTCATCAGAGACGCTCAATGACTGCTCTTGTGAATAAAGCATATCATCTGTAGTTCGGCTATAAACTTGGTGATCAAGACCAGGAATGGGCGCCTCACATTTGTTGTGCGACATGTGCTGTCTGAGAGCTTGGCTCAGAGGCACCCGATAATAAGGCGAGAACAGGAAGACCATGTGACGGACTGTTGCTTCTGTTTGACTAATGTGTCTGGTTTTTTTGCCAAAAATAAGAAGTCAATTGAATACCCTAATCTGCCTTCAGCAATGAGACCCGTGCCACATGACGACAGTCTTCCATTTCCAAAACCACTAGAGGAATGGACCTTAGACGAACCAGATGAAGAAACTGCAATGCAGGGAACTGGCAGTGATACTGATCCGGATTTTGAACCGTGCTCCTCAGGCGATCCACATCTCATAACACAGTCAGAATTAAACGATCTGGTCAGAGATTTGGATTTGTCAAAAGCAAAAGCCGAATTGCTGGGTTCGAGACTGCAAGAATGGTGTTTGCTGTCACCAGGTACGAAAATTTCTGTTTTTCGAAGCCGCCAAGATGATATAACCAAATTCTTTGCACAAGTTGACAGTCTCTGTTTCTGTGTTGACATCGAAGGATTGTTCCCTGCTTTGGGTTGTGACCATGACCCGCAAGAGTGGCGTTTCTTTATTGATTCATCAATGTTAAGCCTCAAAGCTGTTCTCAATTGTGTAACAACACAATGACAACGTTCACCCTTCAATATCTGTTGGCTATGCAGCACACATGAAAGAAATCTACGAAAACATGGAAATATTGCTGAAGCACATTCAGTACAGCAAGTACAACTGGAATATCTATGGAAATCTGAAAGTCGTTGCTCTGTTACTGAGACTGCATCTTGGCTATACAAAGTACTGTTGTTTCATCTGTGAATGGGACAGTTGTGCCATTATTCTAAAATTATTAGTCACATTATTCTAAACAGAGCTGGCCACTCCGTAAAAAGTTAGTTCCAGGACAGAAAAATTTGGCGCATGAACCGCTTGTCGACCCAGGAAAGATTTTTTTGCCTCCTCTTTACATAAAATTGGGACTTATGAAGAATTTCGTGAAAGCAATGAGCAAAGAAGGCGAAGGTTTTCGTTATTTAAGGCAGATGTTTCCAAGAATAACTGAGGCCAAGATCAAAGAGGGCATTTTGTTGGCCCTCAGATCAGACATGTTATGAGTGACAAACGGTTCGAAGATCTGTTAGTTGGGCAGGAAAAGATTGCCTGGAAAGTCTTAAAAGACGTTGTTGACAATTTTCTTGGCAATTACAGAGCCCCACATTACATTCAGCTGCGAGACAAACTTCTCAAAGCGCACAAAACAATGAAGTGCAACATGTCACTCAAGATTCATTTCCTCCACTCACATTTGGACTTCTTCCCTGCAAATCTCGGTGCTGTCAGTAACGAACACGGTGAAAGGTTTCACCAGGGCATTGCTACAATGGAAAAACGATATCAGGGCAACTGGCATCCGTCACTGCTTGCTGACTACTGTTGGACACTGCAACGTGATGCACTGGACATTGAATACAAACGAAAATTAAGAGCTACACACTTTTAATTATGTTGAACTTAATAGCGTATTAGAAACATAAACGCAATTAAATACGTTATTGCCGGTAAACAGTTAACATTCTATTTCTCAGAGTTCCTACGTGATGAAGCAAAACCAAAACTATATTTGTGCATGCCCACCAAGTATCTGTCGCAATCAGCAAAAACTTTTCAGGAAGCAAAACTTAAAAAAGAAATTGTTGTGCAGTGTTTGTTTTATAGGAAAGCTACACTGGTTTATCTGCTGTATCCACCGCGGAAAAGTCGAACCCCTCATTTTAGTGTTGTAAATTCATAAATTTGCCTTTATTCCCCAGGAGACGTCTAAGTGATAGAAATTCAGTAAAGTACGAGAGATGTTTTGATAGAATATTTTGATTATTTACACGCTACCCAAAGTGAACATTACAGTAATATATTTTAAGGCTCACGCAATACGTATTTTACTACTGTCTTTGTCCCAAGCTGCTGTATGTTGGAATTTATTTTCGTTTCAATAATAAACGTTACACAACTGACTTTGTTCCAAACTATTGTAAGTTGGAGCTTAACTTTGTTCCAAACTATTGTAAGTTGGAGCTTAACTTTGTTCCAAACTATTGAGCTTATTTTTTAATTTTCCTGATGTGTTTGTTTGTAGTTAAAAGCGTAAAGCTACGCATTGAGCTATCTGTGCTGTGGCCACCACGGGTATCGAAAGGCAGTGTTCAGCCATGTAGGCTTCCAAACTTACTAGTGTACCACTGGGAGGCTTGCTGATCTGAGGTTCTTGCCTGATTTTATTTCAAACGTTCTATAGACGGCCATTTCTACTAATTTTGGTTATTTCTTTATGAGCAGATTCGTATTATGAGAATAATGGCGCGTGTGTGTGTGTGTGTGTGTGTGTGTATATATCATTTCATTGACAGCGTGGCTTCGCACTTTGGACTTGTAGTCGAGGCTTGTTTTCATTTTGTTGTTCTTTCCTAGAGCAAGACGCTTTACCATACTTGTTCCAATCTATTCAGCTATATGATTATATTTTCTGTGCGCTAGGGTTTAACTTGCATCTTGTCCGTAGAGAATGGATCACCAATGTTATCTACTTGTGTTGAAAGCTAAGTTTGAAAGGCCTTACACTCCTTGTAAAGATACTACAGGGATTTAAGTTCCTATATGCATACTTTTACTTTATGGAGTTTCACATAACACAAATATTTTAACTTCAAAATGTCAACATATTTTGTTTAATCAACAATAAATTGCTAAAAAGTAGTTTGTTCCATTTTATCATTTTTATAATATATATTTTTAACCGCTGTACCAAAGTGAAGGGAATTGGACAGGTTTGCTAATTTGTTTGCTTCTGCTAAGAACATTTTTAATATTCATACATTTGTATGTATGTTTGCATATTGTATGTATGTACGGTTGAGGTGATAATACTCAAGACTAAAAACACAAATTTAAAACGGATTTGGTTCATTTTTACTGCTTTAGGTGGAACATATGGGTATTAGGTAAGAAATGTTACTATTTCCTTTGGTATTATGTAATATCTGGCAACACATAAATAGGTTTCCTTATACAGATCATCACTGAAGTTTGAGCTAAGTCGAGTATAATACAAGTGATATGATACTGTGTACAGCTGATGACATACAAGAAACATGATACTGTGTACAGCTGATGACATGCAAGAAACATGATGCTGTGTACACTGTTCCCAGATACAAAAGAATCGGTCCGAAACTCTTGCCAGTTGTTTCATAATATAAACCTGCTCGACAGTAAATAAACAGCTGCAGTGTCAATAGTTAATTCGACGTTTGTGTATAGATATAACTATACAGTCACTGGCATGTAGGTTTATTTATGGAATTTAAGTGTAACAGAAACAGCGTTGAGCGAAAAAGTAAAAATGGGCAACGGTTGTGACTTCAAGAGTGAAGGAAATAGTTTATTTTTGTTTTATTTCTTTGTACGGATTGTGCTTTACTTGGATTGATTATTGTTCTTTTATTTTCCCATGTATTTAACTGAAACTTTATATTTTTTAAATTAAGGACTGTCTGCGTGAGGTTTTGTATTAAAGCAAGTGAATAAGAATATATAGTTTCAGGTCAGTTTAGAAACGCTCTACCACTGTAAAATGATTATGCTTTGAGAATTACGTACGATTATTAAACTGGAGCAACATTACGGTGTATATTTTTGAGTGGCTTAAAACTGTTTCAGCTCCTGGCTATTCTCGACTCTGTGACTTTAAGTAAAAGTTGTTTTTAGCAGACGTTTTGTTATGCTGAAATGATTCTCCATATTAATACGTCCTGTCGTGCTCTATCTGACGACCGTTTATCTTAACAAGTATTCAACGTAATTTCCATTGCAGAAGCCTCCGTCGTAAAACTGTCATGTTAAATTCTCACCATTCTTCCCTGTTTTTTCCTCAGTGTTCATTTCGACGATCCGAATGCAGGTATCTATAGACATTACCTCTGGCTGTTGTCAGGTACATCTTTATACGGAAAAACATTAATACTTGTTTCATTTTCCAGCTGCTTCAGGTGTAGAAAGGTTGGACAGATATGTCATTGAAGCAGCTTGTGTACATGTGACTTGTGTCGCTTTTCTAGACGGAGAGCTTTGTTCAATGCGTTGCATACTATTGTGAATGGCTTTTACTGCTGATATGAATTTTCGTATGTTCTCCTCTGTAATAAGACACCACATTTTGTTTTTCAATGGTGGAGTAAGATTTGTTATAGGTATTTTCCTGGATGGTTCTGGTACCCTAAGTTGAGCCATATTTCTTTGTTTTCCAATGTAATAGTACATAAAATATCCTCGTATGGATATTCTAAACCTCAATTTGGACATAGTGTTTTGGTCTGAGTATATCAGTATCGTTTGTTTGAAGGTAAGCACATTATGAGCGATTTGTGCTTTGCCCATCACCAGTAGAGAAACACGGTTTCTAGTGTTAAAAGTCCTGTACCACTAGGGAGCATTAGAGAAATGTCTTGATCGGAAAGGGATGTTACTTATATTTCTCAAAAGGTATTAGTTTTCGGTGATATCACAGTACTTAAAAAATTCCAAACAATGTCAAAATGTGGTTGTGCTGCTTTCTGTTCAACCACGATTTTATATTCGCTGTACTTGTCATGCCAGTTGGTTACTTTCATATTCAAAAGCGTTGTAATATAACATACTAAACCCTACAAACATTCTGTTTTCTGTACATTACTTATAGCAAGAACAGTAAAGTTACTCTGCTTGTCATCAGATTTTAAACTTCTTTCTTTTTGAAGAAACGTATTTCTCAGTTCTATCCATAAAGTGTCCCTTCCGACGTCTTGTTGGTCAATAATAGTATTTTCGTTTGTATTTATTATATCTATCTGTTCCTATCTTATCTGTGTATTTGGTGTTAAGAGGTCCCAGGCCTTCCTGTTGATTTTTTTTTATCCAGTTCTTTATCGCTTACTCGCAAATAAAATATGATTTATGAATTTTATTTCAAAGCAACTTATGTAAAGCATGCAATTGGAGTTTACTTTTTTTTTCTGTGCGATGACATCAGAATATACACCAATGATTTCAGTAGCCTAGCGACAGTTGTTAATATATATTTAAGACACTTGTATCTGATAAGATTTAGCTAATATTCATTTTAGTACATTTATTCTGATCTTATTATTTGAACGCATTACGGTTTTCATGACGTGTTCCCCCCCCTTTCTAACAGCTGTACACTTTCCAGTGTCACTACATTCGTATTCAAATGTGGCTTTAGGTTTATGCTTTGCTCAAGCAACTCGTTCTGTTAAGGTCCGGCATGGCCAGGTGGTTAAGGCGCTAGACTCGTAATCTGAGGGTCGCTGGTTTGAATCGCTGTAGCACCAAACATGCTCGCCTTTTCAGTCGTGTGGGCATTATAAAGTGACGATCAATCCTACTATTCATTGGTAAAGGAGTAGCCCAAGTGTTGGCGGTTGGTGGTGATGACTAGCTGCCTTCCCTCTAATTTTACACTGCTAAATTAGGAACTGCTAGCGCAGATAGCTCTCGTGTAGATTTGCGCGAAATTCAAAAACGAACAAACAAACATTCCATAAAGCATGTATATAGAGTACGAATGTTAAATGGCGCATGCGTATCAAACACTGTCTACAACCTGTCATGCGCGAAATAAACATATATTACCAGATTATTTGGTATGTCGGGCAGGAATGAAGCAGGTCCAAGGCATCATCTGAACGATGATAATGGCTACACTTCTTCATACACAACAGGCTTTGCATGCAAAGCTGAAGTGAGTACTAAGAAAGTATTGTGTACGGCTTCGGAAGGTTAGGTCAACGGTCAATTATCTGTGTGAAATCCGGATAGATAAAAGTGCGGTGTTTCGAAAGAAGTTATATGGTGAAGGTGAAGTGAGGTAAAAGAAAAAAAAAAAGTTATGTAAGCGCCTGAATACCTTGCTTTAGCATTTGCATCTTTACATACAGCATGTGCTAGATCTTAGATCACGGAACTCTATATTAAAATATATTTATTCCTCAAGCTAATTTACTGATGTTAGAAGAATAACTCTGTGAACTTCAGAGAACTTACTGACTGTGATTAACGTTGTTAATTACCAGTTCTCAACCCACTAAACCTGTGTACTGACTGTGATTAACGCTGTTAATTACCAGTTTTGAGCCAACTGAACCTGTTAATACACGTCGTTAACGATTTTTTTTATTCTTCGTTGTATGTTGTTTAACCTTTCAAGTTTCTTTCTTTCCTTTCTTATGGCCTTCGTTCTCTGTTTGTAGTATTTTGATTGTCTGCGTTAGTACGCGATCATCCATGAATTCAAACTGTGTTTAAACATAATTACTAGGGTAATTTGTCTCATTTTGTACAAAGCAAAAAATCGTAAAATATTAGAAAAGACAGTTATACGGCAGGTTTTACTTACAGGCAACGCTACTACACGAACAAAAGATTTAAGGGTTTGGAAATTTGGGCTCAATTCTCTCTCTGTAATCAGTGCACTAAAAACAAAATTTAGTGTTATTGAAAACGTGTGAAAGGCTTAATGAATTATTCGGTTTGTTTGTTTTTGAATTTCGCACAAAGCTACTCGAGGGCTATCTGTGCTAGCCGTCCCTAATTTAGTAGTGTAAGACTAGAGGGAAGGCAGCTAATCATTACCACCCACCGCTAACTCTTGGGCTACTCTTTTACCAACGAATAGTGGGATTGACCGTCACATTATAACGCCCCCACGGCTGAAAGGGCGAGCGTGTTCGCTGTGACGGGGATTCGAAATCGCGACCCTTAGATTACGAGTCGAACACCTTAACACACTTGGCCATGCCGGGCCTCTATCGTGTACAAGGTTATTTTGGTTTATAATGGAGACTAACTAATTAATAACTTTTATGTATGGTAATAGTGAAAAGTGAATAACTGAATGAATAATTTCTTACTCTTAATGGATTATGACTGGTTTATGTTTTATTTATCAAAGCTATTTCGTAGAAACAAATAAACCACAGATAATTTTGAAAGGATGTTAAAATCACTCATTTGTGAAGAGCTGTCTTTGTTATGAACGATTTGACTTGTTTTACAGCTTATCTCGTGATGACGAGAAACCCACTTGAAGTAAAAATGTTTTCTCGAGACGGCTGGTATGGGTATTAAAACTTTAATTGAAATAAAGTACAGAACAACGTTTCAGGTTAACAAAGAGCATTTGCAACTGACCGGTAACGGTCATTTACAAACTTTGTTAACCTGATGATGATCTAAGACGGATGAAACGTTGTTCTGTACTTTATTTCAATTAAACTTTTAATACCCATACCAGCCGTCTCGAGAATACGTTTTAACAACTTATTTGTTATTCTAATAGAATACCCCTCCCCCTCACCCAGTGGCGCACCGGTATGTCTGGGGACATTCAACGCTTGAAACCAGCAGATCACAAACAGTCCATTGTGTAGCTTTGTGCTCAACTACAACCAACCTGACAAAGTAAATTTTTGGAAGATATTTTATATAAAAACATCCTAATTTTTGGTACAAAAAAAAAGAGAATAATTAGGTTATTGAATCTTTTTTTTTTGTTCTGAAATTATTTGAGGTAAGTTAAATGTATATAAATAAGTGAATAAGAAAATTAAACAGTAAAATAGGCTTAAAAAGTGAAGTTTCAAATGTACAATAAAAAGCTGTTTCTAAATAGGAAAAGCAAATAAACTCTCTATAATAAAACACTTTGATAAACAAAGTATTAATGCATTGAACTTCGAATTTAACAAAAAAAAATAATCGAGGAAAAACCAAAGAATTTGTTTTTCCGACAAAGTCGATGCTGTAATGCGGACATAATAAAATGAATACATAAATGAACTATTATAAAACTATTGATTAGAATATTTGAAATTTTACCATACATTTACAGGTTTGTTTCAGTGCGTATGCCACTTTGCTCTCAGTTCCTTCTTTGATTAACTTCCTCAGCCAATCCATCATTAAACACAAAGTTAATGAATTTATTTCAAAAATTCAAGGGAACCTCAAAAGGTACAATAACATCATATAAGGAAAAACGCATAGTGAGTCTCTAAAATCATTTCAGTATAGCTTACTAAACCTCTATGCTATACTACACTATATATTTTCTTGTTCTGTAACCTATTTAGTCACATGTTTCATGCTGTTTATGTTCTATGTTATGTACGCCCTTACCTTTTATTATCGTGAACCAAACAAAATTCATTTTCATAAAATCATTTATGTATTATTTGGTTTCAATACAAAAAATGCAAACTTCACTCACAGTATTTTTTGCTGTAAACTCTTACGTTTTTATGAAAAGAGAAGTTATCACTATTTCCATAAAATTACTCGGGTGCTTGGATTTATATTTATTTAGATATAATTACATTCAATACATATATAAGTAATATGTTGATTATACCATAAAAATTATAGCTTGGCTGACATTTGTTTTCTTTCAATTCTTAAAACATAAAAGAGGCCCGGCATGGCCTAGCGCGTAAGGCGTGCGACTCGTAATCCGAGGGTCGCGGGTTCGCGCCAAACATGCTCGCCCTCCCAGCCGTGGGGGCGTTATAATGTGACGGTCAATCCCACTATTCGTTGGTAAAAGAGTAGCCCAAGAGTTGGCGGTGGGTGGTGATGACTAGCTGCCTTCCCTCTAGTCTTACACTGCTAAATTAGGGACGGCTAGCACAGATAGCCCTCGAGTAGCTTTGTGCGAAATTCCCAAACAAACAAACAAACAAATAAAACATAAAATGTTCGGCACTTGCCAAACTCAAATCTAGCGACGTAGTGGTAACTGATATAAGTAAAACACAAAACTATTACAGTAACTGTAAAAATTCTCGACCTTCAGCTATTGAATCCAAAAAGATACTTTGTAAGTATTGAATATTTTATTGCTTTAAGATTACACCTTGAAAAGATTAGGCGTCCTATCTTATCTACTTGTATGCCCTGTAGTGACGTGGATATTTGTTTATGCATTAATAGCTTTTGATTTTTAAAAGAGTGTACAGCCTTTAGAATTTTATTTTGAAAACTGTTTGCTTTTTATAAGGTGTTTAATACATTCTCACGATCAGATCGTATCTGGACGAATTCGTTAAAAACATGAGAAAACATGCTATCATAAACTCAGAATGTAAACCACTTACAGGTTCTGAAGGTTGTTACGGATGCTCATTGTTCAAGGTAAGCCCTGCGTTACTGATGCAAAATAAGAACAGTGTCAGTCCATTTTGATTCTAATGTTTATTTAGTTTTAGTTTGTGTTTGTCCTCTGAAGATAATTTGTCCCAGATTTGTTTGGTTACTAGTGATTACCACGTGGCTAAGATTTTCCACATTCTAAATAAGACGCAAGTTTGTATGTATTTCTGTAATTTATTGTAATTTAGAGTATTAGATTTAAGTACTTCAGTTTGCATTTTAGATACGTATAACACAAGATAAATTAATATATAACATTCATATCATTAAATACTAATAACTATGTTGGCCAAATGAGAAAGGCGTGGCATATCATCTCACATGAAACTTTAAATGGAATATTTCTGCGTTGGTGCTTTGAATATCACTAAACAAGCGAAAACTTCATTAGGTTTGTTTTTGGACTAAGGAAAGACAACACCACCAAATGTGAGAGTACTGTTCGACTATATATTATTAATTGTAATTATTATTGAAAACTTTTAGCACTGGTTTAAATTAATACTAATTGGCAACCGAAAATACAGTAAGTTCTCAAGTTCGATGGAATAGAATCAGCAGATAAATAACTTAAAATTTCTAAGTACAGTGATACAATAATTGTGAAGTTAATATAAGCATTACGCATACCATACACTAAAAACTTATGAAAGAATAATATATACAAATCAATAGGAAAATATTCAGCTAAAGAAACGGTAATCGGCTCTAAAACTTAACGTAAGAGTATATAGAATATTAATAAACTAATAATATTTTAAAATAAAGCTAACAGTTTTGAATAAGTAACTTACGTTTTTTAAGATTGCAAGTTTTTCTCATTAGTAATCAGTATGAGGTATATTGAGCTCTTTTCATTTTTATAGATGTGTAAAGAAAAACAGTAAAATAATATTCACGTATTTCTCTCATGAATAAGGACATTAATGAAATACTTTTAATTAAGTTTTGTTTGAAAATAGTCTACTTCGTTACTAGTCTGAGTGCAAAGTGATTTCATGTTATGATTAAAAAAAACTATTCTTCGTTCCGAAAACCTCAAATATTTATATTTTGTTATTTTCGGTACTTCAGCTATGTGGGGTCTGTAACTTGACCAATCATATATCCATCATAAAAAAAAAAAGAAATAAATATATAAAGTATTATTTTTTTCATGCAAAAATGACTACATATTATTTCATTTAAAATACAAATGTTTAGTCTAAGCAGCTTAAGTCTCAGCGCAAGATATTTATATGTTATTTTAATATATTGACTTTGCACTCATGCCCAGCTAACATTACATAAATTGTATTAACGCGGTGCATGTGCACTCATGTTACGTGTTCAGTAATATAAAACTGACCTTTAGTCGTCCCTAACTTGGCTGTGTTTTAGTGGACTAGTATTTTATAATATACAGTCCCATTTCAATTATTGCATGCCATATATATGTATAGAGATTATTACTATTTAGAAATAAATTACTAAACTTATTTTTCTTAAAATATCGAACAACAAACCTAGAAATAAAGCAAACAAGTATGTTTTCTTACTACGACTTTTGAACTCGGTTGCTGCTGGACAAAAGTTGCTAAGTCTTGTAAATTTCGCACTAGAAGGATATCAAACACTTTTTTAGGTTTTATATATGCAATTGAATAACAATAAAAAACCCATAACTATATTGATAATACGGATTTACACTATAGTTTGTTAAGCTTGGTAATTAAGATGTATTTAGATTTTTTAAAAAATATGTAACTTCGACCACACTAAAGACATAACCCATTTTCATGAATTCTTGGCTCGAAAAAACATGGTAACCTTTTTACAGATTAAAATGGATGACAAGACTACTCTTGGGCCTGGCATGGCTTAGCGCGTTAAGGCGTGCGCTTCGTAATCTGAGGGTCGCGGGTTCGCGCCAAACATGCTCGCCCTCCCAGCCGTGGGGGCGTTATAATGTGACGGTCAATCACACTATTCGTTGGTAAAAGAGTAGCCCAAGAGTTGGCGGTGGGTGGTGATGACTAGCTGCCTTCCCTCTAGTCTTATACTGCTAAATTAGGGACGGCTAGCACAGATAGCCCTCGAGTAGCTTTGTGCGAAATTCCAAAACAAACAAACAAACAAGACTACTCTGGAAACATTTTAAGCTGTTGATTGGTTATTTACATGTCATATAATGTAGTAAGAGACTGTTTCAAAAAATGGAAAGAAGTGAACGGATCCACCATGTTTGATTCAGTACATAAGCCATATCTCAGCAAAATAAAAAAGGTACGAGCATTTTATTTATATATTATAGCTTGTCAATGTTAGTAATTTAAATTTCTAATTTGTACAAAACTATAGACTTGGTACTCTAATATCACAAACATCTAATTTTAAACAGTGCTCCATTCAACATGCCACGTGACTCACTAAAATCTATATTTAGGTGTTCTTTTAATATTCACTTTTAAATCATCAAATTAACTCGTATATAATATCAAAGTTTGAATTATAATCTACAGCTTGATTTCAAACTTATTGACATAAATTTCATAAAATAGTAGTTTAATAAAATTTTGAATGGAAGTCAACAAGCATGATAAAATAGCGTTTGATTCGTGACTTGCCGCGAAATGGCTAGTGTAGTGTGGGATGATGGAGTTACAGAACAAAAGTTTTACGAAACTAACAAGTATTATAATAGACAATATATTTTGGAGTACAAATATAATGTAACTATCGTGCATTTTCTCTTCTTCAAACTCTCTACTAAATTTTTCAAACGAAGATAAATTTAATATACCTAATTGAAATAAGAGAACTTGCTTTACAAAGTATTTAATTAATTATTTTTTGTGTATATTACTAAAACAAGTCAATTATGTGAACAGCCTTATAAACACATGATGAAACACATGCAGTATTGTTCACGTAACGTTATTTTCCTGAATTCCATATCGGAAGTCCATTATATTTAAAAGTCGCAACTAATTTTTATCTGATACATTTAACTGATAATTATAAGGTACGACAACTTATTGCACAAGTTAATGAAACAACAAAGGAGGTATGTTATCGAATATCTACCTTTTTTTCCTGTGTAGCCGGTGGTTATCAGATCAAACATCCTTAGAAAAGATAAGCAAACAATTGAAAAAAAAACACAAAAAAAACGCACAATGATTTACACTAATACATCAACAACTGTCACTCCCTGAAATAATATTCACTTTGTGTCCTGAATTCGACTGCAAGAACTGTTTTCCCCCATATGATATTTTTGCGGAGAAATCGGGCTTTAAAGTCCGGAACTTTCAATATTAAGCTTGTATAAGAAATCCTACGTTACTTCTACGTAATCTAAAGTTGTTGTTGTTTTTTTTAATTTCGCGCAAAGCTACTCGAGGGCTATCTGCTCTAGCCGTCCCTAATTTAGCAGTGTAAGACTAGAGGGAAGGCAGCTAGTCATCACCACCCACCACCAACTCTTGGGCTACTCTTATACCAACGAATAGTTGGATTGACTGTCACATTATAACGCCCCCACGGCTGAATGAGCGAGCATGTTTGGTGTGACCTGCGACTCTTGGATTACGAGTTAAACGCCTTAACACACTTGGCCATGCCAGGCCGTAATTTAAAGTGGCCCAGTGGGAAAAGCCAGTGTATTTTGTTGTGCAGGTTCTAATCCACCTTGCGTTTCAAACATGTTTGGGTAACTTTTGTTTTTGCAACTTTATTTACTACGTTAAAAAATACTTCGTACATATTAAAAAAACAATAGCAAAGACACTGAAGTTGTGAAATTAAACATGTAAAAAACAACAGAAAACATTTGTAACAAGTGACATATGTTTATTATTTATCATATTTTATTATAATGTCACAAGGTAGCAAATATATGACAACTATTGACCAAAACTCTATACTAAGTTGGTTGCTTCAAGTTCCTCAGTGGCACAGTGGTATGTCTGCGGACTCACGCTGATAACAACCAGGTTTCGATACACGTGGTGAGCAGAGCACCGATAGCCCATTGTGTAGCTTTGTATTTAATTTTAAACAAACATGGTTCCCACGGATGCACTAAACACATGCTAATTAAGATTAACTGCTCTGATTGTAGTTTAACCAACAGAACAATTATCGTGAAACTCAGTTGCAGGAAAGATTGGGCAAAAGCAGACATTTTGTTAATCTGAAAATAAAAATCTGGTCGAGACTGATCTTGTTAACTACTGTGTAAAATTACAACAGGATCATTTCTCCTATAATGCATTTACCATAGCTACGATAATCGGTGACTTTACAGACTCTTCTGTGATACCAAATTTCGGTGTTTTTGTTACCTGTTTTTTTCATACTTGTATTCGGCACATTGAGCCTATGAAAATAGTTAATGAAAAGATACAATGTTTTTAACTGAATAAAGTAACTATTAAACAGCTCAGAATAACTCAATATAGCCTTTGTTGCGCTCCTTGAAGTTGGCTATAAGGCGGATTGCAGCAGGTGACATGGTGTCGCTTGAATGCGTGACTGGACTCGACAGAACAAAGAAAGACACTCGAATGCAAGTATATTCGGTTTTGCAATCGTGGAGCATTTAGTTAAAATAACTCAAGAGTGAACATGGATGACAGATGTTCACAAATTTACAACAAACGCCTGGTCAACAAGAAGTTGCACAAACAATTTAGTTATCAGAGAAGCACTTGTAGAAGCAATAATCAAATTAAAAATATTTTTCTAAATTAATGATATTCATTCTTTGTTAAATACATATTTCTAGTTTTTTATAAAAGTGAATTATCCTTTTTTTTAAGATCTCGTAATCTGAATGTTTCCTAATTTTATGATTTGGGAATATGGTCATCTTAACTGGCTACCCACTTAATTTGATCTACCTATAAGTAGAAATAGGGAGGAAATAGCCTTCAGGCATTCTTTAGTCTTTGCACAACCAATCTTACAACTATAAAGAATCTTCAAGAGATACCTTCCGTGAGAAGATTCGGGAACATCAAACGGAAAACGTATGACTAGCTAAAGAATAAGGTTGCTGCATTCGAAAGCCAGTTACCTGCTTGTTACTTAAAGTACACATGCAACAAACGTGTATGTGAGAAAAAACATTTGATGAAAAAAAATGTCCAAGTTTGTAAATTAAACAGAAAAGAAAAACCTGGTACGCTTCAGATATCATATAAATATACTTTTATGAAAGTAAGGCGGATAGCATTACCGTAAAGCTTTGGGAGGGAAACACGGTTCTCATCACCGAGGAAAAAAAATGTTGGAAGATCTACTGTTTATCTATTTTTATTTTAAAATATATAGTTATATTATGGTGAGCACGTGTTGTGTAGGCTTGGCATGGTCAAATGAATAAGATGCTTGACTCGTAATCCGAGGGTCGTGGGTTCGAATCCCTGCCACATCAAACATGCTCGCCCTTTCAGCTATGGGGGCGTTCTAACGTTACGATCATTCCCACTACTTGTTAGTAAAAGAGTAGCCCAAGAGTTGGCGGTAGGTGACAATGACTAGCTGCCTTCCCTCTAGTCTTATACTGCTAAATTAAAGACGGCTAACGCAGATAGCCCTCGCGTAGCTTTGTGCGAAATTCAAAACAAACAAACACTTGTGTGCTGAATATGTGTGTGTTTGGTTTTCAGCTTTTATACAGAAGTTCATTAATATCAGTGCATACTTACATAACAAAATAGTGAACTTGCTTTCCAAAAGTTACAGTTCTGCTGGAAGCAATTCATAAATAGGTCCATTTGATTTAAAATACCATTAGTTCTATGAAATTAATTTTAAGGAATTACTTTAATTGTAACAAAAGTTTACTTTCTTCTTTCATTTTTTTCTACTTCAGACAGCCAATCCAGCTTACCGTTATTCTCAACCATCACTTTCATCATTAAACAAAAGTTTATCGGGAAGTCGTAACATCAGCACTTCTTCTAGTGCAAGATTAAAGAAACGGTCTTCGTGGGCATGGACATTGTTGTTTGGAGAGCCGGAAAGCATCTCTTCCCGACAAAAACGCTGTGCCACGCTGTTTGTCTTGGTACTGTTAATTGGAGTGGGACTTGTAGCAGGCGTTTATTTCGTTATCAGTAAGTTTCTCATTAATTATAAATAGTGTAAACAATGACTATTAGCACTAAAAAAAGGACATACAATAGTTTTACTGCTGTAATGAGTAATTTGTAAGCAATGTACATATAATAATCTTATCTAATACCATCTATGCACTTTTTTTTTTTTGCTTTCATTAATTAATAACGCTAGCTTTAATGTCTATAATTGTCGTACCGACGGTAGAGCACTGTGAATGAATTTGAATGCATATGGTTCGTTACCTGATAAACGCTCTTCGCACTTTGGGACCAAGATTTCGTTATAATAATATGACGATTGGAGGTGGTCTGTTAGTTCAACCTAAAGGACTGCTGCAGTAGCCGTTTTGTAGTTTTATATGAAATTTCCAAACAAGCAGGCTACTGCCTAAACAGTGGAGCATATTTATAGATGGAGAGTCTGAGGTTAGGCTATATAAAATTGTAGCCACAACATCATCACAAACGTATCCAAATTACTGTACTTTCCGGGCTAAGTGTACGGACTTCGTTTCTTTCCTAAAAGATAAAATGCAAATGTTTGTTTGTATTAAAGCGTGATTCACTTATTCAGGCCAACATATATTTATTTTTAACGGCGCAAACGCATAAAACTTATTTGCGGTTATATAATGTATAGAACATTGATTTTGAAATACGGAATTATAGTTTATGTAAAAAAATACAAGAAAACATATGTTTTTAATAATTTGTTACTGTAATATTTGTTATTTTATTGTTTGACGAAATAATAATAAAAAGAATCGTTGTGTTTAGATCATGTCAAATCACTTCAGAAGAAACCTAACTGTGAACTGTTTGGACAAGGATGTAAGTGTAAAAACATTGGTATATTTTCTTTCACCTTTACGACCTGAGACATTTTAGCCGTACTTTTAATTGTTTTAGAATATACTGTGATTAATCTTATTTCAAGTCGTAGTTTAGTAATGTTTTACTAATGGGCATTATAAAAGTGCACATAAACTCATCTAACCGTGTATCAGAACTTGATTTGTAACTTGTTAAACTAGCATTTTTATTTTTTGAATTTTTTTAATGTTAATAATAATAGTTTTACAATTTGTATACGGCCAGCATTAATATTTATTTATTTTTTAAAACTTGGGTATTATTATTATTAATGTCTTGGTATCAAAATCTTATTCTATAAAGTAAGATTGGAACTTATGTCAAGAAATTTCTTCAAGAAGTGTTAGATTAGGTAATCGGGATTTCTACATTATAATACATCTATGCAAGATTGAATTAATAGATAAATATTAAATCAGTATTTAAATGAAGATAAATATTGTTTGTTAGGTGGTATAATTTTAATGTATCATTTGCTGAAAATTTATGTATTTGTGTAATGTACAGATATTAGAACAGTGGATGGGGAATTCAAGGTTATCAATAGAGAATTTACTTCTGAACTAGCAAGTGTTTCCAGTCAACCATACTTAATGATGGAGAGGGAAGTTTTGTACTATGTAAGTTTTACTGATATCTTGAAGACACTGTGCTCACTTGTCATCCTTCTACCTTTTATTTTCAGGAGAGACTATACATATAAAACATTTTGAAATATATCAGTATGAGTGATTTTTGAACAACAAGAAAATCATATTAGGGCAATCATATTTATCTTGTGATTATATTTGATAAAAGTATTAAACCACAAATATATTTCTGCTTCAGTTGGTATGTGTGTATCTTCTTTGGTAACTTAGGTTAGAAAAATCATTGTATTAATATATTTAACTGAACTGCAGTTAAACATGGAAATAATGATATTTCCAATATAAAGCACTTTAGAACCGGTAACACTTGTGAAAAATGTTTTAACAGAAATTTTCCTTCTATTCAATGATGTTTTCTGTTATTAAATTAAATTGTAGTTGCATGATAATGATTCAGCTTTATTCCTCTGTGTAAGTTTTGAGATGGAATTTTGCAGTACTAGTTTAAATTATGACCTAACAAATATTTATGCTACTGAAAATGTTCTTGACCTTCTGTAAATCATACACATGTGTATCCTGTAGGTTGACAGACTTTTTGAAGTAAGTTCCCTGGCAAGCAGGTATAACAAAACTTTGATTATGAAATTCAGGTAAATACTTTTATAAAAAATATATATATTGGTACATTCACAACATTGTACTGGTTCATTAAACACCTGAGATGTAAAATAATTGTAGTAGGAATTTACCAATGATCACTTCTCTTGCATAAAGTTAGAGAAAAAAGGGATTTTGTTTATTTATTTACTATTAAAAAATACAGTCATTACTAATTTTTTATTATCTTAGTGTTTATTGAACTATACAGATTTATTACTGAACAAGTTTATATAGTGGTCAATGGATGGTGGCAGGTCAAGAGGGTGTAATGAATGACATGATGGCTATCAGTAAAGCTATCTTCAGTTTATGAACCATTATTAAAAATTCTAAAAATGAGCAACTGCATTGAGTATTCTCAAGTTTTCATTGTGTTTCTACATCTTATTGAAGGAAATGTGTCATTTTCTACATCATCGTCATCAGACTGATTTTGTAATGTGAGACATCCACAAATGTATAAGCTCCATTCTAATATTTGATTACAAACTTCTCTAAAGATTAAAGTAGATAAAATATATTCGTAATGGATTTCTTCCTGGAAAGTCTCTTTGTTGTAGATGACATTTCGGTACACTTTCACTTTCATGGATCTTCTTCAGACCTAAAGAAAGCATGTCGAAATGCCATCTTCAACAGAGAAATCTTCCAGTATGTTTTCCTTCATAAATCCATTTTACTAATTGATTATAGAATGTTTATAGCATGCAGTTATTTAAGTCATTCACTAGGTGAAAGATGACAAAAGCTGGAAATGCCAATACATCCAATACAATAGAATGTTTAAAAAATAATACTATAAACATGAGTTAGTAACAATATATTATGCATGCATAATCTTTTTTTTTAACTTACTGAAATAAATGTTGGAAAGCAATTTTTTTGTTCACATAATGTTTGAGCATGATGGCAGAAACTATATCTTTTTGCTAAACTGAAATGTTTATGGATTTTTTAAAATATAAAGTTTTTAAAAACATGTTTAATTGATTTTCTTAAATATGAACTTTTAAACATTTCTGTTAATTTTAACTCTAAACAATTTTGTTTCCATTCACAGTTTTGAACTGACTTTTTATATTAATGTTTTCTATTTTTGTAATGAACTTTAGTTCATTACAAGAAAAATAATATTTTAAGTTTAACTTGTTTTTAAGAAAATAAATGAATGTACATTTTACCAATATTGCTAAATTTTGTAGTACTGAAATTATTATCATGACTTATTGCTAGTAATTTTGAACCTCGTTATTTGAAGAATTGTTTTTTATGTATTTCTATAATAAAACCTAATACTGTATCATTATGTCATTGGTATTAAACCTGAGAAATTATTCAGTTTGACTTAAATTTTAACAGTTTAATTACAATTCTTTATGGTTTTTTTGTTAGTGGGGTAAAGGGTAATGTTGAATGTTGTTTATTTTTTATAAAATAGGCCAGGAAGCGTCATTGTAAGTTGTCGTGTTTTCTTTAATGCTGCTCTTGATAATGCTGCTGATGAGGTGGGCCAGGTTTTCAGAAAAGTACTTGAACTGACCAATGGTTCTTTAGCAGGTGGATCACTGAAAATTGATATAGGGTCTGTGATATTTAGACCTAGTGGTGAGTTGCAGTATTTCAGATAAACATTTTATGTTTAAGATAAATTTTATTAAATAAGTGAAGTTTAAATATTTGCTCAAAATTGTTGAATGTGCTAAAAATAGTAGAAGAGAACAAATTTTCAAAACAGTATTTAAAGGAACAGTGTGTACATTCCTAAGTGAAAAGTGTCTTGATTTAAATTTTTTAATTTAAAAAATGTAATAGAATTCTATGGTAAGTACCATATTGGAATAATGTTTATAGTAAAAATGAAAATATCATATGGTTTGTTCATTATTCTAAAAAAACAACAAAAAACTGTAAAACTTGATGTATTCAGTAATTAAGTTTTTACATTTTTAGTTCAATTATGCTGTTGCTTAGAGGTGACAAATAAGGCACATATATGTGCAAAGGTTTTAGTAAAGCAAGCTGTTGATTAGAGGAAGAATAATATAAACTAAAACTGAACATGTTACAAGTCTATTAGCACCATACATGTATCTTAAGATGGTTTAAAACCATACTAACATAATGGAACAAGAGTTTTTAGTTGTGAGTCTTTTTATAGTCTTAATTGAGCATGTATGCTACCTGCATAAGTTCATATTCTGGGAGTGAGGATTTTAGGTTTTTAGTTGATTTAAAGTTTTCATTCATCACTATTCAGTTAACGTACATCATAAACAAGTTAAAAATTGCAGATAATGTTGTTTTTTGTGGAAATACTTTCAAAAGTCTCCAAACATTGTGGTCTTATATGACTGACACCCGAAGCTCTAGAATCACATCAACTTTGTAAACACCTTCGTTTTTAGATATATTTCCTGTTAAACACTACAATATCATCAAGTAAGACAGTGTAGCTGACATGTAAAGAGTTAGTTTGTTGGTTCTTAAGATTTATACAGATCAAAGCTTTTTTTTTTTTTTTACCTTAAAAATGAACCAGGTTTTAACATTCAAAGTGATTATTTAATGTAGTTGCAATAATCTATTATTTAACATTAAAACTGGCAGGTTTAATGATAAAGTATTCTAAACTTTGATTATGGTGAATAAAATATTCTTGTTCAAAACACAAAACTTGTCTTAGTTTATGCCAAATATGGTGTATACCATTGCAGCTGATAGTGCATAATGCCTTTGATTTGAAGCAATGCCCTGAAAATGCCTAATACTATATACCATTTTCTCTTTACAGTATGAAAGACACGTTGCAGAATGACATGGAGTATACACTTAAAAAGCTATTTGCAATCAAAATGTTTGAACATTTCAAAGTTGGGTACTTTATAACTGAGATATAGCAATAAATGATATGTGTTAGGTTAAAGTTTGGGGCAAGATTACAATACATTATGCTATTTGTATTAAGGTGCAGTTAATGGTGAATAAGAATTGAAAGTTGTATTGATAAGCCTGAGGATTAATTTGGATTTGTAATGATAGTTATTACTAAAATCATAACTTAATAATCACAAACAGATTATAATCTCAAATATGCTCCAATTAATATTAATTTTGAACAGTAAATGGCAATAATGGCATCTGAGAATCTGCTCATTTCTTTACTAAAGAACATGTCTCATGATATCAAAGAACCTGCCTGTTTATTCACCATGAAACATGTTTCATCACATTCTCACTGGGCTCTTTAAGACATAGCTCGTAAAGAACTGATAACTGTTTTTGTGGAATTGAAAGTAATTGCAAAAAGTTACGTATTAAAATTCTGACAAGATTAGGGCTTAATTCACAATATGAAATTCTGTTTGGGCTTTATTTTCTATAAATCCTCTCTCTCTCTCTATATGTTCAGAAAAACTGTGACTGAATAACAAACTGTGTTAGGCATTACAAGTTTTGTGATGTGCTGCCACCTCCTGCAGAGTTATAGATGCCAGATGCTATAAATTTATTTGATTTATCAATCTTACCTCTTCTGATAGCATGTACATACAATGCTATTTGAATATAGTAGCAATTTTGCCTGTTTACAAATATTAAACGTCATGTAGTTTTCATTCTAGTTTTAACTGGTATATCATTTCTTAGCATGCATCTTCAAAATGCTTAGTTGATATGCAAATATGTTTGTTACCATATTTGTTTGCACCTGTTGATAAATCAAACATATTTGCACATCATATATGTGTGTATATCTATATAGATACACACATGTTGTCATATTAAAACACATGCTAAATGCAGTAGTCCATCATAAATTATACAATGTTGAATTTTACAGTATGATCAAGAAACCAACAACTTTCCCAATCATGGAATGAAGTCTCAAACATTGTGTATTACACTTAAACATATAATAATCTGTACTATTAATTTTTTGATATTTTAAATTTTACATTTGTTTAGTCTTATTTTTCATGTTTTAGCACTTTGTTTTTCTATAAAGGAACAAGTTAAACAGTGTCTGTATATCTACTGATTTAAGTTTGTGTTTTGTTTAGTATCTTGGTCATCATGGAGCCAATGGTCATCCTGTTTTCGTAGTAACAAATGTGACCCATCCCTTGTTCGCAGAAGGTCACGCAATTGCCAAAATGTTAATGAAGTAGAGAAGGCACTTAGTCAAAATGTTTGCCAGTGGCAAGGAGGAGTTTCAGTTGAAGAAAAGAAGTGTGTTTGTTCTTACTCCAGTTTCTCAACTGTGAGATGGCCAAAACTGATCAACAGTACCACATTACATGCCACAAACAGTCCAACACCTGAAACACTGGAACATGTCACCAATGAAGCTACCACAGAAGCTCGACTTTTCAGAAGTACTGAAACTTTCACAACTAGAGAGACTCTCATTACTGCACAGGTTTCTACAACAACTGAAGCTACCACATATCATGTTACCAAAACTAAAGAGTCTACTGTTTTTAATTCTTTGTTTTCACTGAACAAATCTAGTGAGAATTCTGCTGGTGATAGCCGTAAGTGTCATTATAAATATTAGAAGTAGTAAATAAACTCAACTTTTAATATAGCAATTATAACTACTTTTATTAAAACTAGTAGTTAAGAAAAACTTGTGGGTTTTAAACGAAATGTTTTTTTCAGATAATTTCAAGTTTGCCAAATTTTTAAAGTATTCTTTTATTGATGATACCTTTTGAAGTAGAGAAAACTGATAATAGTATTTGGAACAGCAAAAATATTCTATCTTTCTTGATTATATGAAACTGTAAATTAAGCTGGTAATCAATATATCTATTTAAATATAGCCTTTCATTGTGATTATATTTATTAAACTAACGATGCAAAACAACTTTTATTATAGGAAGTAATGATATTTAATATACTACTAATATTAGAAATACTGTTGATGAAAGTAACAGTACAAACACTAGCTGTTGGTTTGAACCACTATTGTAGAAGTAAATTTCTTTGATAAAAAGTAACCTTAGTATATAATGCCTGTTTTCTTATAAACTCATCCTAACATGGCTTTTGATCAAAGAAAAGTTAAGCCACTTTTATAGGAAAGTGATATCTGTGATGTATATCAACACATTACCATTTAAACTGTAATGAGTTAGTAGCAATAAGTTTCCAGAGATATATCAAAAACTAATGGTTATGAATATACAAAATAATGAATATGAGAAAATAATAACTGAACTTTTCATGAAAATATAATAATGTTAAATGAACATAAAGAAAAACAACATAATAAACATGTTTTTAAAACCTTTAACAATTTGTACTGTTAGTATCTCTTACTACAAACACATAGATCTGGCTACAGGAAGTAATAAATAATGTTAAATATTCTTTAAAAGCCAAAACTGAAACACAGTAAGCTTCTAAGAAAGTTAAATACAAGTATGACTTAAAAAGAAAAGTTACAAAATTCATTAACATGCAAAAAATATCAAATACAAATGTAATGATACAATGTTGTACAATATTTTAAACTATTGTGTAGCTGATATTAACTATATATATAATCTAAAGTAACAGAAGGTCAAGCCAATGGTGGTCAGTACAATAGGGCTCTTAAATATCACCTCAAACAATATCCAAAAATATTATAATTATTTGTGTTTAAATTCTCAATGATAAGCATCAATTATACAAAATAAGAATGAGTTTATGACCTCTACCCACAGAATATTGTAATGGTGAACAAATTCTGTTGTATCTAAGTTTAAAGTAGTGAACATTGTAATGTAACATGTTTAGAATATTTGTGTGTGCTCATTTTACTGAAAACTTTAAACTTAAACCTTCTATTAATCAAGCTGATATCTAAATATAGATATTGTGCTTTGTTTTTAGTGGAAGAGCTTTTTGTCTAAAGTGAGCTCTGGTGAATAAATTTGTTGTGCCAAACTTTATAAATGGCTTACTTATTTAGGTTTGTTACATATGAAAATTCTAGACTGAATAAATACAAATCTGCCACTTGTGGGTTGAGGTTACCTGTATTATCAAGTAAAAAAACAACATAAATTGCAATATTTCTTTTAATGCAAAACAATTATAAATTCAATGAGTTACATGTTATATAATGTTCTATGTTTACTGACACAGAGTAATAGTTTACCCAAAGATTAGTGTGAAGATTAGTGAAACCAAGAATTTTTATTCTTATAAGTTCAATCTTTAATTTCTCTTTACATTTGATGGAATTAGTGATAATAATGAATGGATAAATGTTGGTTATCTCTCAGATAACAATGAAGGTTTTTTAACAAAATATTTTTTAATATGTTTCAGTCCACTACATATAAGAATTAAAAAAACTTTGGTGCTTTTAGTCCAGAAAATAAACGTATTTGTACAGTGCTTTATGTGGTTTGGGAATCCAAAATAATTTGGGTATAACATCATTTGGTTTGACTTAATGTACACCAAAGTCTGATAAAACTGTAATGTGTTTATTTTTGATACTTTCTATATTGATTTTAATGTGTTTATGCACTTGTTATGCACTGTGTTCAAATTAAAAACTAATTCTTTACATAAAGTTGTAATATAAAAATTTCTACTAATGAAAACAGTTGTTGACTGCTTTATCTGTGAGAGTAATGACACATCTACTCTGAAAGTAATCTTGTTGTTCAATCCTTTAAATTATTTATAGACAGTCTTCCTAGTGAATGAAATAATCTGATTTATAGGAAGTTCTATTAACAGTTCATATTTGTATTTCTGTGAAACATGTATAAGCATATTTAGAAGGCAAAAGCTTCCCTGTTTTTTAAAAACAATGAATGAGTTAGTTATTCATAACATTGTTTTGAAACAATAATTATACTTGTGATATTATTTAGAAGATTACATGTGAAAGTGTTAAAACTTGGTAGAAATTTAAATACATGGAAAGAAATTCTCAAGTTTTTAAAAACTTGACTTTATAGTTGTAAATATATAAATAAAGTAACTATTTGTACCAAAATTATGATATTCTTAATGTATTTGATCATGTGAATATACTAGATAAAGTTTAAATACTATTGGTTATCATTCTCAGGGCGTCCATGTCACGAGTGTTATGCTGGAGAAATTTGCCTTCTCAGGTTAGGTGAATTGATGCCTTACTGTGTACCTATCAAAGATTCTGGGGACTCCAGTTCCTGTGGAGGATGGTGTAATGGTCCATTTGAATTATGTGACAAACTTGACAAACTCACTTATCAGTGCATTGATCAAACAGGTGATAGCATGATTACTGATATTTTATTAATTTTTTCTGAAACTTTTACATTTTTAATGGTGTATGTTACCAGATTAGTAGGTGCAAAGTAGTATTTTCCCCATCAATTTTTTTTTTTGGGGGGAGGTTGTTTGGTTTGTTTTGAATTTCACTTGCAAAGCTACACGAGGACTATCTGCACTAGTCTTCCCTAATTTAGTAGTGTAAGATTAGAGGGAAGGCAGCTAGTCATCACCACCCACCACCAACACTTGGGCTATTCTTTTACCAATGAATAGTGGGATCCACCATCACATTATAATGCCTACATGGCTGAAAGGATGAGCATATTTGATGCGACAGGGATTCATACTTGCGACCCTCGCATTACGAATCAAATGCCTTAACCAACTGGCTATGCTGGGCCAGGGGGGGATAGGTAAAGGGATGCAGCCTCAACAAAGTAAAACTTAATTGCATGGAGTAAGGGACATTCATCTAATACTTATATAAATGTAGTGATTCCATCAACTCCTGCAGATGTCCGTAGTATGACAGAATGATTATTTCAAATGAAAAATGTTATCCTGTAACAAGACAGGAGTAAAGAGTACTTGATATTTAGTGATCAGTTTTTATATTAAAGTCTTTTTAAGAAAGTTATTCATTTTATTTTTATCTAAATGTTAGTTGTAAGTCAAGGATAAGTGGATAACTTTATTAATTGAAGATTGTCTGCAATAACCCATTTCACAGAAAACCAAAGTGTGAAATTTGATATTATTTATAGGGATATTTTATTATTTTCCTAAATAATGATTTGTATTTTATTGCAATGTTAATAAACATTTAGTTTGCTTTTGTTTTTATTTCTATGCCAGAATAACCAAAGAATGTTGTTGATTATAATTGTGTTAAAGAAGGTCCTCTTAATTTGGATATGCAATGTTGATTTTGTACCAGCAATGATGAAAGCAAATTAAGTGTTTCCAAAGTTCTTGACAAGTTTAGTATATTACTTTCTAATATTTTAGCTAGAAAAGGCTTATGTCTATCTTTCATGCTCTGTATCTCCTGAATGGATAATTGTAGAAACAAAAACTATATATCATAAATTCATTTCACGAGTACATTGTAGGAAAAATTATTCATTTTTGCAGTTCTTAAAATTATGTGTCTGCATTGATTCATCAGTCTTCATATGTACTGAACAATCAATTTGAGAAAAGTTTTTATTAAGAACAAAGTTTTCTTTATGTGAGGGAATTCCACAAAGAAACAGGACTTCTTCCATTGACTTATTGAAATAAATATTTTAGACTGAAGCATTAATGGGGAAAAAAATGCATGAAAAAGAAATGTATTTGATTATTTATTTATTGCTGTTTGATTTATACATATATTAATGATTTTATTGTACAATGCTATATAAATTGAAATGAATTGCCTATTTCTCTTTTGAAATTTCTTATATATAATGACAACTGTTTCAAAAGTGCTCACTGCCTTGACACTTATTATAGAAATGGCAACTGTCAAAAAGTGCTCACTTCCATAGTAGTCTTACCTTGTGCATCCAGAGAAAAAAAATCCCACTGGCTTCTTAGCAAAGCTTAAGGCTTTTAATATGCTGAATGCACTTATTACAAAGGGGGAAAAAATGCATTGTATTCAGTCTCCTTTGTTTAAAAACAAATGCAATGCAATTCAATTAATGGCATATCACATGAAATATTAAAAGACAGTTATGAACAGTCTGTTAAATGATTGTACTGTATACAGGCTCTGGACCAAAGGATTGGGTTAACTGTACATTTTATATTTATTCATTCCTGTTTCTAGGAAAATTAATGGTAATTTGCTTCAACAGGCACCTTCTGGTTTAATTATAATGTAACAGATATATCAATCATTAAAATTTAGTTTTAATATTTCTTTTTTTTTCCCTCAGAATGCTTGTTGACTGAATGGAAGTGTGGCAGTGGTTTATGTATTCCAAAGGAAAGAAGATGTGATGGCCACTTTAATTGTTTTGACAACACAGATGAACTTAATTGTGGTAAGTAATTGTTTAAGAGAAAAAAGAGCATTTAACTGACAAAATAGTTATAATCAAACCAAATTTGTGAGGGTCAGTATGCTTTGACCCCTATATATATTATAATATGCTGTGGCTTACCATATATCTGTGTTTCCTTTTTGGACTACCAGCAGTTGGATTCTCTGTGATGACAAGAAACCCACTTGAAGTAAAAATGTACCTCAAGGCAGCTTTTATTGGTATTAAAAATGTTATTAAAATAAAGTAGAAAACAACATTTCTAACTTCTTAGGCCATCTTCAGGTTAGCAAAGAGAGAGTTTGCAACTGACTGTTGCCAGGTACATGTCTTTGGGACAGGAGTTTAAATGGGTAAGGATTGTAGGAAGCTTTGCAGATAGACGTTAGATTATTAATTAGTATAGATATAAAGGTGTTTTTTTATATTGGTTCAGTTTTGGTTTTAGTTGTTGTATAAGTAGGGCCTCTTTGATTTTGCGTTTTGTTTATATTTGTTTCCTGACTTAGTTCTGGATGTTTTCTAGGGTTATGTTGTGTTTATTTGATCTGCAGTGTTCGAAAACATGTGAAGGTGTTGTTGTTTTTTTTGTGTTATTTTAATCTGGTTTCCATTTTTCTACTTGTTTCTCCAATGTAGAAGTCATGGCAATTGTTACATTGTATTTTATAAATAATGTTGGTGTTGTGTTTGTCAGTGTAGTTTTTACACACAATGGACTTTAGCTTTGTACCTGGTTTTTGAATAAATTTCGTGTTTACTAGAATGTTGTGTTTTGTTATAAGTTTTTTTTCTAAATGTTGGTTATTTTTCTCTAATGTCAGGAACATGTGGTATGCAGCAGTATAAGGTTTTGTAGTTTGTTGTATCTTAGAATTTATTGTTGTTCGTTTGTTGTTGATCTAGGTATGTTTGTATAATTTTTTCAACAGTTTTTGGAGGAAATTTGTTGATGTTGATGAAGTGTTGTTTTATTTTGCTCATTTCATTATTAATTTTATCAGGTGAACATAGTTTTGTGACTGTTTATTTGGTTTCTTAATATGTTGAGTTTTTGTTTTGTTTTATGTGCTGAGTACCAGGGAATTTATAGTCCTGTGTGGGTGACTTTTCTGTGGATTTCTGTTTTGAATTGTGTATCAGTTTTTGTGATCTAGAGGTTGAGAAATACTGCAGTAAAACTTGTCTAAGCTGGAAACTGCATAGGGCAGAAACCTGTACAAGCTGGAAATATCATAATTTTGCAGCATTATTTTAAGATTTCTCTTATAAAAGGTCCTCTATATGGTAGAACTTGCATAAGGTGGACAGAAAACTTATCTTTCACCTACCTCATCTATCAACAAGTAGGATTAGGACTCAGTAAGGCAGAAGAAATGTTTCTGATTAAATATTAATATCTTATTTAATTAATTTCTTTAAATATTAATAAATTCTTGGACATTTTGTTACAGTGAGTATTGGGTAAAAATACTTTCTTCTTTTTTCTGCTATCATTGTTCTGGAGGTCGCTATTCGAAAGAACAATTGACTGTACTTTTGGTCACATTTGCTGTTGAAAATCTAGAGAAACCATAGGTAATAAGTAAAAGTGAAAATCAGCACTGTTTCATAAATTAAAGGAAGAATCAACATCCTGTGGAATGGAAAGCAAATAATAAAGTGTGGATGATAAGTATTATATTAGAGGAATTTTTGAACAAATTAAACAAAAGAATAGAACAAGAAAATGGGAATATTCTACTTTTCCTAGGTAATGAAACTTGTGACCCAAAAGTTCAACTTTCAACTGTTTGTTTAGTCTTTCTACCTCTATGTACAACATCAGTTCTACAGCCACTAGATAATGGAATTATACAGTGTATAAGATTGAAATACAGAAAATTCATGCTTCAGCATATTATTGTAAACATGAACAACTGTAAGAGACCATCTGAATTGACGTGTTAGATGCAATTGCATTTTAAAGTTATTCAGTTAAATGCGTAAAAGTTAAATGCATAATAAAGTGCTTAAGAAACTGTGGATTTGTTCTTGATAATGGAAGAAGTTGTTTATTATGATGATTCTAGTGAAATCCAAACTCTGATTGAGAAGACTGATGCAGATGAATCTGTGAACGCGGAAAGTTTTGTTAACGTTGAAAGAATGTTTCAACAAAAATGATGAAATTGATTTAAAATCTATAATAGGATCACTAGATGGTAACAGTGTGAGAGATTCATAAGATGAACAAAATGGGAAAGATAGTGAGGAAATCTAAATTCCTACTTCATTGCAAGTGGTAAGTTATATTAACGCTATCAAATAGTATGAAAAAATGAAGGGGGAAATGAACTTCATGAAAAAGCTGTAGAATTGGTGTTCTCTTTTAACTGCATGGAAAAGTCCATATAAAAAAAAATATAAAAAGTTGAAATTGGACACTTTCTTCAAATGAATTTAAGATTTTATATGCTTATGTATATTTTGAATTCTATTTTTGTTCTTATTCTAAAGCTACGTCAGTTGTCCATGCAATGGACACACTTAAGAGTGGTAATTCTTAGTCATGATGCGTCGAGAATCGTCTAATAAATATGGCATAAACAGAATAATAACTTTATTTACGAATGTCTTACTTTCCTTGAGTCAAGCAAGTATAATGTTCTACTCAAAAATTATGTATAATTAAGGAAATGCATATTCACTGTCTAAGCCGGAAATTTTATTTGGTCCCATGCAATTCCGCCTTAGACAGGTTTTACTGTATTTGTTTAGTTTCTCATGTTCACGGCTGAACTTAATGTTGGGGTATATGGAGTTAATGTGGTTGAAAAAAAAAAACTGAGTGTGTGTTCTGTAGATGTGAATCCAGCAATTGTATCATCAACATATCTGTATCAGTATAGTGGAGGGTGTAAGGCTGAATTGATAACTTGAGATTCAAAGTGTCATGAAAATGTTGGCCAGAAAAGGTGATATGGGACTGCCCATCTTAAGCCATTTATTTTTAGTTAGTTTTGGTCATTGAACATAAAGTTAGTTTTAGTGGTAGTGAATTCTGTAAGGGTTGGTAATTGGTTGAAAGAGATGTGTGTCAATGGATTGGGTCTTAGATATAAAGTTTTAAAGCTATCTTGCAGGCTTCAGTGGTTAGGACTTCTGTGAAGAAGGAGATTACATCAAAACTGGCCATTAAGGCTTTATGATTAGTAAATTAAGAATGGAGTTAAAATTTCAAGAGTCTTTGAAAAAGGAGCAGGCTGATGTTACATATTTAGAAAATGCCCACACTATGTACTTACCAAGGTTGTAGTTAAATGATTCATAGGTCAACATTATGGATCATAGTAGACAATTGGATTTGTGAGGTTTGGGGGTGCCATATACTTGAGGTGTTGCAAGAGTTGGTTCTGCATAGGTAAGAATAAAGGTTTTTTGATATTGTGTTGTCTTTTTCATTTGTAGTAGTATTTTTGTTTTTGTTGGATTTGTGTGTATTAGTTTAAATTTGTTTGTATCTGATAAGATGTTGTTCATGTTTTGAATGTATTCGTTTGTGTTCATGAAAACTATGGCATAGCCTTTATCTGTTTTTCGAATTTTGATGTCTTGTTTTGGATTGTTTATAGAATTAATATTTTTTTCATGTGAGGTTGTTTTTTTAGTTTTCTGTGAAATTATGTTGATGGTTTTGTATTAAAATTCTTTGAAAAATTGTTTCAGGTACTGATTTGAATTGTTTTGGTGAAATAGATGTGTTCAGTTTTACCTGGAAAGATTGGTTATTGTTTGTCAATGGAATTGTTATTGAAGTTGTCTTCTTTCTGGTTGTTGTTTTTCATTGTTTTGTTGGTGTTTTCTATTTGTGTAGAATGGATCACTAGTCTTCCAGCTAGGTCTCAGGTCTCCAAGACAGGCTTTTATTTCGATGAATGGAATATTTCTAGGTTTTACTGCAAAGTTGAGTACTTTGTTGAGCAGATGTATCTCTTTGTTGCCTAATTGTCAGTCAGATCTGTTAATAGTGAGGTTGGTTGATGGTTTGTTGTGTTTTTTTATTGTTGCCACCTTAGTTTATCTATTGTTGCCACCTTAGTTTATCTATTTTTTTGTTGTGGCAGATCTTCTTTTCCTTGTCATTCTTACTGTTGATTTGATTGATGTTACATTATAGGAGTTCATAAATATCTGATTGACCAGCAAACCAGTTGGATTCCCTTCTGCCTTTGTGAACTTCGGATCCCATTATTTTTGTGGTTTCTCAACCTCTATTTTCTCTTATTTACCTCACATTATATTCCTTCCTCATTTTCTTTCCTTGACTTAACCTTCTATTTGAGGTTCTTCATCTGATTTGTTTATGGTGGAGACTCATGTCCTGTGTTATCATTTCTGACCTTTTCCTACACAATGACTCATTTGAAACCAGGGTAGAGTCTGCACATTTACAGACCTCTCTTTTCCTAACTAGCCTCTCATTTATCTCAACCACCTTCCGAACCTGTACCTTGATCTTGTGCTCCTCCTTCCTCTTTTTTGCCAGTACCTGCTACATGGTCCTCTGGGAGGAAAAAAACCAACAACTTCAGCACCTCTGTGGTCTCTGTGACTACATGGTGGGTATAGGTCTGGTGGGGGACAAACTTTTATGATTTATCACCATTTGGGAGACCTTTATCTCAAGACTCTGTGGGTTCTTTCTGAAGAGCTCATTCTTTGTTTCATTCCCCTTTATTCCATATTCTTCCTCCCCTCCTCATAATCTCATTTTCAGCCAACATCTTTCCAAGGCAGTTTTAGGTTATCTTCACAAGAGTAGCGTAGAATGGGTAGATCCTTTTCAGCAAGGTTTCCCTTCCTGTTTGTTTGTTTTCAAAAACACTAGGAACTGGTGCACCATGGTTGACCTCTCTTTCTTGAACTACTTCATTGACCTTCCTCAATTCATCATGGAGTCTTATCTATCTCTTTGGTGCAGTTTCACTCCTTGTCTTGGGATAACAATGTTAGATGTTTTGGATGCTTACCTACACATTCCCATCTCCCCAGTATCCTGGCATTTACTTTGTTTTGTTCATCAGGCTGTCCTCAGACTTTGATTCACTTCCGTTCACCTCTTCATAACCAGTCAGTTATGATCAAGTTCAACAGCAGTTGTATCGTATGTCACTCAGTAAGGAGTTACTCAGTTGCTACTTCTGTGGTGCTACACATTGGACTTCCTATTTTGGGCCCACAACTGTCACATTCATTTGTTAGCATGTGACATGGTAGGTGCCATGAATTTGGTTGAAGGTCATTTATCACATGCTGAGAAGATTCTCCCCATAGAGTGGTTCCTCGAATCACTGGTGTTCAGATGGCTGTGTTTTAGTGATGTACTCTAGAAGTAGATGCTTTTGCCACATACCTGAATTCCAGGTTTCCAAGGTTTTGTTCATGATTCCACATTCTTTGGCTGTGGCTGTTGATGCCTTCAGTCAGGATTGGGGGAGCCTACATCTCTGTGTCTACCCCACACATGTCTTTTTCCTTGTTTCCTCTCTATTATACAAACCACTCTGTGTCATGTAATCTTGGTAGCACCACTTTGTCCAGTGCAGCCATGGTTTCCATTTTTACACCTACTCCTGTTGACACTTCCTCTTTCCCTCTCCCTCACCTTCCTCAGGCAACCTCATTTGGGGATGCTACATCTTCCATTTCAACACTCTGTCTGCACACATGGCTTTTATCTTGTCCCTTGCCAGACATTCCCAGCAGGTTATTTTTCTGATTTCTTATTCCATTTGCCCTTTGTTCATGTCAGTCTACCACCATTGGTATTCTCACTATAGTTTTCTTTTGTCCTGTCCTATGTCTCCTGCACCTACTTTCTTTCTTACCTGAATTTTTGACAAGAGGCTTTTATAAATCCACTATTGCTGGTTATTGCATGGCCTTGTCAACTATTTTTCACTTCAAAATATTTGCTGTTTCTTCACTTTTCTGGTTTTCACAGTATTGTTTTATTCTTTCTGCCTTTGCCTTTTCCACCTGTCCTACTTTCTCTGATTGGAACCTAAATATCATCCTTCAATGCTCTTACATTTCCTTCCTTTGAGCCTGTGTAATCCTGTTCCTTATATCATCTCTTCTTAAGGACTCCTTCCCTCCTCCTCTTGGTACGTGGATGTCAACTTTCAGATTTGTTTGCTCTCAATATCTTGCACATTATATCACAGGATCTATGTTATCCTCAGCCCAAAACATCAACCTTCCATAAGGACGATTTTGTTTTCAAACCCATCTTCTTCCCTTCCATTTCTCACCTTTATCATCCTTCTGATTTGGATTGCCCATTGTGACCTGTCAGGACTCTCCACTGTTATGTGACTCGCAGTACTTGCTCCCTTCTATGGTTCTCATTTTTCCATTCATTGGAACCCTTCCCTTTCCTATGATCTTTCTACTATTACCCTTATGGGTTGTATTTGCCAGCTTATTCTTCTTTGTCTTCTGATGATTGTCATCTATTCCAAGTTACTTCCCATCAAATCATTCACCTTATGATGTCTCTGACTGCTGATTCCATTGTCCATTGGAGGATATATTATGTGCTGGTATATGGATCACTCTCCATACATTTATTTCACATTATCTTCATTGTTTGGCCATTTCCTGCTCTTTTGGTTACTGTCTACCTTCCTTCATCATCTTGAGCTCCTCAATTTCTCAAGGAATTGGTTAGTGCATTTTTTCTACTTTTTTTTTTTGTAGGTTCCTTTCTCTGATATACCAATCCCACTCAGTAGTGAATGGTGTTTGACTAAGTATACTTATTCTTAAATCTGTAGTGTACAACAACTATTCAAGTCAGTAATGCCCAATGACAGGAGGTGTTTTACTAAACCACTCGTAAGTGTTTTTGCATGATGTTTTGTGTCATAAATGTGTTTGCTCTTGACTGTATACTCATTAATGGAAATTTGTGCTACCCTTTCATTTGTCTAAATCAAAAATGGTTTACTTTTCAAAATAAGATTTCACGGTGATCCATTGCACTGCTTCTGGTGCTGCATTCCTCCAGACTCTCAAATGCATTTTTCTCCCCTTCTATCAGTGGGGCTTGGCATGGCCAAGTGGTTAAGGCACTTAGCTTGTAATCTGAGGGTCGTGGGTTCAAATCCCCATCACAACAAACATTTTTGCTCTTTCAGCTGTGGGAACGTTATAATATGATGGTCAATCCCACTATTTGTTGGTAAAAGAGTAGCCCAAGAGTTGGAAATTAAAAAAAAAAACCTGTCAGTGGAGTATAGATATCCTTACCATTTATAAGCTTTTAGCCACTGGGGTACTGTACCATGGAGGCTTCTTCCCAAGTGTGCTCAATTCCACTCAATTGAGAGTCTTATAGTGGTATTACAACAGTGTATAATCATTCCCCTCACCACAGATCTGACATACTATTCAAGGTGTAGTTTGTCCCTCCTTTCGACCATCACTAAAATGATAGTTTCCAGGGGTACTGGTATTGGTTAAAGCCACAAGTTTTTATGTGTGAGTGGCCTAGACACCTTTCTCCTACCATGGACTGAGTGATTCATTCCCAATGCCACCTGGTTCTGGACTGGAGTTGAACCACTATATTGTTGTCTACTTTTCTACTATCGTCCAGTGTTGGTTGTGTTGGACATGCTCACATGATGATGCAGATCCTGGAAACAAGTGATCTTCTTACCTTCCAGTTCCCATGTCTGAGGTGAATGGTAGAAGACACACTCTGCCTACCAAGGGCTGAATATTACTGTCATAGTCCTGCTAGTGTTTATTGAGGTTGAATACCCACTACAGTCTACTGTGCCTTAGTCACCCTACTCTAGGAGTTCTGCCATTTGATTCCACCCTTCTTGTTATACATCAGTTTAATGGGCATAAAGTATAGTTGGGTAAGAAATGGTGTGTTCTTCCCGTGGGTGTGTGTGTCTTACTTCTCTAAATATTGTTACACTGGTCCCTTCACCTGTTCATGTGAAATTCTAGCTATTTTGTGAAAGGAGATAAGGAATCATATGTGACATTAACATTTTTCTGAAAATGTATTTTCAATAGATTTTACGTTTTCTCACACTTTCAGCCTTTCATCCCCACTTCCACTGTCTTTTCTTTTTTTGTTGCTCAGTTTCTAAATGAAGCTGGACTAAGCTACACAGAGTCAGCTGTGCTTAGAATTGTATTGCACTACTATTGTGTGCTGTCATACTGCTGCCTCATATCAAACACTTGAGAGTAGATGGGGAATATCAAGGCTAGTAATAAACGAAATTTGCACATAACAGAGGGCAGTACAAGTGGGAAACAAAAAAGTTACTCTGTGAGAAGATGTAAGAATCCATCCAAAATATATTTTCATGTAGGAAAATATCAACTTTGGCGCAGTGTTAATCATGGGCAAGATTACAAGTAACATTTTCCCTGCCCCCATCTTTTTTTTTTTTTTCTGAAGTTTTGATTAAACGTAATTATAGTTCTGCATTGTTTATAGTCAGATGGCTACACAAATTACGCATATAATAATTTTGCATTCTACAGTCCTTTTTTTTTTTCTGTGATAGTGCAAAGAGGGTGTATTACTGTTTTGAATTTTTCTTTTGAGCAGTGAAAATGCTTGTCAATCTGTGGGGTATATTACAGACACAACATTCACAATAATGAAATCATCCCTCCTAACGGACACATTTGGGTCTCAATTCCCACTCGCAGTGTCAGTCATGCATATCTTTGCTATAATATTTAAACTAGGAAAAAAGTTTTTTTTTGTAAATATTTGCAGTAAAGTATTTAAAGTGATGGCACTATTATTTGTCTGTATGTTGTATGTGCAGCTTTTAATAATTATTTTCCTTTTCTTTTGTGTTAGTTTCAGTGTTATATATTTTAGTAAGGTTTATTATTAATGAAACGCATCTATTCATGGGTAATATTTTCACATATAAGAAGCTTATTAACAGTGTGTTTGATAATATTTTATGTATAAAAATAAATAGATGTACTATAAGATGATTTAATACTTTGTTTTTTGGTTAGTAAATTCTACATCAAAGTGACCAAAGTTTCTGAATACTTTTCTTTTAAGATTGATTCGATATAACAAATCGCAATTGAAAAAAAAAAATGTCACCATGACACATGACGTAAAATATCGGTATCATGTTGTATTAACATTTATATAACAATAAATACAGTTAGCACTCTTTGTTTGAAATCTTCCATTAGTGTGTTCTAAACAAGAGTTCCACTGTGGAAACTGGACCTCCTGCATAACACGTTCACATAGATGTGATGGTTACATTGACTGCTGGGATGGAAATGATGAAAATAACTGTTCTTCAGGTAATAGAAAAATAAAATGCTCATTAAAATATTTTATTCAATCTTTCTAAGATCGTTTGCTCCACAGTAGCAAATCTGCATACTTATAATGCAAAGTATTGGGGTTTGATACCAATACTGGACAGGGCACAGGTAGCTCATTTGTTTACTTTATTCTTAACAGCAAAGAAGCAGTTAGTTGATTATGTTTATAAATTTAGTACACTTTTTATTTTATATAAAATTTTTCTTATTTTCAGTAGTTCTCTATTTCACATATAGTAATATAAGTTTGTTAATGTGATAAGAGATATCTTATATTTGCATTCTGTAATCTTGATTTATCTTTGGCCCTTACTGAGCTTAGAAAGGTTTACTGTTTGAAGTACTCATATGAAAAGAATCAAAACATGAGGTTTATTTTTATTTGTAGATCCACGGTAGAGTTTTGGCTTTAATGGAGTGATCATGCTCATTTCTGGAGTAGGATAATGTTTTGGCTTCTTTATTGATGCATTTTTTAGTTCAAAGTCAAAGTTCTTAGTTATTTAGTGCCCTTTTGCTGCACAGTCCAGTTGATTTAAATTGCACTGTAAACTGGAACCACGTGGTAAAACAAGGAAAACTAAAGAAACCCTTTTCATCAAACCCACACTCAGCCAAAACCATAGTTTTGATATCAGCAACCTCTGGACCTCTCTTTCATAAAATCACACAGAATGAGTGTAACATGATACACTTACGGATATACCTACTTACATGGAGAAACAAGTACACAGGATCATGCTAACCAATAACTTTGACCTGAAGAAGGCCTCAATGTACAACTAAAATGTCAACCCATTCTACAAACAGGCAGCAACAGTATGTTAAAGCCAAAACTCTATTGTATATGCATTCCATAAAATACCATTAAAATATCTGTAAATACATTTTATTCAAAAAATTTGAAAGAAAAATGTTTATTTTGTATACTAGCTATTGTACATTTGTATGTATTAGCTTCATATTTAGTGTACGAGTCAAAGATCATGTTCTTCTGTCATACTTCCCAGTTTTTATTAACTTCCATGTTCATCTACTTGCATGTTTTTATAACATTGTTTATTCTGTTTTATTTCTACTTTTAGGTTGTTCAAGCAGCGACTTTACCTGTATGAATGGCAACTGCATCCCAGTTAGTCAATTTTGTGATAGGTATGTTGACTGTGCTGACCAGAGTGACGAACCAAATGGGTGTGATTTACCATGCACGCAGGATGAACATCAATGCAAAAAATGGACGATGCATATTATCACTTAATGTGTGTGATGGAGTTGATAACTGTGGAGACAACAGTGATGAATTAAACTGTGATGCAAAATACAAATCTTAGCTTTAAGAAATACCATTGTATAAAAACTGTCTTGCATAAGCAACTGTGACCAGTACTAACTAGGAAGTGAATCTGTACATAGAGTAACTTATTGTGAGATATTTTTTACTATGGTAAATAGACAGCACAGTTATATTTCCCAAGACATTTTTTAAAATGAATTGTGTGCAGGAAAAGCAAGTATTTTTATACATTTAATGCACAAAACTATGTGATTGTGCAAAACAGTTGATGGCGTGCATGAATAAGTGTAAATGATGCTGTTGTGTTTCCACATCTTTCAACAATATTTTGACACATACTAAAAAGTACAATAGTTATACATTAATCATTTCATGCAGGACTACCTTAGAGATACTTGTTTTTAGTTTTCAGATATTTTTTTTATTGTAATTATAATGACAGTACTTCATGTTAATTTTATATACACTATTATAATTAGAGCTGAAAATTCCAAATAACAGTATACAGTTAAGCTAAGTAATGTAATTCAGAAACAACTGAAATGTGTTTTAGTAACAAAATAACTACTATTATATTTGAACAATTAATTTATTTGTCAAAGTTAATAAATATGTTTATAGATGTTTGTGGTATTCTTGTGATCATGACAGTAAATATAAGTCATAGTTTAAGAATTTATCTTCTGTGTAAGCTTGTTAAAATAAACCTACTAGATGATGAAAAGACCTACACTACTTTAAAAATAGGATCATTTTATTTATTTACATGACATAAAAAATGTGTCAGTGAGATGAAGAAGTAAATTTGTGCAGGATTGACTTTTATTTAGTTAAAAACTCAAAGAATAACCATGGTGAAATTCAGATGAATAATGAAAATATGGATAAAGTTAAATGCAGTAGAAGATTTTGTGCTGCATTTGTTAGGTTTTAGTTTACAATTAAATTAATGAAATTTAATGAATATTGCTTAAAGGTTGAGATGGAAGAATACGTTTCATGTCTGGAGAATATGAAAGCCAAAAAAGAATTGCATATCAAATCCCTTTCATCTTGTAACCCAGCCAGACATAAAACAAATACACACATAATAGTCCTGCTTATTGGACAGTTAAACCATTAGATAACTGAGATATCCTATGTAATTAAAAATAAGTTATAGAGATAAAACATGGTATGCCTTTTAGTTGCATATAAGTAGAGGAGGTCTATTCAAGGTAAACTAGAACTAACGTTTGAAACTTTAACAAAACAAACTTTAATGTCATGATACACACACACACACACACAATTGTAGAAAACAGTTATTATAAATGTTTTGACTATCTTCAAATTGTATTTTTCATAACCAAGAGAATACTTTCAATTAATTCATTTTAATTGATGGTTTAACTTTCAGTGATTGAAGCATTTAATTTAATAGTAATTTGTATATGCTTCTGTTTTCTGGTCAGTATAAAATATCTGTCATTCAGAAGAATCTTCAAATACTAATTTTGTAAGAACTGGTTGAAAGGTAAGTTTTTGTTGATGTTGTTATACAAGACTAAAAGTAAATCTTATAATATGTTTGTAAGATAAGTTTACCAAAATCAATAAAGTTCTCACTTTTTTTTTTAGCTTTGAGGGGTAGTCGTAATGAATGGCCATAAAATGTAGTTAAATACTAGGATATTTTTAAATCTTTAATTTTTTTAATGAATAACCTTTCAGTTGAGATATGTATATATGATAAATTTGTACAATTTCCTGTGAATCTTGAGTCTTAGCTATTAAAAAGTTTTATTTACTTTAAAACGTTCTTGTATTAGTTAAGTTTTTCTCTTTACTTTTTTATATTCACATTTAGGTTTATAAAAATGTTTACAGTTGACAAGTTACAAAATGGTTATTTGTAGGAGTTGCAAAATGGCTGTGAAAAAAAATTGAATTTCACTTTACTTGAATTATTTAAAGGTAATAATATACTAACTAAAATTTGAGGAGAATTACTGCAGTACCAGTTGAAGATGCATATATTTAACCTATAGGTACAAATAATCGTATAACAAGTGCTAAAAATTGAACAGTTAGGTTTTACTCTATCAGAAGAAAGGTGGTTGTAAAATAAAAGAAACTTTTAACAGTTTCTAATTTTATAAACTGTATATTGTACAAGATCAGGTTCATAAGAACCTGAAAATATTTACATTTTTAATTGAATCATTGATTTATGGTTCAAAACTTCTACATTTTTATGTGTATTAACTAATTCAGAAAGTGGTAAAAAATATACTTTTTTGAAAATATATAATATACTACATTATTCATACATTGTTGTATAATATATAGCCATTTAAAATTTGACTTCAATTTTCAAAACAAAATATATCCAACATATTATGTAAGTTTCATGTGTACTATAAATTAAAAAATATCGTTTCTCTAAATTATGAGTTTACAACTGCTTAATATAACATTTCCTCTAAAAATTTAACTTCTTACTAATGTATTGTAATTATATGTAAGTAGTTCACTGTTACATGCAAGCTGTGATTGAAATAAAACTTGTGGTACATAGTTTTTATAGTTTTCACTCTTGCAGTAATTATTACAGAAAATTCTAAGGTATAATTAAAGATAGTTAGTGTAATATGTTTCAGATACTGTATTGTTACATTCATTTTTGTTCATGGGAAATGGATATATTGCAATCTAGATGTATAGTACTTATAACCCAGTTCATATGTAAATTATTCCATAATGAATTAATATCACTACTATAAGGCAAGTAAAGTGTAGAAATTGAAAAACCCTGAAAGTTAATAAAAATTATGTTAAACAAAGATATGTCTACCTCGTTTGTAACTAAAATGTTTACTTTTAAATTTTTACAAAACATTTACACTCTCTTTAAACAACTTGTAAATTTAATATTCTCGAGTGCTGATTTAGCTATCTTAACACTGTTCAAATTGTAATTCCATTCAGTGATCCAAAGTTGGGGCAATATGACACAGTTGTCGAATTAATGAGCAAGCACCAACTGAAACTGTTTTGAGATTGAACTGGAAAATGAATGGATTTTGCTAATAGATTAATTGACTGGTTCATTAATTGCTAATTTTAATTAAATGATTATTTTACAAAATTTATCCACCAGTTTTAAAAACTATTGAACTTTTTGTGCAATGAAGAATAATGTAGAATGAAACAACTCCCACTGATAATGTTTTTTATCAACAAAATTGAAATAGGAAGATCTAAAACTTCATACTTTTTTCTTTTGCATAATTAATAATTTTGATGACAGTATATCTAAAGGTACACTTGCTTTATTATGCAGAATAATAAATGATATTTTTCAAATACCATTACAAATATAGCATACACAGGACATATCAAATACCATGTAATACCTAAGTTTATTAATGGGTATAATATGATCATGATGTAATATTTTTTCATTTAAAATCAGAAAATGTTCAATATAAAATGCGATTTGTGTTGCTTATTCTCTACCTGTCAAGAAATCCACATATCAGACTTCTCAAAAAACCAATAAGCTACTTTACTTACTGTTATTGCAGGAAAAATTACACACTGTTTTGGCATTGGCACATTCTTAGTGAATTAACATAACATTATGGGGTTATTATGAATGAACAACAATAAATGTTGAAGTTAGTGATGGTCAGAATTTGAGGCACTTCTGATGTAACTGTTGAACATTCCATCCATTGTGTGGAGAAACAATGTTTATTCTACTTTTTGGGATAATGATCGATGCTGCACTTCTAAAATCAGAGGCAAGTAAATAATTTACATACATGTATAGTTTCATTACAAATATTTTCTAATAATGATATCTCCAGATCTTGTCCACACATGTTTTAAATCATAATAATAACATTAGTGCACCTTTGTGACTACTAGTTTTGAGATTCAAGAGAAACCACTTTTATACTGATAAAATACAAATATAGCTTTAAAAGGTTCTTTAAAATGGATAATTCACTCTGTTATATTAATTTATTTTGTCAACTAAGTATGAAAGAAAATATACACAAGGCATTTATGTTAATAAATTCTAGATCAAATTCATTTTTTCCTATATGTAGATATAATTTCACAAGGGCCTCAAATTATTAAAAAAAAGTGCTATTTCAAGTAATAAAGTAACAAGAAAACAATTCAATTGTTCTTTTCAGTAATTACAAACTTATTTTCCTTGGAAGAAATACTAGATATTTCATATAGTTCTGATTTTTGACACAAATAAAATACATACCTGTTAGTTACATTAATTAAATAATTCAACTAAAGCATTGAAAACGTTTCTGTTGTAGTTGACAGCATCTGTTATCAGATTTTTTATAATTATAAATGTATCTATAATTCCTACCAATATAAATAAAGTAATTCAGTTTCAAGTCTGTCAGGTCATTTGTTAAGTTACCATTGAATATACCCCAACAACACTGACCAGAGTGTTTGGTTGATTTAAAAAAAAAAAAGAAAGTATATATATTTGGGTATTGGGATAAATAATAAAAATTTAGGTTATCCTCCTTAAACCAATTTTTCATGGTAATAAAACTAAAAACCAAAAACCCTTTTTCTAAAAAAACTAGTCAATTTTCAAGGGAATAAATAAAATTTAACAACCACATTTATAAACATTAAGCAACTTAAAACTTTCACAGTACAAGTAATGAAAAGGTAAACCATAGTTACTATGTAGCTCAGATTATATTGTAATAATAACACTTTATTAATGACAGTAAGGACAGGAATTATGTCAATAAAATTTAAGTAGTTAGAACATTTACATAAACTTGTTTTGCTATTAGACAACCAAAGTAAACCTATTATAAGCTACCACCTATATAAATAATAAATATTCAATTTAATGAGAACATTCATATATGTATGATTCACTAGCTTCACAACCATCACAAAAACAAACATATTGCTACTCTAGCATGATACATACAATACCAGTTAATGTGTACAGGGTTCATAACAGTATATTTCAAAATAAGAAATAAATAACTGAAAGTAACTTTCATAAAAACTATAATTCAAGCTTCAAAAGAATGACATTGTTGCACTATTCAGTTACACAATGTCTATTTTTATCATTTATTATAAACTGCCATTATTTAAATTATTCTAATTTTCAACCTGCTTTTAATAAGTGAGATAAAACTTTGCTTTCACTAATATCAACATTCAAGGAAAATTAATGAATATTATATGGTGTGTTTAATTATCAAAATATTTGAAACTTAATGAGATCACAGATACTTTTCATAATTAAATACAATAAACATCAAATAATGACAAAATAATTACAAAAACAAGAAACAACAACATATTAAAAATGCCAGATTTATTAATCTAGCTAGTTAACCTTACATCACTAAATGTCATTTTAAGTTTAGGTAGGAATTTTGTTTTATATTTGGGATACATATCAGTCATTTTCACAAGAAAACCTATGCAACAATAAAATATAAAACAGATAAATAAATGATAAATTATTAATTATAATTCATATTAACTTCACCACATTTTTTAAGTTACTGATTTTTAGTACTAGAGTTTTTAAGAAATATATGGTTTATATATTCAGTGTTTAATTTTGAATAACATAGACTTAAGTATAACAAACTGACAGTTTTAGAAATGTATAGATAAAGTCTGAATTCACTCTGCAATTATTTATTAAGTGTAACAGGTAAATTGATAATAGAAGTTTGCAAAACAGTATTTCAACAGTTGCTTAAGTTAAGCATCTGTAGTTAGTTAAACTTGACTATTTCAGGGTTAGAGTCAGATAATTCATATTAGTCATTATCTGCAGAACTGGTCAAAGATTCAGTCACCATTGATGGTAAGCAATTCAATGTTAATAACAATAAGGACAACAGAAAAGAGAAGTAAATATGTAATACATTTAAAAAAATAAAATAACTTGATGAAGGAAGTTGAATTACTTGAGTAAATGCTAGGCAATTTGTTTTTTTAATTTGAAACATAACTCATTATACAAACATGTTAATTATTCTTTTTAACAAGTTATTGTCCTTTGTATCGTCAATAAATAAAACTCTTAAAAAAACTTAACAAATATATGAAAAACAATATATTAATTTTTTTTAAATTAATTTAAAATAAATGGTAAAAAAAGAATAACCTTTTGAAATAAGTAAGAATTGTTTTTCATTTACATTCAGTTATCTATCAGTCATATACCTGTTGGCCTTTAAGAAGTGTTAAACTTTATATATGAAAAGTGGTATGAGAGAGAAAGAGTACTCTAATGTTTATCTGTTTAAAATATAAGTAATGTACGAACTGCTAAGGAATATAAAACAATTCAGTTGAAGAACTTGTAATAAAACACTTGCTCTTTACAATATAGCATATTGTGCTACAAAATACTTAAAATGCAATAAAAACAACTTCAACAGTGACTAGTCAAACTTCTTTAAGAATGCAATCCAGCACCATAAGTAATACCTAAAATTTGTGAAAACTCTATTGCTAAAATTTCTTTCACTTGTTATGTTTCACTTTCCAAATAAAATCATGCAGTTTTAATGTTGTCGTCCTTTTGTCACTATTTTGTCAGACATGTGTAACGAAACCATAACAAGGATCTTATGAAACTTTATTGCTTGTGATATCATAATGGTATTAGAAGAAAAAATACTAACAGCCTTTTCTTTGAAAAGAAGAGGCCACTTCAGAATGTGATGTGTGATGGAAGAACATTTAAGATGGAAGTCTCTGCAATAAAAACTTGATTGATTGATTGATTTAGTGTTTTATGGCACAAAGCAGCGAGGCTATCTGCGCCACAATAAAAACATTTGGTTTTTTAAACAAAAACCTGAATAAGTTAAATTCCATACACAAACACTTTATGTTGTAAATGTTGTGAAATTAAGTAACATGAAACAAATTTTAAAAATATTTCGACAACTCATGTGGCATCATTTTTATGACTTAGGTAAAATGATTAATAATTAGAATCTAACTACCACTTTTCACACAGCCATTGAATCTGACAGAGGCACACACTTTAAAACAAAAAGGAAAAAAAGTGTAAAAGTGAAGCTGTTAACAAGCAGTATATAAACACAAATAACACTTTTATTCCATAGCTTCCCCAAAAGAATCAGTATCTTCAAGAATGGTCTTCTCAAACTGGTTAGGTGAAGGTGTTATACCCTGTTTCACCAAGTAAACAACGGGAGTGGCCAAAGCTTTCAAGAGAGCTCGTAAGTGTAACCACCACTGGAGATAAGGAAGGCGGTTTCTAAAATAAAATTACAAGCATTTTCTGATAAGTATTTTTAAAATTCAATATGGATACTTATGGGTGGTAAGATAAGATTAAGGAAGTTCATGTTAGTTATGCAAAAGATAGGAAACTTAGAAGTGTATCATTGACAGAAAGTTATATATTCCAGTTTTGTATTTTGGCTTGAATACCAGAAATGCCATATCATTTTATGTTACTGTACTATACCTTTGAAATTTAAAGTTTTATTATATTTCTAGTGCATTTATCTCGATAGAAAACAATTCACTTAGCTTTTTTACTTACTTGAAATCTGTCTCAGCTCTCAATGCTTGTACTGGAGTGTACCGATATTGTCGTCTAACTAAACCTAACAGGATGGCAGTGTCAGGGCTGTTACAAGAAATATTTCCACTGGCATCAGTGTTTTTTTTCAGCTGGGTGATCAACCACTCAGCTCCCTTAGCAGCCATCTTTGTACCAAAGTTACGATCAAACGGTGATGGGCTACCACCCTTTTAATGTAAACAATACATTTATTAATTTTTCAATAGCATTCATGTTTCTTTATTCCAATCATAAATGCATGTAACTAAACCATTTAATTAAAAAGTTTTCTTCCCAACAAATTAAATTTATTACTATTTAGTATAGGTAGTACTCAGGCTAACTTGCACAAATGTAGCATAACTTGAAAAATAAAACTAATCATCATTATCAGCCAGGACTGAAATTTATTACTACTGTTTCAGTTCTCGGCATCATCAGAAGATTTAATACTGTTATCTATTATTCACTGTTATTGAAAATAAGAAGCTAACAGTTGACAATGTACTTAATGAAATCATTAAAACAGCCAATTTTTTGGTGAACAATATATTTTACTCAGAACTGACTATAAAAAATTAAAATATTACTGTCACTTGTATCAGTATTCATTTCTAAATATCAGTGTAATATTTCTGTACAATACAGAAAACATTTTTTTAAAGTACATAAGAAGCTTAGATTTGGTAACAATACCTACCTGTTGCATATGCCCCAACACATTCATTCTTGTTGAGAATATATTTTTACCTTCTTCACTATATAGTTTGAAGATGAAGTCTGTTGTATAGTTGGAATTAGCATATTCATTTCTAGAAGAATTACCAAATATACAAATTATAAGATTGCCATGTTGGTGAAATACATGTTCTTTAATAAAGGGCTTAAAAATCAAAAGAGTAAATTACTGATCATATCATCCAGCCATTTTCTCTACAGTAATGATCAAACTATATGACACATTCATTTTTAATATAAACATTATTCTGAAATTGTACTTACCTCTACTCACAAGATTAGCTATTTCTGTTCAATGCTGCCATTAAAATGCAAAGATTTTCTTTACCCATGACACAATCCTTCCACTCCACCCTACTGAAACTGCAAGATTTTAAAAATGTCTCTCGTGCATCACATCCTCACCAATAGGAGCACAACATGCTCATATGATGCATGTGACTCTACACTCCTCAACTGAACAATCACTTCTTATTTGTCAGCATTTGAGTTTGGACTTGCTCTTTCATGTGCTTAATACTTCATGCTAGACTTTTCTCTTCTTATTTATTGACTTAAATTGCTTTCATCCAACCCAAATTCTATATTAGTATTTTTCAGTTAATGTGATTGTTTTATTTTTGAACTTGACTTTCACAAACCTTTTCTGTGCAATGAATTCTGAAGTTAATGTTACAAATTCAGGAGTTACACCAGTGACCAGTGCTTTTCTCAGGTCTTAGGTGCGAGCACCTGATGATGTATTTATCTGCATGGGGCATTTTTTCCCAGACATCACCTAGGCTCCTCCTGGGCTGGCTGATGAGAACTTTGACTGGTTCCACCTCCAGAGTTTGCTGTGTTTTTTTTTATTCTGAATCTATGGAGTCTACTAGGCCTAATTCTGTCTTTAAAGAGTTTGAGTCTCATGTTTGTTATGTTTTATTCCTTCCACCTAATTTTTATTCACCTCATTCTTTCTTTTCGCATGAACTATCTTCCAAATCCTTCTTGTTTTTTCTCCCCTCTCCTCATATTCAGGTTCATGCTGATCAATTTGCCTTGCAATAAAGTGAGGGGTTTAGCATGCACACCTCCCAGGGACTTGTGATTAGTTCAACCTTTCTCACCATTATGTGAACTATCAGTGCTTAGATCAAAGGTTGTTAGGTTCCTTGTTACCTATTTGGGGATTGACTTATGAATCAAATGTCAGTTTTACCCATGTACAATATTCTCACATGCATCATACCCTTACCAACCTCTGATGATATCTTTTTTCATATACCTCCTATAGAGGCTCTTCACAGAAATCGAGGTTTTTTTTTTTGGTTTTTTTTCAGACTCCCTTGCCATAATCTCCTCCATTTTAATTTGCATATCATCTTCGGCTTTGACATTACATATGTGGTTTCTTTGTTGTTGGGACCTTATAGGCCATGATGCCATATTGACTCTGATTTGTTTACCCTCGACATATCTCAGGGATGTATGTATGGCTCATTTTCTAAGAAGTTATGTCTTTGACACAGTCCTGGAAACTATCAACCCTTGGATGACGTTGGTTTACCAATAATCTACCCTTATAAATATTGTATGTATCCCATTGGTCTCATTCAGAACCTGAATTGTCTTCAATTTTTGTTTTATGTCCTTTACATTTTCCAACAGTACCAGTGAGTGCCAAGAGAGTTCAAAGCCAGTGAGGACTTGGCTGTTCAAATTTTTTCATTGCTGGAGTCATTTTGTTCATGATCAATGAGTGCTTCAGAGTCTGTCAGAAGGATTCATTGTCTAGTTTCTCCTTTCCCCATTTCTTTCCGTCATCCTCCAGATCCCATGATCAGCTAACATCTGTCAGAATCAGTTTGGTTATTGCTCATGCAGTGAGCAACCAAACCTTTCCCCATTCTTCCAGGGGTTTTTAATTCCTTTCTTTTCATTTTTCCCAAGTAAACTATGGATTTCCAGCTGGTTCTCACATCAACCACTTCATATCACTATCCAAGGTCACTATGGATTCTTTTCACACCCTGAGATGGTTGTGGTAGACAAAAGTGGATGTCTCTAACACTTACCTACATACACCAATGTTACATCAATCTCATCAATCTTCAGTTTGACCACTTGCAGGTGGTTCATTAATTTTGGGCCCTCCCATCTGGATTTGTCTTGGTACCTTAAAATTTTGTTTAATATTCCAGACTTTTGCATATCACTTCTTGTTCTGGGACTGTTATTTCACTATTACATGGACTACTGATTTCTTCTGGGTAATTCATGAACAGAAATTGGCCAGTCATACTTAGCAGATACTTTCTGTGGTGGCTAGGGTGGGCTGATTGATCAGACTGGAGAAATCCTTCCTCAAACCCACTCAATATCTTATCCATTTGGGGATATTTTTTAACATTATTATCAGTTGAGTACTGCCTTCTCCTTTATGACTTTGTTCAATGCAACTTTTAGTTCACCATCACCCCTCGGCTCAGTCACTTAGTGTTTGTGAGGTTCTATCACTTTTTGGAATGTTGTCTTCCATGAAATCACTAGTCCTTCTCAGTTGTGCTCATGTAAGATCTTTTCTTTGGGTGCTTCAGGAATGATGGAACCTTACTTGGGATCCTTTTCCCATCTGCATTTCCATTTCTCCTTCCCCATGAGATAACACATTTGTGTTATTGCATATCATGTGCCAGGTGCTTTCAATTACATTATGGATCCTTTTTCACACCCCAACCAGATATGTTCCTTGGAATAACTTGTGTTAATCTGCTCTTCAAAATATAGTTTTGTGGTTATCTGTTGCACCATCTCCAATGATAAGTTCCTCTGGACTCTCCACAGCATTGTCACCCTCCTTTCTTCAAGAGGAGTATGGGAGTCCCTACCACTTTCCAGTTTCAAGCCACTGTGGTGGTTGACCATGAAGACACCCTGCTGAATGTTTTCCACACAATAACCATTCATCTTTTGATCTTCTAATTGGAATCTCTCATTCTCAGGAGTATTATTGGACACTTCTGGGGGATACTTTTGTCATTCTTTTGGACCAGTCCCTTCTTCTTATCACTGTTGGATTTTAGGTAATCTTGTAAGAGGATGTAAGTACCATATTGGGAGTTATAATTTTCCTATACTGAAAATGCATTTTCAGTAGATACTTACCTTCTCTTATACTTCCCACCATTCTTCCCTACTTTTCTCTAGTGCTGACATTTTCTGCTAAACTTTGAAGTGATAGTTTGATAAACAAGTGTAGAGAGTGTCACATACATCACATGAGCATGTCATGCTCCTGTTGGTGAGTTTGTGATGCAAGATGATTTGCACAAAAGACATGCTGCAATTCCAATAAGGGAGAAAGCAGCTTGTGGCACATATAAAGAAAAAGTTTGCATATAGAGGGCAACACTGAATGGGAATACCTAATCTTGTGAAAAACAGTAAGTACATTTTCAGTATAATAAAATTTTGTTCTCCAGTAACTTTTGACCAATTTTATTTGCATTTAAAGAAATCACAGTACTATTCTTTCAAAATAAAACAAATTAAACAATAACAAAAAAGTTATTGGTTTATCTAAGTGTTATATTATATATTTAATTAGGCATATTCCATATAAACCTAATGGATTAATGATTCAATGCTTGCCATCATCTATACAAATGTTCAGTACAAGTTATTTGAAATCGATCATATGAATTACATTATTTACAACACATTTTTTGAGAAAAACACACCTTAATATAAGTCCTCTTTGCACACCCTCAGCCATTTTGGCCTGCATATGAACAACATCACCAATGAGATCTTTGATAGAGAATGGTTCTTCAAAAATATATGCTGCATCAGCACCTCCTGCAAGCCCAGCTAAAGTAGCAAGATATCCACAGTAACCACCCATAGTTTCAACAACAAAAACTCTGCGTTTGGTTCCCTGAGCTGATTGACGAATGCGATCACAGATCTACAGAAATTGTTAAGATACTTGGTTGACAATAAGATTAATGTATAGGAGACTAACAGTGGTCACAAATTATTAGATTGTTGTGAATTGTTGTTATATCTGTCTATCAATTCAATACATGTGCATGAAGCTAAAATAAAAAAATTACAAAATCAATGGCTTTTCATGAAAGACAAGAAAGGAGGCGATGCTCAAACACTTTGAGTAAATGTAATGTTTATTTCTTATACTGATACTCATTGTTTCTTTTGTTTTTACAATGAAGTTTTGAAAAATTGTATATTTTTAACACAAGCATCTAAAAATATTCTTTCTTGCCCTATACCATTCATTCAGGTAATATCTAACAGCACGAGGCAAAAATCTCTGCATCCTGACTTTTCCTTTTATCTGTACAATTTCTTTATGCTTTGGTGAAGATAGCCAAGAGGAGTTGAGCCCTTTTACCAAAAATTTTGAAGTTGGTGGCACACGTAATTGAACCAATCAGAATCTAGGTTTTAAAAAGTAGCCACCAAAAATCATCATAAGAAACATTTGCAACATTATGACATTAGCAATGTATGGTAGCTTGAAGTCACATGTAAATAGCACAAAATATCTAAAGTAAGTACCTGCTTCTGTTCTCTGTTTGTGTGGTTGGGCTTACAGTAACATCAGCCTACTCTTCAATATTAAATGTGTGCTACTACTGATTGAAACAGAATAATAAAACTAAATCAGAAACAGCATTTAAGTAATCACTTTAACAATAAAAAGTATGAAACATAAATTCCAAGTCACAAGACTGTGGAAAAACAAAGCTTTTCAGTAGTTCATGAAAAACACCTGCAGTTATATCAGTGTATATTTTTTATATATGGGGTCTTTATTTTAAAACATTAAATCTTTTGTATAATGAGCCAGAACTGATACTAGGTTCAAATATAAAGTCTCATCATAGCTAATTTCATTAAGACAAGAACATTTTATACACATATTGTTTCTAGAAAATGGACCAAAGGATCCTGTGGTATATTTATAGCACCACCACTAATTCTAGTAAGAAGCATGTCCCATTTCTGAAATAAATTCCATTAATAAGGTTTTAGCATAAAATATTAATCTACAGTCAAAAACTTTTCAAGCAAGGTTTTAACTAATAAAAAAACAACATTATTACTATTTTATTACTGTCATTATATAAAGAAATGATAAATACTTTAACTTTGAAACAAGAAACCTGCATAATAACCAAAAGATGGAAGCTAAAATTTAAGTATGAATCATATAGGCATATATTTAAAAAAAAACATACTGTGCTTATTACTTGAACATTTCAACTAACACACACACACAACTGACCTCTGTTATTTCATTGAGTGCTGTATCAGCACCTAATGAGAAGTCAGTTCCTGGTACATTATTGCTAATGGTGGCTGGTATCACACACATTGGGATCCTCAGTTCAGGGTACTTGTCTCTACTCTCAGCAAACTGCAAAACTGAATTGAAGGCCTGTAGTATGATAAATATAAAAATTCAGCATTAACATAGTTGCATGTATGTCATTACTACTTAGAAACTGTTGACCAGACCACATATCCTACTGAAACTAATACTTATTGCAGGATTTTTTTCCCCACCAACAGTTATACAAAATACACTTATGAAAAGTATTTATAAATTTCTACAACAATAGATTTGAATCTCCATAAAGTTATAATGAAGTAAAGTTAAATGATGCTTTTAAATTCAGAATAAATTTTAAAATCACCAAAATATTTTTTTTATAATAATCAATACAAATATATTTCATTTTCAATTAGAAAGTAAAGATGAGAAACAAATGGCTAATTTATAATTGAGTTAGTTATTCAAAAGTATGTACAATAAGAATAAAAGTAGGCCCAGCATGGCTAGGTAGTTAAGACACTTGACTCATAAGCTGAGGGTCATGGGTTTGAATCCCTGCCCCACCAAACATGCTCGCCCTTTCAGCCATGGGTGTGTTATAATGTGAGAGTCAATCCCACTATTCATTGGTAAAATAGTAATCCAAAAGTTGGCAGTGGGTGGTGATGAATAGCTGCCTTTCCTCTAGTCTTACACTGCTAAATTATAGATGGCTAGTGCAGATAGTCCTCGTGTAGCTTTGCAGGAAATTCAAAACTAACCAAACCAAGAATAAAAGTACGATAAAAACTAGTGAAAATTATCAGGATCTATTTCTTTTTATGACCATACACTATGAACATATTTTCCTGAAAGTATAATTCAGTAATGTGCCTTATCAACAAATACAAAGAATGCCTATGGGAGACAATGAAAGACAACTTCAACTAAATAAATGCAGATTTATATAAATACTTGAACTTGCACTTTCATGCATAACAAATAAATAGTGAGAAAGAAAATAACAAAATCTGGACATTAGTTACAGTTTATGATAGTTTTTCTTATGCCTGATTATCGATGCTTTCCTTGACGCTACCAACTAAAATTATTCACCACAATTCACTCTAGAAAGAAGCTCTTTCACTACAAACAGTGAACATAATCTTGATTTAGATATAAGTATCATTAATCAAACACTTAAGTTGAGAATGTTCATAAAAAAGAAATTTTCAATTTCAAAAACTTTAAATTCTGAAACAATAACTCACCTCTATATACAGAATAGTTATCTTACTTGTGCATCTGCCTATGATACTTGCATGCCTAGCCAGGGGTTAGTCCCCACCTAAATTCATGTTTTAACATGACTTGAGCTGATACATGATAATATCATCATATAAGAAAAGTCCTCTACCAATAGGAAGGCAACACAACCTCCATGTACAGTAACCCCTTCCTCTACACTTGCACTCGTGATAACTTCATTCTTATTCTTGGCATTGCACTGAACACAGATATTCAAAATTTCTCATCTGATTACAGTGTGACAAGATTTGCATTTGTTAATGAAACTTTGTTTCTCATATTTTGTTTTTAGTTCAAAAGTTTAATTTTTATCATAAATTCTCGTATGATGGTAACTTTTACTTCTTCCTGTGTGAGTGATGATATTATATATACAGCTCTTATTCCTACTATGACTCTTAAAGACTCTTTAAAAGCTAAGTACATTACAGCAGCCATTGATAAATGGATTGTGGACTACTGTATTCTTACTGGGTCTCCTACTCTTATCCTGTTAGCTTACATTCTTTCTCCTCAGTTGAGAATGATCTATTAGACTATTAATTTAACCTGAACTGCTTTGGGTGGTCTCTTACTATTCAAGGAATTAACTTTAGTCATCCAACCTCTTCATGGATTTCATTTTTAAATATTTTCCTTTCCTTTCTTCTATGTATTTTAACATTTCTTGTTATTTTATTTTATGATCTCAATTTTTGGAGTTTATTGTGTCTTTCATCCATACTTATAATTAAGGTTCCTTATTGTATTCCTTCTCTAACAGTTCCTCTCTCACACCCAAATGTCTTGTCCACTTCACATTTGTGACTCTTTTTATCCTGACTTGTAGACATTCTTATTTTCCATTCTCAATTCTCTGTTTTTGGTATCTATTTGGCCTACTTGAGGATCAGATTCTTTACTTTCTATTTTGCTCTAAGGTTTCCTATTTTTGACTCTTCCTCTTTTACTTACCACCCTCTTAATGTTTCCTTTCCTTCCTCTACCTTTTGTCCAAGAAACGTTATTGATGTAGAGGATTATTTTTTGGTCTTTTTTTGCAGAAGTTTGTTTGTTTCTCTTTGCCAGTGTAGCCTGTTTCACTTCTTCTATTCCATCACTCTTTTCTTTCATTCCCTGATGCTGAGACTCACTGGGTTGGGTAACATTTCTTTTCACTGTACTTCTTTTTTGTGTACATGGTCTTTGTTAGGATGTCTTTCTTTCTCCACATCTCTTCAGTGGTGTTCATAAAAGAATTCTGGAAATCTGAACTGATGTTGTGCAACTTTAGTTCTTGTTTTTTCCCACAACTTTTTCTTCTTTCTCAACCTTGCCCTTTACCCTTAAATTCCTCACCTGAAGCAGTCTACCCCTAACCTTTCTTTTCATGGGCACAGCCCATGAAGTAAATGCTAGGCTGTTGTCTTGAGATGTTTCTCATCACACCTTTACCTATACCAGACATAACTGAGGCATTGTCTGAAGAAAAACTAAGACAGTTTTCCCATGGAATTTTCCTCTTTGTCAATTCGTGGTCCAAAAGCTTGAAAATATTCTCTCCTGTTGAAGCTTCTTTCCATTCCACCATTGTCAAAAGAAAACAAACAATTTTTCCAAGCAAAGGGTCAAGATATCATACAACCACTGGATACAGTTTTGAGTCATCCATGTCTGTGGATCCATCTGTGGCTAAATTGTAAACACTGTTAGTAAGTATGCTTAAAATCATTTTGTCATCTTCACAACCCAACATTTGTACAATGGCTGTAGTTTTGGTTCTAGCACAGCCATATTTTTTCGCTATATCAGAGTCTGGGAACATTTTTCTGAATAGATGTCCTGCATGATTGGCTATAGCTAGGGATAAATTATGAGCAATGACGAATTGCGTGAACATCACTTCTGCATTTATGGTTTCATATTCTGAATTCTTACTCATAAATGTCATTATCTGCATTGTTTTTGTCTTTGCCTCAGCCTTTTGTTGGTGAGATGCCGATTTTGTATGTCTGGTACAATCGTTTATCCTGCCATGCACCACAGAAAAATCGATGTGACAAACTGTACAAAACGCATGACTGTCACTGACTTTTGATGCAATGACCAGATATTTTGCACTATACTCTTTCCTAAATTTTTTATTCACAGTTTTAGTCCTTTTAGATTTGCCAGAAACAAGACAATCTAGCAAACAAAGCCTCTTTTTTTCATCTTGTGAACAATCGCGTTGGTGTTTCTATGCCGTTTAGAAAACGGCAAATACCCATCTATGTGAGCACTGATTGGCTGACAAGCAGTGATGACAAAACTATGGATTACCCCACGTACTCAATTGGAGAAGCACCGCAATCAAACTATTGGTATATATCGGAGATACAAATATTTTTTATTATTTCAAGCACAAACATGATTATTGCAAGTAGCCATTTGAACTATGCCTTTTATTTATTATCAAAATTTATTTGTATCTTACAAGAAATTTTCTTTTCACCCCTTTCAAGCCCTGGGGCAACAATTTATCACTTTATTGTATAGGCCTATATAATATATAATAAGTTGGGAGTTGCAACAAGTCATAATATTTGTCTGTATGATTGTACAGTAGTAATGTATACACCAAAATCATAATGATTACGCTCAAATCATAATGGTTGGCATCTCTGAGATTCTTAGTACCAAACTTATTGTATATCACAATTTCTTTACTCAATATTTTTTCAATATCATTATAAAAATAGGTTGTTTCAGTCTAATTAACATGAACACTAACAGTCAATATTTTTATAACAATTTTCAAACAAAAACTTCTAAGAAATATCTGAAAAACCAACATTTACTTTGACCATTTTATACCAACTATAATACACCAATTATGTGCAGTTAGTAAAACAATATTCTCAAATTCAATTATTCATGAAATTAACTTACTTCAAATCCCCCAATTACAAGAAGTGCTTGAATCTTAAATTCTTTTAGACGAGCAACACACTTCTCCATATATTTATCTGGAAGGGTTCTGCGTGAAAAAACAAAACTACTTAGAATAGAACATTCTCATTTAGAAGATAAAACTTGTACTATTTTGAAGTCACAACAATAAACTAAACATAATAACTGAGTTTAATGAAGTATGATGAGCTGAAAGTCTTAGTTTGGTAAACTATAAAAGAAACTGTACAAATTATTTATCTCTTGTAGTACGTAACTCAAGTGACATAATTATTCACCTTGATCTTCCTTGTTCACTTTCTAATTATTAAAAAGATATCTATATGTTACTAATAATCAATATATACTGACCTCTTGGTACCTAGGAAAGCACCTCCTTGGCCAACCCAGCCATTAACTTCACTCCAGCCAAGAGGTTTAATCTAGGTTCATAAATAAGTCTTATTAACCATTTAGTTATTTTATATCAGTAATTAAAACCAACCATCGAAACATGGTAAACCCAATGACAAGTACCATTTAATTTTACATTAGTAATTAAAACCAATCATCTATAAATGGAAAACTCCATAAAAAGAGTTATGTAGTTATTTTATACCAGTAACTAAAACCAACCATCAATACAATGTAAACTCTATGACAAGTACCACTTACTTATTTTGTATCGACAAAATCAATAATTCATATACTGAAGACACCACAAAAAGTGCTGTGTAGTTATTTCATATCAGTTACTACAACTATGCAACCATGTATTATAAAGTAACAAATGTTGCATTCAGTAAATTCTAGTAATATAAACTTGTATTTCACATACACGTGTGCAGATTAAAATTGAATAAGTTGTTTATTATCTGTACCATAATCATTACATACATTGAAAGGCTGCTACTAGAATAAACAAACAGAAGCTTTCATGACAAGAACTTTCAAAGTGGTATCTTTCTGTTTTATTCACTAAAAAATTAAATCTTTGGCATAGAAACATTGATCTGATTTACATAAAATCTCTATAAAAAAATAACAGCAGTAAATACAAAAATGTTTTACATAGTTTCTTCAGCTAACAACTTTGAAAAGTTCTGACAAGCACATAGTTTGAAACTTACAGTTATTTATTATATACTTACATTTCCTTCAACTAAGCCCTCAATACCATCATGAATTCCATATACTTTATCCCCTCGAAATAAACAGTTTCTAACAAAGGATCGAACAGCTGCATTCATTCCACAGCAGGGAGCTCCAATATGGATCACACCCAAGATGTATCCTTCCTATACATGGAAAACAGGACATGATATCCAGCTACAATAAATCTTATGTCCATATTGTAACTGGTTATAAAAAAATGCTTTTAAATAGTGAAGAAAACATGCTACATTCTAAAAATGTAAACTAAATGTTAAACAATAATAAAACCTACTGATTCACATTAACTAAGTTGTGTTATGATTCCATTGTGAAGTCTAAAGCTAGCTGTTTCAATGGACTTGAAACCACATAAAAATGTACAGAAATAGAGTTGTAGCAAAATAACAGAACCAAATTTAGAAAAATTTATATTTTGTAACAAAACAACTTAAAACCAAATTTTGTGGTCTACAAAAACATCATCACTAATACAAAAATAATGTTAAGTAACTATATGTATTTTGATAAAATTAAGCGTAAATAAAATATCTAACATAAACATTTAAAAAATCTTATCCTCGAATATCAAGTATATCACTTCCAAGTTCATTCGCAAACAGTGCTGACCAAGAAACATTATGTCTATCTACAATAGTTTTAAATGTAGTGCCCATGGTAATGAAATCATATTATGCAAAATATTCACAATAGATGGACAGAGAATTAAAACATCTGCCCAAAAAACTTTAACTGGACAAATGTAAGCTTTCAAAACAGTACCATCTCTGTTTAGTGAAAAGACAACATGATACTGGTAGTTTCCATGTGAACATCATGGAATTTCTTATTGAAATCTCTCTCCAGTTCCTTCTAGAATCATAGAGCAGGAAAGTGAGGTTCAAGTCTCTTTCCTGATGTAGTTTGATATGTGTAGACCCTGAATGAACACAATTGTTTTCTTCACACTAATTTTTTTTGCATACTCAAAGTTTTATCAACAACAATCCATGCTTACATCACAGGAGAAATCATTGCTATTGACACATAAACAACCTGTGTAATTTTTGTGCCCAAAAGGCAAATCCTTACATTAAATCCTTCTTGGATGATACAATATCTGAGCCTAAAGCTTAGCAAGAATGAATAACACTTACATATTGGAAGAAATATCTTCATTTTGTACACAAAACTAAGAAATAAAACATTTCACAAAGAAACACTGTGAAATCCTTGAAGAAGAAAGTTAATTCACTGTGTTTTCTGAAAGTAAAATATATAGAAAGTAGAATATGTCATATTAAAACAATTTTGAATATTTAAACCAGTAATTTATGTGAAAACCAGTCACTATAATGTGTCAGTGGAACAAAATGTACCAAAGTTATAATTTGACATTTTTTTTATATTATATTGGTACTCTGATACCACACCATCAAAAACTGATCACTTTGAGAAGGATATTTAACACTCATTTCCAGATGTGATCAGATTGGGAATGCAGAATTTCCAAGACAGGAATATTCTTTATACATAATTACATTGGAAAACAAAGGAATCTGAATCAACTTGAGGATCTAGAATAATCTAGAAAGGAATATGAATCAACTTGAGGATCTAGAATAATCTAAAAAGGAATCTGAATCAACTTGAGGATCTAGAATAATCTAGAAAGGAATCTGAATCAACTTGAGGATCTAGAATAATCTAGAAAGGAATCTGCAACAAAGCAAAGTGGGACATCATGCAACATGTGACAATCCATGAACATAAAGGTCAGTGATAAAAGCTGTTCATGTGTCCCAGCCAACAATATGCAACATAATTCAGATGAAACTCTTTCTAGAAAAGTGACACAAATTCATGTACATCAGTTTCTTTCATGAGATATCAGTTCAATTGTTGCATACTTTAAGCACCTGAAGAATGTTACTCCATACAAAAATAACTGATAAAGCAGCCAAACAGAGTGCCTATAGATTTCTATGTTGAAATGGGCACTTGAAAACCATCACCATTCATGCAGTTTATAACCTTGTCCATTAGTAGGAAGTAATTCAGATTCTTAATGAAATATCCCATTATTTTTTTCAAAAATTCAACCCATGTATATTTAATCACTTATTCCAACAATTAAAAATTAATGCTCATACATAAAACAATTCATTTGGCAAAAAGCTTATTTATTTTCTTTTAAAAATAATATACTGCTCAAATTTTAAATTATTTTCATCTCCTTTGTAGAAACATATATAGTAACAGAAATTTTTTTGTAAATAATCCAAGATGCACAATAACAATAAACTCTTTGCTGCCCCATAAATTAAACACACATAAAATATAACTATTCCTTTAAAAAAATATAATTTACCTATGCTGAAAATGTATTTTCAACAGGTATTTACTTTTGCTAACATACAAAGTTATTCTCATTCAGTGCTACCTTCTATTTGCAAAAACTTTTTTGCATGCCACAAACCTGTCACTCCCATATACCCCTTTGATTCACTGATTCTTGCAAGAAAATTATTATAAGACAAATCTCCATCAGTAGTAGTGCCACACATCATAGGACTCCCTTTACACTAATATACCTAGCTACCACTACAAGTTTAGGTAGAAACATAAGCATTGACTGACAGTGGGAAGTGTGATTAGAAATAAGTACCTGTCAGAAATAAATTTTCAGTGCAGAAAAATTATAACTTCCAATAAGGTAACTTACTTCCACTCACATACATGGCTAGAATCCCACACTGAACAGGTGGAGAGACTGGTGTAATAGAGAAGGTAGAAGCATCCTCTGAAAGCATCCAAAGGGCACTTTAATGAGGGAACCTTCCAATAAGAGGATTATACATGGGAGACCACACCACCTCTGAATCACTTGCCCAAATGGAGAAAAAGTGTAACACACATCCCAGTGGGAGAGAAAATGGTTGGACAGTGATCCTGACCACAATATATATACTATAATTTCACTCTCTCTGTAGGTAAAATAAGGGATGTATCCCAAAATGTAGGGCAGCTAATGCACAACAGACTACGCATGTTAAGTCAACTGCATCCAAAACTGGACTATCGGGAACCAACATCCATGCAACAATAGGAAAGAGGATCATTCCGTCTTCATCTCAAGTTCAACCAATCAGAGGGAGAAATCCCACCACAGATTTGTGAACAGTACACACACAAGCAAAGTGAAATAATATATATATATATTGCATTCAAATTAAACATACTGGAACCACTTTAAATGCACTAATATCCTTGCATAAAGACATTGAAAGGTAGTGCAAAAGGAAAGAAGTAAAGCAATCAACAAGTGCACATATTGTGATCCACAACATTGAGTAGTGCACTTAAGATGAATGGAGTGAGGGACAAGGGATACTTAGTTTAGCTCTACATCCAAAATGTAACTGCTGAGAACTGAAATCCATGTGGTAGATGGATTGGAAATTCCAAATGAGGAAGTGAACTGCATTTATGCTGACATACTACATATGTGAATACCTCATGTTGATTGGTTCAAAAACTCGTATGCTGGGAACCAATATCCATGTATGAGGTAGAAGGAGGAATAACAATTACATGACATGTGTTGAGGACTATTTTTGAGAACATAAGGTAGCACAGAATGAGAATAGTTGTGTACGTAAATGGAAGTAAAGTATCATATCGGAAACAACATTAAGTATTGGTATTCTCACAAGAAGTTGAACAGGTAAATCAAAAGGACAGATACGTATTGGATATAAAAGAAATATAATACTGGTACTATTTATAATGCAAAAACACTAATTAAACAGTTAAAATAGATTTCACAACTGTGTAGTAAAATAACACTACTATGGCACTAAAATTCACAAACATCAAATAATGCTACTGTAACCACAGATGTTTTAGAAAAAGGTCCTACAAAATAAACTACAGTCATATGGTAAAAACACTTATGTTTATATTGCAGAAATAACAGTTGATGGAATGATTTCCAAGTAGATGAGCCATGAATACATTTCATGCTGTATCAGCAAATGCAATTAGACCAATAACAGTGTAAGTTAAGCATACATAAATAAGAAATTTAACAAATTTATTAACTTTAACTGGGTGAAGTATTCAGTAATTGTTCATTCTAAAGCATGATGTCTTATAACTTTAACAATTATCTCCTCAAACTTCTATGAGTTCATAATTCTATATTTAGTTAATCAGCAGTAATGTATTCCCATGTCTCATCCACACTGTTATGTGTCTCAGTGAATGAGACAAGACAGACATTAGTGCATTACAGTAACAACACTACAGCACAATTACAGACTACATAAAAAGCATAAATAAGATAACATTAACAGGCCAAACAACTAAAAGCATGTTCCAAGAGACCCAAATCATTAGATATTCACTATTATAGATACAATGCATTACACATAATGATGGTCAGAAAAGTCTTACTAATTCTGTTAAAACTAGTGATGTAAATTATTCTTGTGCTTGGAAGAAACGTGTTTTTCAGAATATTGAAGTGGTTCACCTTTAAACAAAATCAGACTACAGTCAGAAAGATTTGTTTGTTTTGTATTAAGCACAAAGCTACACAAAGATCTATCTGTGCTCAGATCATTACAGGTATCAAAACCCAGTTTCTAGTGGTATAAGTCTGCAGACATACCACTGTGCCACTGGGGGCTACAGTCAGAGAGAAACTATAGGTACTAAAAGAAATAATTTATAGATCATATGTTTAATTATAGCTAAACACTTAAGGTCCTGGCACGGCCTGTTGTTATGGCACTTGACTCTGTGGGTCATGGGATAAAACCCCATCACCAAACATGCTAGCTTTATCAGCTTAGGATTGTCATAATTTGACAGTCATTCCTATTCAACTAGAGTAGCCAAAGAGTCAGTAAGGGATGATGCTGACTAGCTGACATCCTTCTGACTTATCACTTCAAAATTAAAAATACCAGGCTGAGATAGCCCTTAAGTACCTTAACGAAAAATCTAACAAACGGAACAACCAATCCCTTAACAAAAGCATTGGTATTTGAAGTATGTTTTCCCTTCTTCATTGAAAACAACCTTCAAAGAAATTAAGAAATTTGTGAGTTTTTGGTCAGTCTTTAAAAATTTTACCCTTTACATGGTAACATTTTACAAACTAATAAAACTGTTATATGAGAAAAGTATAAAAGGAAAATTTGCTATGAGAAATCAAACAACAGGTAATTTTATATTCAGGAACAATTATGCAAAAGGGTCAAGAGAGAATGGGTGGCAAAGAAAACAGATATTACGCAGACTTCCTAATTTAACTGAAAGCCTTATTCTACAGTGGGATTTGCATGTATGTTAATCTATTCTAACTACAAATTTTTCTCAGAGAAATTGTCATCTTAAACTTTAGGGAGTTGCCCCTCCCACAAGATGATACTACTACTTACACTGATCATTTATGTTTAAAGGGTTGTCTATTGAAGTGACTTTCTATAAGCTTTGCTTGAAATATGCGTCTTTCACAAGCTAAAAACATGACAAAGTGCACAACATTATCAAAAGCAAAGAAAGATACAACAAAAATGCAAGCACAGAAGGATTAACTCCATTAATAGGATAATTCTTACCTTCCTTTGCTGCTGGAAACCCACACCAGAGGGAAATAGAAAGAAAAACAAACTTGGATAAGTTTGTGGAAAAGTGGAATTTGTAATTAAATCAGGGAATCAAGTAAAATGCTAGGAGAGAAACACAGGAGTTAAAATGTTCACTCTTTTCAGTCATGCTGAAAAAACCTTTTCTCAGTTACAAGCATTTTAGTAAACCAGGCTGTGTAAAAAAAAAAAAAAAATTTGGGTACTGATAGACTATTACTGTGTAAACCTGCAAAATCACTTTTGCTTTTACAAAATTTAGTGTCTTGCTTTAATTAAAAAATTAGAAACTACTTATGCTACATTTTCATTTTTGTTTCAGTAGGTTGCAAATGTGCAAAAACCTTAAAATACAAAAGCGCAAGTAATAGAAATATCAAACTGAAATTTAGCCAGTTATATTTATTATTAATAACTACTGCACAAATTTATATAGCTTGATTTATTAAATATTCATTCTCTTATAAATGATCTACAATAATGTTTTTAATTACTTTTCTAAAATGAAAACATGACTTATCTTTTAACTACAAACTGTAGCAGAATCTCACCAAACACAGGTGAATACTGGGTGCATTTCAGAACTGAATAGTTACAGCACTCAGTTTATACATCTTATGAAAACCAATAGTTTTGATAATACTCTTAAAAAACTTAAAATTTACATTGATTAAAATGAGAAAATCCATGCTCAATTGGATATGGGTATATAGTTTACATACAGCCATCTTTTTGTCATCTGAATGATGTATGAAGTTGTACTTATTTTTGACACCTTTTGTACAAATTGGATTAAAAATCATGTTTTATAACCAAATTCTAAAACAGAGAAATTATTACATCTCCATTAGGAAAAAACATTTCTGAGTAAAATGAAATGAATATTCTAATAAATGTAAAATTTGTACATTCTAATTAATTTCAAATTGTACTGAAACACTAAAAAGTTATGAGTTCAGATTAAAACACAGTAGAAATACTCAACCCAGAATGATCATAAACAAAAGCATTTACTATTTAAATAAGCAAATATAAGCAGGAGTAAATATGTATCATTATTATATTTTATAATGAGTATTTAAAAACTTTGGTTACTGTCCAAAAATATTTTGTATATGAAAACTAAATCAACTGTAGTAAACTGAAGATCCAATTATTAAAACTTTAATTACTTATTTTGATAGCATTTTCTTCATAAAAGACAGAATTAAAAAAAATGTGGTCTGTTTATAAGAATTTTCTTATACTTAATTATTTATGTGGCCACCGAGTTCATCAACTGATGACTTGACAAAAAAAAAGATTGTCAAAGCATACTAAGTGCATCTCTTGTAATTAAAGAAGTGTATTTGATGTTTGCATAATTTTGTTCATTAAATAAATAAAACCTTCAGTTAATTAACTGCTTAGAAAAACTACTTTCTACATATCAATGTAGCCTTTATAAAATTGGATAGTTTCAGCCCAGGCTCATTCCTGGGACTGACTTGTTACTATTTTGTGCTTGTTATAGTTTTCATGATATATCTTTTAATTTAGTTAGTGTATGTATGTATAAATAAGGTTCCTTTAAAATTTTCAACGTAAAATTAATCTGACCAGTAGTTTTCACATTTTAAGCATCAGATACAGAATGCTATCCAAATTTTACCACTCAAAATATGCTGAAAACCTTATGTGAGTTTGATTACACTATCAGTATTGTAAGTTTCTAATGATTAAATTTATTACAATGTTCACCACCAAATAAATGTGGTATGCAGACATATTGTGCATTTTCTACCTTCTTATTTTAATTTACAAATTTTCTAAGTGTTTTATTTAAGTTTACACAGATTTTGCATAACATGAGATCCATAAAACTGTTGACTTTGTTCTTTTGTTATCCACCAGAGATAAAACCTGTTTTCTACTTGAGCATTGATGCTATAATGCCACACACTGTGCAAGAATGTAGATGATAGCACTCTCCTTCTATGGTAGAACAAATGAAAACTTGAGGTTACTACTTCACTCATGATGAATTAAAAGGACAGCCATGTGTGTATTGCTAGTCTCTACAGGTAAGTCTGACATATTCTATTAAGTAAGAAACATCATATTTAGATAGTCTATATGGAAACTACAATGAATTAGTTGCCTGATTGGCATCTTGAAGGACAAAATTCAGTTAATCAATTCACAAAATCGTTGAAAAGTGATGACCCTCCAGTGTCCAATGTAAGAATGCATACTATTGTGGAAGTGAAAGGCCTAATAGTCAATATGTTAGCATGAGATTGATAATTTTGAAATAAATAAGGAGCATAAGTTATCTCATCAGAGGGTGTTCTGAAGTAATTGAGCTCACATGAGTGGACTTGACAAAATACAGAAGATTATTGGGGTATGGAAAAAAAGAAAAAAAGAGATAAAGTTCAGGATAGAACTGCAATAAGTCAATGACAATGTAAGTGTACTACACATGGACACTGCAGTGACAAGGAATAGAGAAAAATAGTTCAGCTTATCAACTGAATTGAACTTTTGGCAAGAAGAGAACTGTACTGTTTAAGATACAACCACAATCTCCATGGTGTAAAGAATATTTGTATACATGTTTAACTTGTTTCAAATATATACATGTATATTAAAAAAAAGTGAAGTGTACTGATCATTTATTACCAATGTTATTGTCACAAACACCTACCGTAGAGGAATCCTTAGCCCAGCACACCCATATATTTAACTTACTATATACACTATTAAATAGCAAGTTCCTGACAGTATAGTTTCTCAGGTTTTAAAAAGTTAATACTACACAGAAGGTCCTGTAATTCTTAAACATATAATCTGACTAAATGTAAGACAATCACATTACAGTAATGAAATAAATATATCTTCATGAGTAACTATCTATTTTATTATTATATTAATTAGATAAATATTCCTGGGCTATATTTTCGGATAATTTAGAATAAAATTTCCTCAAATACTGTTTGCAGAGTCATTGATCATGAATCTGCAAACACAAATATAAACAATAAACAACAATATAAAACAAACAGTAGCAGTAATAAACTCGGAAAATAAATGAATGATAACAATTGCATTCCAAAAATATATCAAATAAAACAGGAAAATAAAACTCAGGATAAACTTTAGAAGTGCACAAAATCAACAGTGCAGAGGTTTAAGATTTTTAAGTCAAATTACAAACACCTTAAAGTTATTTAAACTCTGTGAAAAACAAGTGTAAATTAAAGAAAAATTTAATTCAATAAAGTTCCACTTACAACACCATGTCCCTCAGCATCAAATGCAGTCTTTGGAGGACGAAGCCTTGTTAGCATTTTGTACGTTATTAGGTTTCTTTCAAAGCTCCTTAAAAAAAACATTCAGATATTAAATGTGGATCTTATTTCAAAATAAATCATAAACATAATAATAATAGAGAACTATTTTCTAATAAAACCTAAACTTGACCAGCTTAATATTTGAAATAATTCTTAATTTTTCAATTTTATGAAAATCAAACAAACTTCAATGTATCCATATATAAAATCATTAAGCTACTCAATTGTGAATACTATCATATATTTTTGGTATCTACACAGTATTTCCAATAATATGAAACCATAAACATTTTGCCAGAAATTTTACACTGATAAAAATCATCAACTCACTGACTAATAACCATTCAACTGTTTTGTTTATATTTTGAATACATGAACTACATTTTTGCTAGATTAGTTTGAATAATTCTTACATTTATAGTAGATAATATAAATGCTTAGTTTTTCATACTCATGCAATATAGCATACAGCTGCAACCAACCTTAATAATCCAACCATTTATATGCTTTATTATAAATAATATAATTCTTTGTCTTTTTAACCTTAAAAAACTTAAATCAAAAAGTGTTTTTGATTATATTTTAAATCACTGGGCACTTAAAGTTAGTTTTTGTATCTTTTATTCCTCACTGTAGCATCAATACAAGATACTTTACATTTTCACATAATCTGGGATTATATTATTTTTATACTTAATTGTACAATTAAATTTAGTGCCTCAAAAAGCAATGCACTGCAACCACTTAGTTTTCTCAGATCTTTGTACTGGTTTAGATAGATGTAACAATTAGCATTCTCCTATCTTTGTAACCCAATATGTCTTTGAAAGTAATTTCAAATAGAGGATGAGAAAACCAGTAATTTTAATTGTATATCAGATTTCAGATACATAGCTCCTTAAATCAAACAGGATTTGAATATTATCAGATCAGATGTAGCCATATATATTAAAAATGTGCTGCAGGCATCAGTCACTTCATTGTACTATATATTAAACTAATTATTCTGTCATTATTTTTGAAAATTCAATAAAAATTAAAAGTTTCTCATAAGTGGCCATTGCAGGCTCTAACTCTCTGTTTTGACCATTTGTACTACCCTTGTAAACCCCACATAATCATAAAACTAATAATATTATAACTCTGTACTGTGAAATGTAGTACACATTACCAGTATGCTGTACACAAAAAAAAACTATATTTTTAAAGTAAGTATCTCTACTAAAGATTTCTTTGTGAATTTACAAAACCTTTACTAAGTTAATTTGAGTGAAAGGAAGTTTTTATGCTAATTTTTTTTTACCTTACAGATTTCACAATTTTCTTGCATACCTATGTAGAGCCTACTAAATGAAATTACGTTTTTTCTTAATAAAATTCTGCACTATATTCTTTAGTTTCTCTAATCTAACACTAACTGTAACAAAACCATCTGTGTAAAAAGTTAAAAATATATAATAAAACACAAAATATTTTTATAGAATGACTTAATACTCTAACAAACAATTATAAACATTTCCCTTGAGATCTTCAAACCTCTTATTTGTCCACATTGCTTTCATTTAATGGTATTTTTTATTACTCCTTCAACTAAGTTTAAATGCTGTGACAAGCAGTAAATCATGAGGTGGGATAGTAAAGTAAATAAACCAATCAGATTACACTTTCCGCAATTAATTGTTACATCCCTTGAGAAGTGATGATGAAAACCTTTTTAACTTATTTTTTTCATTTAAGTTTTCTTATCTAACAAGTTTTTAAAGTTTACGTTTTATTCAATTTTGGTAAAAAATACATAACAACAAATAAAGGATGTTCATAAAAAACAAGGAATTTATAATTTACTCTAACTCTAGGCCAGTTTGCACTGAGTACCAGTTTTGGTAACCTTTTCTTCTATGATGGTTGTTCAGAAAATAATTAACGTAGCCTTCAAATGTATATTTTAGAAAACCAAAAAATGTATCACTCACTTGATTAGATTATATAAAACTACTCTCATATACCTGTCTTTTTAACTAACCTATAAACAGATTTTAAAAAATCAATTACTTCTTGAAATAGCACCAGTGATTTACATAGTGTGTAATTTGTTCTTTCTATTGATTATAAGTAATCCAATAAAAATTGTAAGAATGAACTTTTCAAATTTTTTGAAAGACAGGATGGGTCAGGAGCAGCATGGCAGATTATTTTGATTTTCTAGTTTATATTATGACTTAGCAATACATACAGTATGTGTAATTTGTGCCAACCTCAGAAGATTATGTAAAGAGAAAATCTAAAATGGGCAATTTGAAACAAAGAAGTTACCACATGATGCAGAAAACTGAAAACTGAAAATGTATTTAAATATTTCTTTTTGAAATTTAAATTTGAATTATATGCTATGTTTTAATGCTAAGTTTATTGATATACACTGATAATAAAGTTGATTAATATTTTTAATGAATCTCTGCAAAACCTCACAATATGCATACTTTTGTCCCCATTCCTTAGCCATACTTAAGAGAATGTTATATGTGGTGGTATGATGCATTTGCTTCACATCTCTAACCTCCAGTGATGTTGAGAAAATCCACTTGTAGAGAAATATACATGCAAAACCAGCTCGTTTTTGCATATATATCTCTAACCTCCAATGAGACTGTTGCTTGAATTGTGTTTGTTATTGCCACAACCATACCACTTGTAACATAAAGAACCAGTGAGCATGAGGTTTATTTATAAAACATACTAACTTTCTACATTACAACTACAACAGCTCTAACTCTTTAATATTATTGAAAATGCTACTATGTTTAGAAGCTAAAAAAAGCAACAGCAAGCTAGATGATGTGATCCCCACTAAGTATGATGAACATGCTAGTAGTGCCATGATGTGTTATTCTGAAATAAAGTATTAATAGAAATGGTGTCTGATTATCCACTTAATTGGAAAAATAAATATCTGATCAGCTCTGATTTCATTAGATAGTGGTATGTCCAATAAGTTTAAATATATCTTCTAACCCTAGTAAGGGTCATTATAATCTGTGCTGAAATGCAGTAATGTATACAAAAACTCTATCTGAATAGTACATGGAAAAAAGAAACTATTTTTATTTAAATATTTTTCTTATATTCTAAAACTATTCTATGATGTTGAATTAAAGTATATCCAGGTTATTTCAAGTTTGTATTAAAGAAACTAGTAGGTCAATAAATATCAATATTGATGCAGTTTGCTTCATATTCAACAGTAAAAATAAGTTTATTTGTTTATTGTTAAGTTATAATGCTGTACAGTGGGCTATTTATGTTGCGTGCCTACCAGAATGATTAAGCTCTGATTTATGGTGCAGTAAGCTTTCTAGCTTACAGCAAAGCCACCAAGGGATAACATGATAGTTACCAAATTTTGTATTTGGTGAAAAATGAAAAATACAACTTTTAAAAATAATATCTTTATAATAAAAGCCTTAAAACTCAACAGTACAAAACAACTGAAGATTTCAGTAAAATGGATAATGATAGTACATGCACAATACAGTATATGAATAAATAAACAAGTTAATATTTACAAAATTTAAGATATTAAATTATGCAGTATGCCTCTGTTTGTTTCTACATCCACAGTCACACCTGTATTCTGTGCAAGCATACATAGAAACTGCTCTAAGGACTTCATATTTATTTCCATAGCCACAATTAAACTTCTTAATGACTGGAACTAATTCTCTCAATTATGGTAAGCTTGAATGATATGTATAGTGATAAAAGAGTCTGTATTTTATCCCTAATTATGATAATAATAACAATTTATCATCATATGATAATATTTACTGCTTTTACAAAAATCATATGCTTTACAACTGTATATGCCCCTGATGACTCGGCAGTAGCTTGAAAGTTTAAAATATTAAAAATTTAGGTTTGATACCCATGGTGAGCATAGCAGAGATATCCCACTGTATAACTTTATACTTATAAATCAAAGAAAGATCAAGATATTATGCTTGAATAGAAAAATAATAATAAAAACATTCTGTTAACCTTTCTCAATGTAAATTAGCAGCAAGAGAATTGTTATTTCCTGCAAACACTTACATGCAAGTTCACATTCCTTAAAACATAAAATAAATGTTTCCAACAAACCAGTTTAAAAATCAGAAGAAAAACAAAAGTATACTCCACACATGCACTGAATTATCTCATCTATGTAATATCACTAAAGAAAACACTGCTGTATACAAAACCTTTAAAATATATGAAAGGTAAAATATTCATAAAAGTTTCAAATTTTATTTTGAAAGATCTTCTGCTCTATCATGGCATGCTCACCAAAATGATGTTATGAAACCAAAGAATACTTTACTGAATAAATCTTTCAAAGTTTTGCTTTACCTCCCACGGAGTTTCACTGCCTCTTCCCATTTTTTTTCTCTCATATACTTTGCTACATCTTGAGTCTATTAGACAAACATTTTAGTAACCTTTATTTAATGAATAATGTAAACAACTAATTGGAGATGTTTCTTATTTATTTTACATGTCAATAATTTCACAACAAAAGCCAAAACTAATTCTAACTGGTTAAGAGTATTTTTTCTGCACTGATCCTTAATACAGGCATGTTGCTGTACACTTTTTAAATTATTTATGTTCCACATATTATATTAGACATTATTTAAGACACTCACATCTTCCATGTTGGTTTTATCTTTTTTTAATTAGAAAAAATTTGTTCAATTCATTTAACTGACTACTTGTTGTTAAGGGCTCAGTAATTTTTCCCTACAGATATTACTGTAACAAGTAAACATTATCAGTAAGATATAATTTTTCTGAATAATAATGTTGTGAATACCTTTATAACACATTCCATTAGTGGTACTCTCACTGCCTGGTTTCCATCTAGAGAAACAACACATGCATCAGAGTCTGGTGTGGCTTCAAACAAAGCAAGAACAGCTTCAGCTCCCATTCGACAACCCTGCAGCGATAAAAAGGACATTTTTCTTACTAATCTCGAATGTTTTGTTAGGTATTTAAATGTGGTACAGCAGAAGGAAATCAACAACCCAACTTACTAGGATTCTGTCAAAAGCTGAAGGACTTCCTCCACGCTGTACATGACCCAAGACTGTCACTCGTGTATCTTGCTTCAGGTTGTCAACAACCACCTAAATGTAACATATATATTTATTATTCACAGATTTTTCAGTAATGCACATGTGTACTGTAATATATAAACATACTATGCATTTACACTTTCTTGTTTTAATATATTATTCTAAGTGTATTAGTTATTCTGTGTATGTGCAGTTTTCACACTGTGCATGGTCAAGAAAATCATTAAGTTAAACTTATTCAAGCAGTCTTTGTTCCTTTGTAATTCTCTAGAGATAACATCTTTTCTGCTCATGGGAGATATGACTGTTATGCTACACAGTATGTAAGAATAGAAACAGCAGTGTCCTTCAACACAGTTCAGATTATATGTAACAGTTTTGATTTCCTCCGTGTTTCAGTGGGATTGAACAACAGCAACACATGGGATGCACATTTCCTGGGAATATACTATTATAGAATTTGGTATGTAATACTGTGATCTCTTAATTAGCTCTCTCTCATTCAACTCCAAAGTCTCAACTGATTAGTGAAGTTTGTCATTTATTTGAAAATAACAACACTGCTAAAGTTTGATATATAAAAATACTTAATAACAATTAATGTTAAAGTACTTTTGAGCATTTAGAGTTATAAAGTAAAAGCAGTTTCCATTGTCCTATACAAACACATAGTTTTTGATTGAGCTTGTTAGTCTGAATAAATATTTCTTCATTCTGTTCTTGTAAATTTCTATTCAGTCCTTTTCAGAGAATCAGAGGATTCAGAATTACTTTACAATAAATATCTTATTCAATCCATATTTATTTACAAATATACTTATTAAATACTTGATGTTTTTACTATAGAAAATAACATTATACATAGAAAGTTTAGAACCATTAATTAACTTTATGAATAATATAATACTATATCATGTTTTATTAAAATATGGTCAAAGAAATGATGTTAACAAAGCACTGGAATAAATTTAAAATCAAGTGTAGTAAATTCAGTGTTATGTGTATGGCAAATAAACTGCAGCTATTGATATTCTAAGAGCCACCTGAAACTTTATAGCAAATTTAAACTGCACACTGACATGTAAATCTTGTTAGAAACAGAAAGCCAAATTAAAATTTAACCTTAAGGAGGAGGTGGTACAAAGTAGTGTGAAATTGTGAATTTAATAAATAATTCATATACACATTCTCAATGAATAAAACAAACAAACAAAAAAAAAGTAGTGCTTTTAATTAACAACTTCATTCACACAGAGAAACTCACTTCATGTTATTTCCAGTGTTTTATATGTTAAAAGCTCGTTTTAGACCATGGTGATAATGTTAAACCAAATTATGTTAACTGTTTCTAATTTTGAAGTGACACACCAGAAAGAATGCAACTAGTGAACACCACCCATTACTAAATCTTGTCAGACAGAAGAGTCAGATTTGATGATCAATCTTATAACATACCCACAGCCCAAAGTGTAGATCTTTTTTTTTTTTTAAATAAGGAAAACAGAATATGTAACCTAAGCTTTAAAGTCTGGAATGATAAACACCAGGTTGCACTCAGCCAAGTAAAATTAATTCAATTAAAATTATGAAAAATGTCTTGGGATCCTTAGTTTGTTCATCCTTCTGAGGTCACTGACTTGTATGGAAGTTCTGTTAAACCATTAGTTAAGTGGAAATCTTAGGTCCACAGCAGGATCCAGGGACTGAGTTTGGGTGAGAGATAAAGGAAATAACCTATTTTTAAACAATAGACATTCTAATGAAAAAGGACTTTTCTGTAAGTATGCAGGGAATTTTTAATTATTTAAGATTTTTTCAGTGTTTTGAAATAAATATTATTATTTAAATCATTTTATATCAAACACAGAAAAAAAGGATTGAAATATTCTTGAATTGTTCAGTTACTTTATACAGTAAGTGCTTATGGTTAATCATTTGTTGTTAAAGGGTTCGTTCAAATGCAGCTAATACATAAATTCACAATCAAACATGCACTTGCAGTCAGACTCTAAGTTGATCATATGAAAGGGCATCATCTTTATTGGAATAATTTTTTTTATGTTAACAATAAACTTAAGAAATATTTAATGAAAACAAAAACTCTTAAAAGAAATGACGTGAGAAAATAAACAAAATATGTCTTATGCAGTGGCAGAAGGAATAAAAGCTGTATTAATATGAAGTGACAGAACAGCATATTTCAGTTGTTTTTTTTCTTTACTTATAACTAACCTTCTTTACTTGCTCAGCAGAAATGGGGCTACCATTTCTGTCAATGGCTCCTTCTGCAATAATAATGATGTTCAAACGTTGGCCTGCTTCACGTTCCTAATAAAAGTTGAAAAAATGAACCCTTGTACAATATGATATACATTTCACCATTACAATAAGCCTACTCTATTTCCAACTTGCCCTTGTCCAGGAGTACTAGTCAAGAATGTAATTCCATAAAACTGGTATAACTCAGTGAACAAATGGTAAACTGCATGGTTGGTCTTTATTTCTAGTACTTTAAACAGGATCACTATGGTAATTAAAAGACAACCAAAAAACATCATACATATAACATACAATTTACAATTACAACAGGCTTAGCTATTTCTTTTTAATTTGCTCTTATTCAGGGTTACTAATGAGATGTAGAATTTTCAGAAACCAATATAACTGACTCACACGGGATAGATCAAATGATAGATTTAGATTAATGTTTAGCTTTAATACATTATATAACTGATGCTTACTTTACAAATACACAAGAAAGATGCATTCCAATAGAAAAATAATGTATCTTTCCTGTTAAAAAATGAAAAGAAAAAATAAACATTGTAAGAGTAGTAAACTGCAAGCCACACTAACTTTTGGATACATAGGAAGAAATATAAAAACATATTGACAACAATGTAGTTGTGAAGTACAAAAATGTAGTATCTAGGTTAATTAGGACTCTCTATGAAAAAAGAAAAGTTTCATTATGAGAAGGCTCACAAACCTGAAGCAAGATGCATGGGGTCACTGGCAAACACAATCCAGGGGAGTTTGCAGATGAAATCCCAGCTGCTCTTGAATTTACAGCATTTTAGAGCATAATAATGACCTCTCAGGTAATTCATTTTCAAGGCAAAAAGAGTAACTTATTATTTCATGAAGTTCTTTCTTTTTATAATTTTTCCTCCAAATTTTAAAATTTCTTTCATAATAAAAAGTTTTTCAACTGATATTTAATAGAAAAAGCATATATTTTGAATCACACATATCAAGAGAAAAAACATTCTATAGGTGGCACATCTTTGTCAATCATGAAACTAAACCCAATATCAGCTTACCATTGTCTCTTTCCTCAACAAAATTATGTTTGTGCCCCAGTTCACTCTTGCTTTAAACTTTGTGGATAGGAGCCATAGTAGTGTCTCTGCACTACTGTTTGGCTGTTTAAAAAATTACAAACAGAGGCAATTGCAAATGACTATTGTCTAATGATACCATGAGCCATGAACAATCAGACAAATGGCAGGTTGGTTAAAGAAGCTGTAAAACAGTAATTAAAGTTTACATATTTAGAATTTCAGGTAGATATTTGCCTATGATGTGCTGTAAGCTTTTTCTTGTGATCTTTGGTACTGAATGTCCCTGAAACAATAAATTATATGCATCTCCTTATCCCAAATTATCCAGTCTCCCATATGAAACAAAATTCAATATTTAGATAATTGAGTAGATCATAGTAAGAAAGATTGGCAGGAAAAGCCAATTAATTAATAATGCTGAAGCAAGATTATGAATGAAAAAGACAAATTAACAGTGAGAAACTGTATTTAGACAGGCCCAAATGATATGATTTAAAAAACAGTATTTGGTGTAACTTATCTTGGCTAAAACCAGATAATGAAGATATAAGAAAGAGTAAGGATAAAGTAAGAGGTTCCCCCAATTTTAACAAAAGGCACATGCTACTATTATTGCTGGATCCAGAAACAGAGACAACCTGAGAGAATCGTGGATGTCCACCATTGGGAGGGCATCAATCATAGGACAACTCAGCCATTTATAAATGATAAAATGTCAACTATGTAAGAAGAAACTGATGATCTTGGGAAAGATAATCAAATAAAATGTTCATCAAGGAACATGACATACTTAGAGAAAAACATACTTAGACAATGGATCTGTAATCAAATACCACAGAGAAGCAAGATCCTACTGGAGGTACTGCATGCAAATATAACCCAAGTAAAACATATCATGAAAGCATAAAGGATGTCTTTGGCAGTAGATGTAAAAGACAGAAATTTGCACACACAAAACTTCAACATTTGAAGCATCACAGGAGAGAGCTGAAACATTCCCTCAATTGTGTTGATCTACAACCCCAGATGGACTAAATATTTAGTTTGTACTAATAGCAATTTTATGTTGTGTGTGAATCATCAAAGAGACATTGCAAATTGAGTGGTTTCAACTAAATTTGTGCTAGAGACTGAGCTGATGATGGAGAAAGAAGAAGTCAATCTTCCACATAAAAATGGTAAATGATTTTTGGTGAATGAAGATTACTAGAAAAATATTCCTTTTCAAAGTTGGCACAAGATATCCATTGCTGAAGCTGAATCTAGGATGGTAGCCCATTAGACACTTTAACTACTCAACAGAAAACATATGAAGCAAAAGCCAGACAAATGAAAGAGCAATGAACTACAAACATGGTAAATTAGATGACAGATGAACTGGGACAAACAATGCAAGGAATGTGAAAAAAAATAACATTCTGCTGATTTCCAAATGCATAAGCAACATATCAAATATCAAAAATTAAATGACCAACAACAAAGTGTAACAAGAATAGCAGAAACTTCTTCACAGTTATGACTAACAGAAAAACCATGCTCTTCAGGCAATAGATAGGGCTTGTTCCCCAACATAATAAAAAAGCAGATGTGTTGCAAGCTGAGCATCCACATGATTAAGAAACTTAACTGGGATATCAATTTAGCACTAAAATATGCTGATTAATGTGAGCTAATATCGCAACCAAAATGCTTCCCTGAACACTAGAACGTTGTGTGGACAAGGTCTCAAACAAATCTGAAGCAAATTTTTTACATTAAACAAATTGTTACTATAAGGGTTAACAGTGATACCATAAATCATGAGCACAGTAATCAAAGGCATAAAGTATACAGCATAACTGTCAATAAGAAACATATCTTATGGTTGGAAAGCTGAGTTTATGTAGTTCTCTTAGCACCTGTACAATAAGTTATATATTAGGTGAGAAAGAGGAGGAGTTTGGGTAAATTGATGCATGTTCTATACTGAGTGAGGGTTTTGACAGAGATAATGACTCAACAACATGAAAACCTTATACTCTTTCAGAGGTAAGCTTACTTGATTTGATATGATCTTTTTTTTTTGGCAAATATGGTTCAAAACAATTAAAACTTAGTAAGAATTAAATACATATAGCCATTATATCCACTTCAGGGCTATGCAGGACCATACTAACATTACTTTCTATTATTCCAGCATTATTACCTGCTTGAGCTTGTTGCACAGTTTGTCTGGCCAGTCAGGCTCTGGAGGCCACTCTGGTATGAAGACAAAATCAGCTTCACTTGCTAAAGCAGCAACAAGTGCCAAATACCTGGAAAAAGAAATGGAAAAAGCACACAGTATTTCACACCTTATAAATATATAATATACCCAAAATAAACAGTTTCTATTCATAAGTGACTTATGTTGCTTAACTCTCTCACTATAGGTTTGGTTCATTCAACTGAGTTCATAACCTCAAATTGACCATTACAGGTTCCAAACTATAGTTTTTAAATATGTTTTGTGTATCTTCATGAAATCTTTGTAGAGAGAAAAAAAATGTTTAATGGATTATTTTTACTTGACTGTTGACTGCTCCAAGAGCAAAGTGATTTTAAGAGTAAAATTATTTTTTTATCATCTGAAAATTGTAAAATTTCATTTGCACAATCTCTAAAACCTCCTAAATAAATATCACACTTTTTCAGTAAACCTTTACATGTTATTTTCATACCCTAACCCTGTGTGCATTTCATAAATTTTACAGACCTTATAAAAAAGTTGATTTAGTGACTGCAAGATGGTTTCAAGTTTATTCATATAAAATGATAATAATGTAGTTTAATTAAAGTTTGAATATATTTCTCTAAAAAGTCATGACATACGTACTTTGACCTAGCCATAGCAAGAGGGATTAATGTGCAACTTCTAAATTATCAATAAATAATGAATATATGAAATATTATCTTTTCACTTGATTAATGTCTTTCAAACAATACTTACCCACAATGTCTTCCCATTACCTCCAAGATGAATGTTCTTTGATGACTAAAAAAAAAAAACATATATACACACATTATAAAACAAATATAAATATCTTTAAGTATGTTAACAATGTGTGGTACCTACTGTATCCTGTAGAAGAACAATATTACCATCTTTTTCAGAAAATGAAATACACAAAATAATAAAAATACATAAAGCAAAGAAAGTATAAAGTTTCTACTGACCTACAGTATATCAGATTACTGTAAAATCTATTACTATTGGAAGACGTTGTCCTCAGGAGATCAAATGAGATTTGTGTTATTGGTTCACCTGTAATGCCTTTTTTTATATTTCTTAAGAATTATAAGTTTGAAAAATAGGGCCAAGCACAATATATAACATAGCCAAAAACAGACCCCATCCCACTCCTGCAAACATGCTAGATTAATATTTTTTACTAATACAGTGGAACCCCTCTAAGTAGCCACCCCTCAGATTCGGTCACCCCTTGAAAGCGGTCATTCAATCACAGTCCCTTTTTTTGTTTACATAATCCCTAATTATATACAGTGGAACCCCTCTAATCAGGCCAGTTCGTCTCAGTCCCAAAGGTGGCCGTTTTAGAGGGGTTCCACTGTAGTAATTATTACGTGTAGCTTCTGAGACAAAACTAATACTGATGTACATGATACAAAATTTATTTTGTGAAATTTAGGGATAGTATGTGGACAAAATAGACAATAAAAGTCACAAAGCATGAAACAAGTAACAAAACAATGGAATATCAAAAAACAATAAAGTCCAACAGTTTTCAACTAGAATTAGAATAGCAGCACTGCAAATAGACTTATACTGTAATAATGATGTTACGTAGAGTCATGAATGTCTGCATGGATGGGGAAGGGAGAAACATAATTCTTTTTCTTATTCATTCAGCATGTGTATATGAATTTCCAAAGTTTTTATTTACTTCATAACTTCACACTATTGTTACAGTTAATTTTCAGTTTCAATAAAAATTGTCAGGTATGTCAGCAGATTTACTTAAAATTTCTAGATACTTATTCTGTAGCTAAATATCGAAAAATGCCACTATCACAGCAGCTTCTTGGATATCGGACATCACAGTTTTCATTCAGATCATCAAAAAGACTGATGCAGTCTTGCTGCTGTCCCTTGGGCCTGGACAAAATGTGATTGGGATCAACCAGTTGACACCTACTGGTATAATACCAATAGCAGGCTATCGAACAAATTGATGCAGTCTTATGGACATTCCATGAGACAGTGCGGTCAGGGTCAATCCAAATGTACTATTATGGGAGTTCTATAACTGCAAGTCTGCATTAAAGCTTAAACTAACCTTACAAATATCAAACTCATCAAACTGACTGCAAGAGCTTCCCTATTCTCTTGAATGCAATTACAAAACTTTGAAGGTGGGTCCACCATCCTTTGATTTTACCCCCTTCCCTGGGAAAATCTCTGCAAGTGCCAATATGCAGAGTACATGTTTAACATACAAGTAACTCCAGTACAACAGAAATACATTTCTTGTTAAGTGAACTCATATTTCATCTACTTTAGAAATAGAAATAAAGCACAAATAACCTGGAAAATATGTATTTTGAACTGTTTTTTACCTACCTAGATGCAGTTGTGACAATGGCATCGATGGCCTCAATGATACGATGTAAAGCAGAGTCTGTACCAATAGTCATGTCAGTGCCACAGAAATCGTTGTCGATTGAACCTACCAGTCCTACAATGTTTAAGTGGCTGCACTCTGCACGTAGTTCGGCAGTAATTTCTCCTGAAGATTAAAGATTTAAATCAGATAACAAGATTTAATTTAAATAAAGTCCACAACATATATATTATTCTAACTCTAAATTAGATTGATAACTTTTATAAACAAACAACAACCAAGTTTAAAGTTTGCTCAATTTGACTCTCTTATTATAAATATATTACTGTATTATTAAGTGGAAGTTTCTTATTTCTGTGCCAGTTTTACTCACCTTTTTCAACTAGTTCTTCTAATAATGAGCTCCACTCTTGGCGGAAAAGATTTGCACCAGTCAAACTACCATCACCACCAATAACTACAAGATTACAAATCTTACGTTTCACCAGATTAGCTGCTGCCCTGAGTCGTCCAGGGCGTTCTCTAAAATCTTTGCATCTTGCACTACCAATAACAGTGCCACCCTGGAAGAACGTAGGAATATAAAGAAGAACAATTAAACCTCAATAATTTAAAATACAAAAAAATGTCACAACAATATAACCTCTCATATCAACCAAAAACATTACAACAAGACATTTTTGGCAATAACATCTACCATTTTCTGGAAACATTACACCTCAATATAAATTCAATAATAAATGTCATTGGTTATATACATGTTTTGCAGGACCTGCTGTAAAACATGTGGCTGTTTCACACATTTGCAATGGGAAGATTAGCAGCAACATTTCATCTTCAGATTGATAACCTGCTTTTTAGGTAGGTGCTTTAAATTTTAGTATTTTTTCATATAATAATGGAACAATGATGTATGTAGGTTTCTGACAGAAGCTTATTAAAATGATGAAAGAAAGATGGCCTCTACACTAGACAGTCTGGGTAATTTTTCATTTAGTGACTCAAGAGTTCAAGTTTGAATAGATAGAAATGTTAAATGTGACCATTTTGATATTAGTTCAGTTATGGAAATAAAAAACTAGGAAAAACCCATGTAGCTGGTCTAGAGATCCTGTGGTAGAGGCCAAATAATTTATTTCAAGCATCCTAAATATAACACTGAATTCTGTAAACAGAATATTTTATATTTTTTATTTACAAAATCACAATTCTTCAAAACTAACATTTTTGATAAATTGATTCAAAAACAGATATGCTCTGAATAGGAAGCTTAAGAAAGTGATTTTTCATATTATTACCATGGCTGATTCAACAGTAAATACAGGTTAAACTACATGATCTGTTGAGATTGTGCTCTTACTTTTATTAACTCTTTCAGTACAGGTTTGTTCCTTAGGGCCAGCCTCATAATCATTTATTGCTTGTTATAGTTTTCATGCTATAACTTTTAAGCATACGTTTACAAAATTTGGAAAATTATCAGTAAACATCACAGAGCATTTGAATTCAAAATATCAGATTTTATTTTAGTTAGATTACATTTAAAGATTTTTAGGTAATATTTTTATCTAACATGCAGAGTAATTTTTATTTTAAGATTAAAGATACTTTTATAATTTAACAAAATTTCAAATTTCACATGCAAAATCTTTATAATCTCCAGATAATTATCAACCATTTTAAAAAAAAACTTCATATTTTATCTGTTATTTTCACTACCAAATCTCTGTAGTGTTCAGTGGATTTGACTAATCTCATGAACACAATAAAGAATATGAAATAAATATAGTTATGCTTTTTTCATTATAAAAAGACTACAAACTGTCAGATGAAAACACAAATGTTTAGTCAAAATAGCCTAAATCTCATAACATTATACATTTATATATCTTTATTATATTGACCTTTCAGTCATGCTTGGCTGATGTTACAAGTTACAATGATGTGGCACACAAGCACTCATGTTATCGTACCTAATAATATATAGCTGACCTTTACAACATGATCTGTCTCGGTTGTGTTTTATGACTGTTTCATTAAATGTATGCAATTGATAAATGTCATTCCTAAAGCAATCTTTAATTTCATGTTTAATTTCTTGACCTTTAACTTTCCAGAAGTTTATATTATGTTACATCTGCATATATATAGGATCACTATATTTTAAATGTAACTGACACAATTAATTAAAACTCATTTTGGGTGCTTTTTAAAACATTTCATCTATAAGTTTATAAGTAGTTTTACTAGCAATTTTCTACACTTGACAAATTCTACTAGTTAAGCTCCTGAGAAAGTATCAAACCCACCTTATGAATTATTCCCGATACGCTCACCCATGAAGCTTCTTGAATATGATCCCCACCATCTACCATGCCTTGGTAACCTTCTTTAATGAAGAAAACCTTGGTTCCAAGATACAGACCCATCCTTACCACTGCACGAACAGCTGAATTCATGCCTAATTGGATTAAGAGTGTAATATTAACTCTGAAAGTTAAAAATCAATATGGTTAAAACATTACAATTACTTTTCAATGTCTCACTCAATTTCAACTCTCAATGCTCACACACACACACACACATATAAAACTGTATTTTCTGTAACACTTTCAGTTTGTGAAAAACAAACAGCTGAAGGTACTCACTCAGAACATCACCTTCTACTGTGAAGAATATCTGAGTTCTAGTAATGTAAAAAAGAAACACCTGTCTATCATTGATATATCAACACAAATATAATATATCACAAGTTGTATGATCTATATATATCTTTAGCAAGAGACAAACTTCTACATATAATAACTTCTGATCAAAGCAAGCACAACTAAAAACATACTCAGTTATTAACATAGCTAGTTAAATATGCTGTCTAAACTATCTTATCTATTAATGATTAGAATGCACCATTTCACAACCCTTGCTTTCAATAGTATTTTCAGCCATGTCATTCTTACAGTAGCTACATAAACTAAGAGGAGGTGTTAACAAGAATGGCTAAAGTCACAAAAAATTAAACAAAACAATCTTCATTTATGTTAATGATTCTGCCCAGTAAAAAGTGACTTATAAATATCAAAGCAATCATGCTTAAAAGTTAACTGATAACCATTTGTACTGGTCAGTGGTGAAAAGATATATATTATGAACAAAGTAAATATTTTCGGGATAATAAATTACTCTCAGTAACAGCCTGATGTTACTAAAAGTGGATAAATGACAGACAGATTGTATTATAAACATACAGTATTACATCAAGTCTTTCACTTTAGTAATTTCAATAAATATTATAGTTCATCTGAGTTCAATTAAATATAATTTAATTAAATGTTCTATGAATTAGCATAAGCTGGCTTATAATTATTTATATCATCTGAGGTAATTAAATCCAACTATTAGTCTAGGTCAGGGATTGGCAAACTGCACATGGCTTTTTTAAAAAGACTTGTGTGGCTCTCAGGCATTCTGCTGTGTCCACCAAAGATAATGGAACACTTGGTTTTAAATCTGAATACTTACCATTGTTCCACTGGGGGACCTTTTTTTCTTAGGTTAAACCATTAGGGCATATTGCAGCTCTTAAAATGTTTTGGTGCTAGACAAACAACAAAAAATGGCTATTCTTTAAATGGTTGCCAACACATAATCTAGGTGACTTAATTGACTAGCTGTTCTAAACACTGTAATGTTTGTTCAAAACTTTCCAACAAACTCTAGAATTTTGATTGGTTTTGGCAACCCAAGGTACAGTTGTGATAATGTTAATGGTTCTGGAAGAAATTAAAGTCTTAATCTGCAATACTATCATAATATGACACTAATCTAATAATGTGATCATAGACACTGCCTAACATATTTCAACATTGTTTGTAAAAATACTTTCACTAGCTGCATCTCAAATAAAATTTTCCAAGTTCATAATTAAAATGCATCAACACTATTCTATGGACAAAAAATATAATTTACTTAGTTATAGCAAATATGAGATGCAGTGTGTGGGAGAAATTTTTCAGCAATAACTTGGTCTTTATTTGCAAATAAAATTCTATGTTATTATACTTTGTAAGGAACTCAATTACAATATTCAAACATTGCAACCTTCAAGTATCTCTGGTTATACTTATATTAAAACCAGCTGGAGTAATATTATCAAAGAACATAAATCTTAATAGAAGATACAGTTGATAAAAATTTTAACAACAGTGTAGTCTCCAAGTTATTCTGGATCCCTGAACTCCAAAGTGACCCTATAAATACAGATTCATAGTTGAAGTCACAAAACCTACTATAAAAATGTATCCATTTTAATAAACAGCTGAATGAGATCAAAGAACACATACAAATACTGTAGCATTGCAAGAGAAAGGAATGGAAATGTTTTCATATGTAATTGAATAAAATTTTATGGAATGCAACAACAGTTAAGATCTTTCCAAGGTAATTGTATTAAAACCTTTGACTTCAGCAGCCTTTATACTAATATACCATTAAACAAAATAAAATAAACTTTAAATCTGCAATTTAAAGATCTTTTCATAATGCTGGTAAATTACTGGTTCATTTTTTTGATAACATTCATTATCAAAATTACCATTCTTTTACACTGAACAATTTCATACAATGAATTCATAATTTTTCACTAACACATTTGTATGATTAGGCTAACACATATTTTAGCAGATACAAGGAATACCAATGGGTAGTAACTTTAGTTTGTAAGTAGGAGTTATTTCATTTTCATTTTAGATTTAAGTACATCACACAAATTCTGAAAAAGGACTATTGTAAAGCTTTAGAAATTAACAAAGCATGCAAATACATCAATGACATAGCAGTACCAAACCTAACAAATTTTCTTGACAAACATAACCACATCTACTCAAAAGATGTAGTTATTTTGAAAAAGTTCAAATTATGAAAAGGAAGCAAACTCTTTTGATTTAAATGTTAGTGTTATTAATTTAACCTTTTCCTTCAAAGTTTACAATAAAACATTGTTTGTTTGTTTGTTTTGGAATTGCGCACAAAGCTACTCGAGGGCTATCTGTGCTAGCCGTCCCTAATTTAGCAGTGTAAGACTAGAGGGAAGGCAGCTAGTCATCACCACCCACCGCCAACTCTTGGGCTACTCTTTTACCAATGAATAGTGGGATTGACCGTTACATTATAACGCCCCCACGGCTGGGAGGGCGAGCATGTTTGGCGCGACTCGGGCGCGAACCTGCAACCCTCGGATTGCGAAGCGCACGCCTTAACACGCTAGGCCATGTCTACAATAAAACAGAAGATTTAAAGTTATAAATTTCCCATTTCCCAACACAAAAATCTCACACTATAACATATCTATCACAATTCATTAGATTTCCTGGGATTTTTTTTTCAACTTGGAATATTTTATAGATATCACTTGAACACTAACACAAGCTTTTGAGTAGAGTAATTCCTTTAACAACTTACACATGGCATTTTTAAATTCTGTAGTAAGAACTAAAATATATAACAGTGACAAACTTACTACTTTTTATAAAATTTTCAGTAAGCATACTTTAAAGAATGATTTTACAAATTAATATATAACAATTATAGATTATACACAAATGTCTTTATCCTAGTCTTGCTTAATCTAACACAAATCTAACCACACTCCATATTTCAAAATTATAATTTTATCTAATACTAGCATAAATTATAATGAGTCAATTTTTTTTCCATGGTATAATTGTTGACTCAGTAAAAAAAGTTACAATTTATTTTTCTATCTGAAAATGTGTTTCTGATAAATACTTACCTCTTCACATAAATGATAGGTACTATCTACCATCACTGCTAAAAAGATTTTTGCACATGAACTAAGCCTTGAATTAAACTCCCACCCCTACATGTATTGTTTTCTGCATCAGTATATGATGCAATTATCATTATACTATAGCTCTTCACAAACAGAAGGATGATACATCTTCAATGTACAGTAGACTCCAAGAACACCTTTTGCATTAACAAAGGCTCACTCTTGATGAATCAAAAGAAACACATAGGGTAGGGACAAGAAGGATAAAAAGTTCTGAGAAATCACTAGTATCTATCTGGAATGTATTTAGATGTAAGGAAATATTAATTTCTGGCATACTATTTGTCTCTCCAAAGAAATGATAAATAAAATCCTGTATTGCATCAGGAAAGACTGATGAAGATAAAGAAATTGAAATATGAGCTCTTTTCAGATAATGCAGTGGAAAAAAAAAGAAGAAAATTCTTGGGGAATGCCACCAACTAGGGAAGAAGCTACTGGGGCATCGCTCACTGGAAGACTGTATCTATTTTATACATTGAATAATCTTTACCCAATAAAGGTGTTAGAGCCAAAGAACCTCCAGTACTTTACTAAAGTGTTGGATAGATGGACAGAGTGTAAATACTGCTTTATCATCCTGTATATCTCAAGATAATCAGAGCATGTATAGGTAGTGTTGCTCGGTCAATAAGTCAAGACATACATTATTAGAGAAATACTTAACAGAATAAGGAGATACAAGGAGGAATAATTCTAGTTTTACATGCTGAAGAAAATACAAGAGCAATATGGCTGGCATAACAATTAGGGAATGATCTGGATAGCCTGTGCCACACACCCAAGTGAACTCCCAAGCACTACTTTTAATCAAGTGATGTCTCCATTTGGTCTTATACCAGTGGGATTACATGGAATATTCAGAGAAGTTATAATTCTTAGATACTAAAAATGTATTTCTGGTAGGTACTTCCCTCTACTCAAAAAAAAAACTATTCTCTTCCATTGCTGCCCCCTACATGTAACCTTTTTCTTAACACATGCCACAAGCCTTTTGCTCCCTCCTATTGGAATCAAGTAATTCCAAAGTATTTTTCATGTAAAACATCATGCATCACTTCTCCACCAATAGCAGCATAGTATACTCATGTGACACATGGGACTTCCTCTATACACCTCTACAAAACTATCACTTTGCTCTTTGGCAGAAGATGAAAACACCAGAAGAGTGTGAAGAGGAAAAGAAGAAAGTGTAAGCAGAGGGAATTACCTGTCAAAAATATATTTTCAGCACAGGAAAATTATAACTTCCAAGACAGCACTTCCCTCTACTCATAACAGCTAGAATTGCACATTGATTAAAGGGAGGGACTAGTATGAGGTAAGAACAGATGTAGCCCTCAAAAATGTCCAAACAATACTTCTGTAGATGAAAGAGTCTGCTTTGAAGATCTGAAGAGGGAAACTGCACCATTTTTTACCAGGTATACTCTTTGTATACATCCAAGTGGGAGAAAATTGAAGAAGGATAATTATCCAAAACTTTAAATAAATATATACCAGTTAATCCCATGAAGCAGAAAAGTAGGTAAATAAAGGATAAGTCCCGTCATGTGGAGTGGTTCCGGCACAAGAGACCTGACTCAGCAAGTCAACTACATTCAAAACCCGTGTTGTTTGGAACTAACATTTATACAAGGGTGGGATGAGGAGCATACCATCTACACCTCAAGCCCCAGGGACCTGAAGGAATCTAGAACAATTCTAACCCTAGGGCATGATACATGTGTTACTTGAGAAATATCTCAATCCAGGTACCTGATATTCAGCATCAAAAGGAAGTCCATGTAAATAAAATCTACTCCCCTAACGGCAAAACTGCCTGAAACCATCTGATAAGTAATATCATCCTTGAACAAATGTATATATATGGGATAGCAAAACGATAGAACCAGACAATTCCCCTAACCACTGTGGTGACCCACAACACAGGGGGAGCACAAAAGACAACCTCAAATATGCATGAAGATTTATGATGATTGGTCCATATTCCATTTGAAGAAAGGAGGTGAAAATGTATAGGATAGCCTAGAGGAGCATCATGACCTGAGACAGTGCAATAGGTGATCATGAAACTACTTTAAAAGTATACCATACCAATTTATTGAATCAAGGTATGGCAGGGATGAGCAGCTATCTTGTTCTGATTTACACATGAAATCCCCGGGAGGTATGGTCCAGAACAACCAAGTTTATGAAGAACCAATGTGAGATTATTCACTTCTAAGTGATATTATGAAACACCCTAACTTGAAGATGAGCATGCAAATCCATGGAAGGGAAAAATGTGAGTTAACATAACTGTACTGTGCAGATTTCGAATTGTAGGTACCACTTACCATAAAGCAGGATCTATGTAATAAAGGTAGGAGGGATGGGCCTTGGAAATAAAAGAAAGCTTTAATTGAGACAAACCCATTTTTAAAGTTACACTGAAGAAAACTGGTGGAAGATGAAAACCTGAGAAAGTTGAAACTGAGATATGATGTAAATAATGCGATATGAATGTGTTAAACCTGGTTCACATGCCTGATTGCAGGATTTCCTTCAACAGCTGACAAAGACAAGAAGCAAGGAAAAAGACAAGGTGTTGAATTTAAAAAGATGTTACTCTGAACAAATTTCACTGGGAAGGGGACAATAAGAAATAAGTTAAATGGATCAAATGACAAACCTCATTGATGAGGGTAATAAGGGATAGAACTCTAGATAAAGAAGACTGCTGTGAGATAAAGATTTGGGAACAGGAATCACTGAAGGCAACCATGCAGGTATTATATCAAATCTATCTGGATTAAGACAAGGGTATAGATGAGAGATAAAGGGAAGGGAAATAGGCAAAATGGAAGAGTTACCCCTCCTGAATGGTGGTAAAGTGTGTGTGTAATGTTGATGAGGAACAAGTCAGATCATCAACAGACCATGAGTAGAAAAAAATACACTTTAAGGAAAAGGGGAAACACAAAACATGAGGAAAGAAGTTTGAACTAAGGTAAAGTAAAGGAATGGAGGACCACATTAGCATTCCAGTCTGGAAGAGTAGGTTGTCAGTGAAGATGATGAATCAAGAAGGAATGCATTAACATGGTTAGGAAACAGTAATGAAAAAGATAAAAGGTATAGGAAAAGGCTGCCCAATAACCAAAAACTAAGGACCCAGTCAAAAAGTCATCTCAAAAACTTGGACACAACAACCACAGTATGTTAAGCAGCTGGAAATCCCTGAGAATGGAAGCACATATGAAATACTATCACCTTTGTTGATATATCTCCATGAAAGAAGGATATGTGGATGGAGCCAAGTGGAAAGCTACAGAATGGGATAATCCCAATCTTCTTGCCAAGTACTGGACCAATCTTGGTTGAAAGCATTGACAGCAAAAGCCTGAGGATAAGGTACAAGGGGCCAAAAAAAAAGTAATTTGTGAGGAAACATATATATAAGACCTAAGGAGTCCAGTTGTGTCATGGAAGGCTACATCCCCAAAAGCAATAGAACCTTGCATGCAGAAAGTGAGGAGGTAGACAGTGTGTGGGGAACTAACAATTCCATGAAATGAAGTTGCAGAGGACAAGGCTGAGCCTGAATGAGGTGAGTATTGTAGAAGGTACCCTAATGGAAAAGGCATTGGGTAGGACTTTTCCAATTTGTTTAACTAGCTCAACTGAGCAGCAACTTGAAGAAGCTGATGAGTATGACTGACCAACTTCAGTTCAGAGTAGACCAGAAGAAGCCAGTCATCTATATAATAATGGAAATGCAGCACATGAAGATGAAGAGCAAAAGCTCTGACTACTCAGCAGGAAACATTGGGTGCAAAAGCAAGCCCAAAGAGTAGGGCAAAAAACTAGTACACCACCTTGTGATGGACAAATCAAAGATATGGTTGAGATTGTACAGAGATGGGAATATGCAGGTAAGTATTACTGATGTCCATCTTACTTATCCATTAACCTGGAAAAAATGCTCACTAAAATGTGAGTAGAACACCATGGGAAAACTGGTAAAGTGAACAGAACAATTGCGACAGAACAAATCTATAACATGTTTCCAGTCCCTGGTTTTCTTGGGAACAACAAATAGTCTAGAGTAAAAATCTAGCAATTTATAAGGAATATATCTTATATCCTGTCAGGTGAGGAGGTCCTGTATCACCTCTGGCAGATGATGACAAACAACAAAATACAGAATACCAGAGTGGAGGGAAGGAAGTGGGTACAGGAGAGAAGGATGGTGTGGAAAGACTCGAAATTTCAAATTCTACTGATAAAATTTGAAGAATCCAAACATTTTTTAAATGAAAAGGAGCCACTAATGGACAAAGACTGCAAGTCTAGCTCCTACTAAACCAGAACTCACTGGGTTGTCACATGTATACTGGCAATGTAGCGTCCATTGTCAAAAGAAAAACAATGAGCTGTGGCACCTCGAGAGGGGGGACATGTAAGAGTTAGGAAGTGGAAGAATATAAAACCATTACAAGTCCCATACATGGCTCTGACTTAGATAAACAAGATACCAGATGGGAAACTGTAGACTATTTTTGGACCAGGAAAATGCTGTAAAAACAGGGTCATAAGTAAAAGTCTGGAGATAAGGCATAGGTAAATGGGCTCTCAGTAAAACAGCATCTTAACCCAGAAGGTCCCAACAACAGAGAAACATCCACATGTAATGCCAGAGCTAAAGATTACAGACAAGTCAATGTGGAACTGAACAGGGAGAAGATGTTCCCAAAAAAACTGAGTAGATTTCTGTCAAAAGCCTTAGATAGGAAGGAGATGAATAGTGAAAAGATATCACAAAGGAGCTGTGAGGGTAAGAAGTAGGTGAAATAACTGGGTAAGGGTTAAACTATGATCTCAAATCATAATTCTAACACTAGCTTTCATAAATACCTGAACTTTTCATAATTTTAGTTACATTTTCTCAGAAAAAGTGTTATGCACCTGCTGTAGTTTGTTAGATCTTTTCATTCCAACTTACCTATAAAATGGTCAAACAAGTTTCTCTGAAGTTGTACAGTTGTTAAAATAAATCTCACAAATAAGACAATTGATGTTATGGAATGGCCAGGTCAATCACCTGATATAAAATCCATTGAAAATTTAGAGGCAGAGTAAGCCGATTAATGAACAGTTACAAGCGAAACACAGAAGACAAACTTTCTGAAGTACTCAAAGGATTGAAGTGAATCACTCAGGAATACCTGCACAAACTCATTGAAAGCATGCCACATCAATGTGAAGCAGTACTGAAATGCGATGTAATGCCAACTCAATATTAACTTGTGAAACTGGTTTGTGTTAAGTTTTATTTTTATATTCTTAATCACTATAAAAATTAAAAAATAAATATAAGTTACATTTTTATTGTTCTAGAATGACTACAAATTAAAGGCAAAACACACAGTCTAAATAGACTAAATATTATAACATTATAAACTCATATATATAGTTATTTTAAATTTATTAACCCTTCAGCCATATCTAACTAACATTATAGAAGTTGCAATGACACAGTACACATGCACTCATGTTGCCATATCAAACAGTATAAAGCTGGCCTTTACAAAGTGACCTGTCTTGGATTTGGTTTAGTGAACCAGTATTATATAATATACAGTCATATTTTAGTTAGAATACATTACACATGTGTGTGTATGTATATATATATTTATATTATTACTTTATTTCACATTCTCCAAGTAGAATTTGATAAGTAGAAGAGATTATTGTTTTCTATACTTTATTTGCTATTCAATGTTTTAAGGATATATATATATGCATATATATATATATATCTATATGCATTTCAAAACAAAAAAAAATAATCATAATTAACATACCAACACCAAAGAATTGCAGTGTAATTTATAAGGCTTAGTAACTGAGCTATATTTGGGTCTAAAAAGATATGATACTTTGAGCCCTAAATTCTCCTTACCTTTCTGCTTTGATTCTACCATGAAAAAAAAGGTTTTCCTGTGTAAAAACTTCACAAAGGCTGAGAAAATTATGTGAACATTCTAAGCTTTTGATTGGTTATACAAACATCAAAACAAAGTAGGAGTTTGTAAGCAAGTATTTCCAAAAATGGAAGAGGTGAGTGAGGCAGTCATGGTTGATTCACTAAATGTAATGGTACCTCAGAAAGTAGATACGATAGAAGATTCTCATTTTATATTCTAGTTTATCAATATTGGTAACTGGAGCTTCTAATTTGTAAGAAACCACAGATTTTGTATTTGGACATCACAAATGTCTAATATGAACCAAAGCTGCATTCAATGCATTACATGACAAACAAAATTCAATATTTAGGAATTTTATATTAACTATTAAATTAAAAAATAAATTACTGTATAATACTAAAACTTAAAACTATAATTTACAATTTGTTACCAAACTTATTGAATACATTTGTAAAATAGTAGCTCAATAAAATTTTGAATGTAAGTCTACAAACATGATGACATACCCTTTGACACTTGACCATAGGAAGACCCATCAAGATAAGGTTTAGAAGCCACAGAAGAGATATGTAAGAACCAAAGAAAGAAGAGAAGAAAGGCCACTGATGAAACTGTTCTATGTATGTAAATAGTATAAATGGATAATTTGCCAAGAAAAAGAGATAAAAAAATGGAATGAGAACAGTTGGACAACTTTAAAGAACTGTCAGAAAGTCATCGATGGCAAACTGACAATTTACATTGATAAATTGCAAGGGTGGATGGCTGACAAAAGTGAGAAAGAAAACAAATTGTTTTCCACAAAAATTCTGCCGAATGTGACGGGGACTGGGCAGAAGCAACTCCTGATGATGAAGATGTGGAAACATGGTGAAATAAAAATAGGATCATCAAGTTGAAGAGAAAGAGATTCCTGGGACATCAAAAGGCAAACTAGTGAAAATCATGGCTGCACAGGACAAAGAGGGTAAATGAGATAAACCTGGCAAGGGGTGTCATGAATAATAGATAGGATTCTTGAAGAAGTCAAGATGGGAAACAGGCAAAGGAAAGAGATTGGATCAATACTGACTCATAGCATCTACTACAAAAGCAGAAGAGTTCAGAACTAATAACCTAAAGAGTGGAAGCTTGGTGTTGAATAGAGTTGCAAAAGCATTGATAAGAGGACTCTCAAAATGGAATTTAATTCCCTGACACATCAGAGAATGTAAATACCACTCTGTGGGAAGGAATCTGGTCTAGATGATATAGTCAATATGTCACTATGCTCAAAGCTCCTAAGTCATGAGAGGCCAATAATACCTTAACAGGATGATCATTAACCTAAATGAGAAAGCCTAGAATAAAAAACAGACCTTTCAAAATTGAGTATCTTCTTGTCTGTTGATGTACCAAATAACATTTATCTTTAAAAGATGATCAGACAGATGATGAGCTCATTGAACAACAAATATCTTCCAGATGTTGTTATGAAGAGACCATTCTTCTGCAGATCTGATGCCAGAAATGGTGTAAGTTTCCAAAACCATACTCTACCTAGACAGAGACACACTGGTAAACAGAGGTAAAAAATAGCCAAAGACGAAGGAAAATGGATGCAACATGCACACATGAGACAACTTGCTAGAACATGTCGCATATTAAATAACTTCACATTACATATGCTTGTATATTTGGTATATTAAATTTAATTATTTAATTTGTATTTTAGTTATTTATGGTAATAGATAGATTTCATATACAACACTGAATACCATAAAATTAGGAATAAATAGTGTACAATGTATGTAAAGTACTGGTGACTGATTACCAGCATCTTTGAGCCAACTGAACTTTTGAGAATTTTGCCTAAAGATTATACATTGATGCACCACGAAACAGTTTATAGAATACTGTTTGGCCACTAAAGTCAGTACATTATAAGACTCAGAAGCTATAACTGTGACAAAACTACAGATATTTTACCATAAAGGTTTATAGATTTCAAACATTACAAACTTCAGTGAAGTTAGTGTTTCTACGAGGACATCAGACATTTTTGTCAGGAAAAAAAATCTCACGTGTGACAAATAGAGCTCTCTAGCATTCCTGTCAAATGAAGTGCATTAACATAAAAGTAATTTGTGCCTCATAAACTATCGACAAAGTATTCAGTTCCAGACCTGATAAGAGGACTTAATATTTGTAAGTCTGTTAAAATTTTGCACATAAATTATAATTAATTCACTTTCTGTGAACAAAATATTCAGTTCAAGACCAGATTGTTTGTAAGTCTATAAAAGTTTTATATATAAATCATTATTTGTAATAACTGTTATGATAAATTATACTGTTGTTTATTCATTAAAATATATTTGTGTTTGGAAAGAAAACAGTACATTGTGTATCAAACTTTTTGGCAAATATCATAAATTTGATACATATCAATGTTCAATTAACTTTTAAACTCAAATTCAAGTTTCAGGTTATTTGAAATTGTAATACATAACGTACTTAACATAATAAACTGGAGACTTGTCCAAGATAAATCATAATATGTAACACTACGCTGGCTAAATATGATAGACATGATACATGAAGCTTCAAATGTTACATTTCTTCTTTAGTGCTTAGAGGTAGATATATTACTTGAAGACAGGGTAACAATATCAAATAAATTGTTCTTTTAAAAATACAGAAAATTTCATGGAGTATGTATTCTCTTATATCTAGGCAGCTGAAGTTTTAATACAGAAACAAACATAAAAATTGTGATTATGGAAACATTCAGTTTTTTTTTATATAAATAAATAATAAGCACAAGTTCTGAAAACGTAATTTCAAATTTGCTCTCAAGAAATTGTTTTTATTTTTTTAAAAAGTAGAAATACTAACTCATTGATTAGTTTGCCTTATCATTTGTGGTCTATGCTACTAGTATGGGTTATGTTTAACATTTCATGTCTGAGCTCATGCTATTTTTATAAACAAATTGAACAATAGCTTAAAAGTTGAAGAAAACAGGCCAAGTTCCTGGTCACCACTGATGCCCATTAAGCTTATGTACATATATTGTCTGACATATTGCTATTGTGTCTCTTAGACAACTGAAGTCACAGCTGGGATACTGGCTTACAGCCAGGAGGGTGAACCAAGATATTTAGTTAACACCTACTGCTTCCATCACTGGAGCACACTTTGCAAGCTGAAACCAAAGTTTTCTATTTTAGTTCCTAAAGTTAAAACTGAGAACTAACAATGCAAGCTTCTTTGCTCTGAACATTTCTCTGCCAAATCCTTTCAAGAAAATAAGAATAACCTTGAACCTCTCAAACAGTATTCAAGAAATAAAACACTGTTTCTCCAAAACAATTCACTTCCTATAAATATTTGTAGAAGAATGAAAGTGATTCCTTGATTTTTTATATATAAAATGTTCTTACACATGTCACATATCATACAGAAAAAAATCACCCTTCTTTAGAAACAATAACCATATATATATATATATATACACACATACAAATTTCATATTGTTCTTTGCTGAAATTATAAGTTTATTTTTATTATGTATCAACAGCTATATCTAAATTCATTAATAAGTTCCCATGGCTTGAATTTTCCTTTTTAAAAAAGCATAACTGCACAATTTGAATGCTGTTAAAATATCTCAAACACTATGATAAAAGTTAATACTTATTTCATTCCTAACAAAACATGTTATTACCAACACAGTGTAATGAAATTGCTACCACATATTTCTATATAGTAATAAATATACAATGATATCTGATGGTAATAAAGCTACATGTAATGTAACCCTATTTCAGAAAATGTATGATGAAGTGTGAAAATTTGAATGCTCACATAGTTTCATCAGTTTTAATTTAATCAGTAATGTTGTACAAAAAATAATTCTGATTACCATTTATTTTATTTTTTTCTCTCTTCTTAAGAAAGCAATTTCAATGAAAAGCTGACATCCAATATTCCAAACAAGGTATGGATTACAAATATTGTTTATTTTCTTATCTTATAATTAAGAATCTACACTGATTTACACATTCATTAGAGGAATTATGTATCAGAATAAACAATATGAACTAAGTAAGTGCCCATATTTTTCCTTATTTTTGTTGTTTATTAGAATAAAACTCATCATTTTATTTCAAGTGATCATATCTTATTTAAGACAAATATATGTATTTGCACAAACTTGATAAAACTTCCTGAGCCTAAATGTACACCAATTTATCATAATAAATAGATGATTTATGAAGATAAATAAAAAATATTTCATATTTTTTTCCAATTAATTATAAATCCTTATAACTCAGCTGACTCAAGTTATTAAGATTGGATATAAGACATTTTGAAAACTGTAATAACTCTGGGTAGCATCACTCTAAATGTTGAATGTCATGTAAATATATTCATAGTGACATTTAAAACTGACTTTCAGTAGAAATACTTTTGAAAACTAGTTCAATATATCTGATATATTGAACATTATATTAAATATATTCATAAAGTATATATTACTAGCAACATTCTTAAATGGTTTCTTCTTTTGTGACATTATGAGATTGAAATAGCAATGTTTGTGAAATGAAACTAAATCTAGTGACAATTACCTTAGATGGTATATTTGAAGAAACTTTATTGTGAGCCAATTAATTGTTTATTATATTAATATTGCCTGGAATCTTCAATAAACAATGTGAAATTTTGGTGTAAGTCTTAAGATTTACATTTTAACAAGTTTTCATATTGCGTACTCATTTACCATTAATAAAAGATGAGTACAAAAACTTATTTTTTATTAATCACATTCAATATATGCAATAGAAAACACAACATATATCATTAATGTTTTACTGTTTATAAACATACAATTATAGTAAACATATTTTTATGAATATTATCTACTTTACAATAACACTTAATTCCATAACATTATGACAAATATACTTGTGAACCTCTGATTTAAAATTAAAGGATACATTGAAACATCATAGAAATAAGTAGCAAAATGCTCTGAACAAACTAATAATTTTCTCATTAATAACCAAACTTACTAGAAGACTTGCTAAAAGTTAGAGCATTAATTCTCAATTTAATTGGGAATACATACTTTGAGTTTAAAACAATAAACTATGTTTTTCACTATATTACCTTTTTTTTCATTGTAGAGCACCACATATCTCTATAATAATCTTGTTCTATTTTGTGAATCACTGTAAACTTGAAAGTATGTCTTATTATACAGAGCAAATAAATATTCCACATAACTCACTTACTGTAATATTGGAAATTGTCATTATATTTCTTTTAATATTTTGTGTACAGTGAGAAAAAAAAAGTGTTTTCAAACCTTGTGAATCACCGCCACTCGTAAAAACTGCAATTGCTTTTCCTGTCTGTCCTCCTTTCATTGCAGAGGTGCCCTCCTTACAATTCAAATGTTTCTCTTCTAGCGATGCAACCGGTGAAGGAGCTGGGTCAGACATGGTTTAACCTACGCACGTCAAATAAAAAAGACATATGCATATAACCACATTTTAATATATGCAAAGATAAAAGCCAGTAGGTTGCTTAAAAATTAATCGTACACAAAACCTCATGTCAAATTTTAGTATTATGAATACGTTTGAAAATATTAACCCATAAAAGTTTTCTCTTCATCCATACATAACTATTCAAAAATTTAGGATTTAATTTCTTACTTACGAGATCCAACATTATTTTCACTTTGATTTTACAAATCACTTATTGTAACAACAAAATGAACAACGAAACGTAACAAAACAATTGGTCAATTTTTGACGGACGGAAAAACTAAATTATAAAAACATTTTTTAATTTTAAATTTAATGTATCATGATCTTAAAAGTTAGATTACTATCATTGATGTTATTATGCCGACAAACTGACAGTCTTTTAACAAAAATACTAATCCAACACTGTGATTGCTAACATTATATATATTTAACGTATGTGCTTTCTTTTACCTTACGATTTCCTCGTACTACCCCACCTATTGTCGTACAATCATCTAAAACAACATGCCCTGTTCGACCTTCACAGCAGACGTTACAATAATTAGCGCCACCGTGTAGTAGTAAAATGTTATCTGAAGTGTATAAATACTAAGATAGAAAACACTTTCCAGGTTAGCTGTTTAAAATTACAAGAATTTGATCATTAATATGCGTTTAAGTAAATTAAACTTGGAATTTAAAGTTTTAAATTTCAACAATATGGAATTTTGGAATACCTCATTTTTAACTCCTAAAAATAACAAGAAATTTTTGCTACGATATTTACAGACATATTCAGAACTTGACTCAATTATCATATATTGTTATAAAAGGAAACACTGTATAGTCGTAGTGACTTAATGAGAAGATATTTAACATACCATTTTGATGAACAATTCGATCCATCGGCATACCTACTTAGCCAGCGTTAACGTCTCCCTGATTCAGAGGAAGTGGTTATCTTGAAACAGAACATTACACAAGAATAACACAACACAAATTACACTTCAAACAATATATATTATCTTGCCTAACACGTTCCTCTCACTATAAATCATTTAAACAGTTACAAGATAAGCTCATCTTCGCACAAAAACTATCAACGTCTCTCTGATATCGTTTTGTAAATGTATGTTGAAAGTCAATACCAAATGTTGTTAACCTTATTTTTTATATTAAGATTTAAGAAACTTGGGAAATTAAACATTTCCCTTTGATGTACTTTGGGTTTACTCAAAGCAATGAAAACTAAAGTAGTACTATACCATTTAAAATTTAATTAGGTCTACTATATACAATATTAGTTTTTATTTCGTAGCTAATAATAATATTGTCAGGTTTTATATGTATGGATGAGCAGAATTCTTTACAGTAGGTGTCTGTGATTTGTTAGTGATAAATTTCAATAATAAACAAACAGCACAAATTTCACTTATTTCAAAATATTATCATAAAGCAAGTCAATCGTGCATGCAAATGTTCGTTACAGAGTAAATTATCAGAGTTATATCCAGAGCCTTAAATAATCGTCTATTTTTTAGTTAAAGACGACACACGCTGATTTGCTTAGTTTAGAACACAACTGACAAGACAAATTATTATTCTATAGTCTGTTGTTACAATATAATTTGCGAAAATTTCACTTAAAAAAGCACCACTATACGTTCTTTATGTCGAAACTCACAAACACACAAGTTGTAGACTGAGCTCAAACTTTACTATAGTGATCGTAATAGCAACACTGATCAAAAGCAGTTGGTAATATTGTGAAGTATTCAAGAAAACAAAGACGTCAAATTCTGCATATTGCAATCAGTTTTACTGTGATGATTTGTAACAGTAGCTCGGTTTAAAAATAATTATTAGTATTGGAAAGTAGGCATTGTATAAAAATGTTGCATAATTCATTGCTTTATTAGTGTTAACAGCCTGAAGTAATTCAATTGTAAAACATACTGTGTCAATTGAGTATAAATCTCACTGTTCCAATAGTTTTATGTCCGACATAGCCAGGTGGTTAAGGCACTTGACTCGTAACACCATGTAACAAAATTTTTACTTTTTCTTGTTCCTGGGCAGAAAGTGTTATTTCTGAATCGCTTATGCCTAAAGTAAAGGGAAAAGACCTATTTTTCTCTTCAAACTTTGCTTTTGTGACCTGGGTAATGAAATTTTCAAACTTACCCATTTTCCAGAACATTCCAGATAGATTCAGTACTGAGTAGCTGATAAAGAATTTTTCGAACTTAAAAGAATTTTCAAGAACTTTCTAGAATGTTGTAGAACTTACGAGAATTTTCAAGAACCTTTTAGAAGTTTCTAGAACTTTCCATAGAACTTTCTAATATATATACAGGGGCTCACCACTCACCACTTCAGTTTAGTTCTAGCTGCCTAAGTGAACACAAAGACCTATCTGATTTTATCAAAGATGGCATCAAGAAACTGCAAGCATTCTCCAGACGCATTATGCTATGTATGTGGCTAATTTATAAAAACAAGAACGAAAAAGTACTCTGTGACAGCAACTGCTAAAATGCGTGAAGTCTACAAGGAATATTTCGGCATGTCTATCGGGGTTCAAGACAAACCCTCAGCACCTCATTTTATCTGTGAGCACTGCAAAAAACTCTAAAAGGTAAGACGAACAATTTTTGTTTGCTTGAATAGTAAGATTTTATATTATACAAATTTTAGATCTTTTAAATTTAACTATTTTTCGGTGCTCCTCAAAGAAAAATACGACAGTGTCAAGACCTTGCTAAAAGCCTTGAAGTATGATGAGTATGGCTGGGATGTTATCAGAGAGTTCAAAATGGTGGCATCCCTGATGTGTCTCCAAGGAGGCTTTACTAAGTTTCCCTATTATCTTTACCTTTGAGACAGCAGGGACACTGCAGTGCACTACAACAGAAAGCACTGGTCACAATGGGCCAAATTCTCTGTGGGGAGGCACAATGTCAAGTGTGAGACACTTAGTGAATGGACCTCCAGAAGGTGTTGTTCCCACCATTGCACATAAAATTGGATCTTATGAAACAATTTGTCATAGTTCTTGATAAGGAGTCTGCAGCCTTCAAGTACCTTTGAGACTTCTTCCCTAAACTGTCTGAGGCAAATGTCAAAGCTGGTGTTCACATTGGACCACAATTAAAGAAGATCCTGGAGTGCACAGAATTCCCCAAGAAGCTCAGTTGGAAGGAAAAAAAAGCTTGGGGTAGCTTTGTTGCAGTTGTTTGGGGCTTCTTGGACAATCACAAGGTCGAAAATTATGTTGTTTGTTTGTTTGTTTGTTTTTTGTTCAAATCCCTGTCACACCAAACATGCTCGTCCTTCCAGCCATAGGGGCATTATAATTTGACAGTCAATCCCACTATTCATTGGTAAAAGAGTAGCTGAAGAGTTGGCAATGGGTGGTGATGACTAGCTGCCTTCCCTCTAGTCTTACATTACTATATTAGGGACGGCTAGTGCAGATAGCCTTCGTGTAGCTTTGCAAAAAACCAAACCAAACCAAACCAACAACCTTACCTGAGTCATTATGACTATTGCATTGTTTAAATGTTATTGTGCATTATTTATGACAAAGTAACTGTTTAGATTGGTAAGTATTTTACTGCATAATCTCTGTGTCAACAAGTACAAGTGTTTCTATACTAATACAGCCTCGAGTGCCAACAGTTACAGATGCTTGTATAGTGATACAAGTTTTTGTCAACAGACACGAAATACTTCTATGTTGATACTAGAAGTTGTGCCTCTGTAAGCGTGCCTTAGCTGTCGATACAAGAAGCCGAAGCTATTATATGCATACCTTATTTGTTGCCATTACTGTATAATATCACTATATAAGCACATGTACCTATTTCCAGTAGAGACTATGCTACCATATAACAACACATATCTGTTGGCACTAGAGGGTGTTCCATCATAGATATAAATCGGATAAATAATATATCGGTATTAGTGGATGTGCCAACATGAATATAAGCACCTGTGCTTGTTGTCATTAGAGGATGTGCCAAAATGAATATAATTACCTGTACCTGTTGGCACTAGAGACTGGGCCACAATATAAGCACCTATACCTGTTGTCATTAGAGAATGTGTCAACATTGATATATGCAAATGTACCTGTTAGTACAAAAGGCTATGTCACCATATAAGAACCTATATCTGTTGTAAGTAGAGGTGTACCACTTTATAAGTAAGTACCTGTATCTATTCACACTTGAGGCTGTGTTGCTGTATAAGTACTTGTACCTATTGATACATTGGCTATATGATTTTGGAACCATACAGCAATTATGTCTTTTCAGTTAATACAGTTGTGGCACTGCATGCTTCACATTCAGTTATCACAATCCATGTTTTACTGTTCTATTAGAGTGCCTGCTTCACAACATTAAGGAGCTGCTGTTAATTATTTGTGGTAAAGTTGAATGCAATCTGCAGAATATTAAGTCTTTGCTTAAGTTCATCTCTCAAAACACTGAAAGCATAAAAAGTAAATGTAAATTTATTATATCAAAAATTTACAGTGCTCTGTTGAAAATCACCATTTTCACTTTCAAAAAGTTAACATTTTCCTAAATTCAAAATGTATTTCTAATAATACTTATCCCTACTGACATTTACCACTATTGCTTGACAGCCAAGGTTTCTTCTTTGACCATTTAAGCATTGATGCAACTTTTTGTGCACATGCTACATTCTTTTATACATCACTCAACTGGCCTTGGTGATATTTGTCTCATGATACTCTCCATCCTCAACAATGCATTCTACATCAAGTTAATGTATATAAGCACCTCATTCAGATAATTATATCACTTTTTTGAGATTGATACTACAGCACTTTCTAACACTGGCTCTTAGTGGCAAGAGAATATCAGTGGTGGTAAGTATTAATGGAAATACATTTTCAATTTAGGAAAATGATAACTTCCAACACATACTTACCTCCATTGCCACTTAAAGGTAGAATCCCACACTGAGAATGTGGAAGACCCAGAAAGGGCATTATCCATACAGATCATGGATGTACCAAGATAACAATGGCACATGAGTGGGGTACACATACTACATCCATAACAGGTAAGCTCTTCACCCTGAACTCAGTTCCTGTATGAAGGGTAGAATTGTACATGAGTAATCAAGGCCAGCCTAAACCAGATGGCCAAAGATCCACTACTCAAGGTTGGAATTAAGGGTTTTTTTGTCCATGTATCCTATACTGGTGGCTAAGGCAATTGGACAACAATGTTATATATAGGTATACTTTTAATTGGATTTCAATCTGTAGCCATAGGGCAATGTATTCCAAACCACTGGAATCATGATGAGAAGGTAATAATATCTAAGTACACAAACCTTCTCCACCTGAAGTAGCCCAAAAGGCAACTTCCCAGATTAGGTATGACAGAAAAACATATCTGGTCTGGAATTATGAACATTCATTCTCATTCCCCAATCTTCCACTTACCACTTGAATTATGGGGATAGCATGAAACAACTGTGCTCAACCACTGTGGGATTACTCCACATTTAGAATTATAAGAAGACAAAGGACTTTCTTCCATGAACAATGTACCAAATTGATACTCATAAAAAGAAAGGCCAAGCACATCCTAACTGGATAGATGACCATCTATTATTAACTGGTATTACTAGTAACAGACAAAAAAAGGTAGGGGGGTATAAAGATGCATTCCCATCCAATCTTGAGTGAAAGCACATATTGCCAATCATTTGAGTCCCCAAATGAGAGCAACTCTAGTAGACAACCTTCCAATAGAGCATTCATTCAGTTGAGGGTATTTAGTTGAGCTGAGACAGGTGGTCTGCTATTAAATTCCTCACCCCTGTAACATAATAAGCCAGGAGTGAGCCCAATAGTGAATTGCTAAAGTTTGAAAACAAAGGTCAGAAGAATGTGTATCATTTGACAGAAAATGTAAGATACCATCTTGGAATTATTGGAATAAATCATGATGACTTTCCCTTCAGTAGAGCTAGTCATTGAACCATTACCTATTTGACAGCAAGGAGTTCTAAAATATTAATGTATAAGGAAAATTTACCCTCCACCTATAGACCCTGGAAATCCTGACAATCATTACACATACCCCATCCCAAAAAGGAGGCATCCATGAAGAGATGAATCTCAAGATAAGTAGACAAAATAGGAATACCAATGGTAGTATTGGTCCAATCCAACCACCAATCGAGATATAAGATATTGCTCCTGAGTAAGCAGGCTGAGTGATCCAGAGGATTGCAGTACATGATCCACTGGCCACATAGTGACCACTTAAGGTGACTACATATGTGCTTGTCCTAAAGGAATTAGAGATTAGAGGGATGTCCACATCCTAAAAAAAAAGAGAAAAACCATTCACAAAGTAGGAAAAAGAGACATGAATGCTCATTCCACAGTCTAGGGCTGGATGGAAGTCAGCTGAGCCTGGCTTTAAACTTGTTGAAAATGACACCCAGATGGACAATATATTGAACTGGTAAGAGAATAGGTTTCTCAGCTCTGACAAGGCCAGTCTTGGTGGCTTTTGAAAGGAGAATCTGGGTTTTGTTCCACCAGCCAACAAAATGCTGACAGAAGTAATCAGTTAACCATATAATAGTATGTGTACAGGCCCAACAAATGAAAATCTGGAGGAAAAGCTACTATGACTTAGCAAAAGACATATAATGCATATGTTAGGCCAAAGAGAAGAGCCCTAAACTGCAAAATCTGACTCTTGTGCATGAAACACATACAGTAATGGGATGACTTCATTATGAGAATGCAGAGTTATGCATTGGCAACATCAAACTTGGTCATCACTAGGTATGGTGAAAAATGCCAACATAGGTTGAGAAAGAACTCCACTGTGAACCTGGGAGGATCTAAGAATTGGTTGAGATGAAGAAGCTCAATGATTGGAAATCAATCTCTCATCTTCCTGGGCACAACAAATAAATGGAAATAAAATTCACCAGGCATCATTTTTCCATCAACAGAAGCATGATATACTCATGTGAAACATGTGAATCTCACATTTAGAAGGAGAGGGGTCCAGTGCAAAGGAATAACAGAAACACCAGAAGCATCCAAAGGAAATCAATGGCAATGAAAGAAATAGATCCAAAGATCAGAAGAGGGGAACCACACAACTTCTGAGCCAGATATACTATTTTCCCATATGTATAACTTGTAAAATACAAGGGCAGAAATTGTTCTGGTAAAAATTAATTTATGTGTCATATGGAAGCACCAAGCACAAAGGAAAACATTTGTAATCAAAACCTACCAAACAAGAAGTGAAGGTTTTGTGGAGGAGTGCAGAGTCACATGAGCATGCTGTGCAGTTATTGGTTGATAGATGGTGCACAGTAATTTGCAGGAGACATACATTTAAATATTCTAATTCCAACAAGTTGGAGAACAAGACTTGTGGCATGTGTAAAGAAAACGTTTGAATATAGAGGGCAGCACTGACTAAGAATAGCTAATATTTTGAGGTGGGGAAAGTACATATTGAAAAATTCTTTTTTTAGGTGCATACTTCATGTGGTATAAGATACATTTATACTCTTTTTTATGATGATTAAATGTCTTGATTTTATTACTTCAATAAATAATATGGCAAAACTTTGTTTTCAAACCTAAAGTGTTTCAAACTTTGAATAATAGTAATAAATTCTAACATTTTTACTATGAACCATGAGATTGGATCAGCTAAACTAGTTGCAGTTCAGTTAACTGATGCTTCCAGTATACACAACGTTAGTGTAAATTTGTTCAGTAGCTATTTGCTGTATTATAAAACAAAAACTTTAAAGATTTCGAAATATGAAAAACAATTCGCCTTTACACTTTGTCATGCATGTTATGACAAAATAGCTAGTACTATCTTTAAGCAACAATATACTTTACTGTCACACGACATTATAATAAACATAATACTGAAAATTGAAGTTCAAAAGGTTCCTCATATAAAAGAATGGAAAATATTACCATAAATTGACAAAACTTGTAAATGTGGGCCTATACATAGTTCAGGCCAAATGCAATAATAAAGATTTGATAACAGAAAACTTCATTTATGTGAACATTCCTACTGATAGTTCCATTACAGATGAAAAGCTTTTAGTGTAAATATCTTTTTTTTTTTAAATAATGTGTTAGCAAAGTTCTTACAGACCTTTGCCCTTTCTAAGTTTTATAAGATGTTGTGCCCTACATTGGTCTATTGAGATGTAATGAAAGCATTGTGTCAAAATATTGATATTAGACAGGTATTAAATTGTTTCATACAGCTTTTTATAATTTATTTTATCCAGTATTTAACAGTTATTTTTATTTAACACTAATATTACAGAAAATCTCATGTACTGATTTCTGTTAATCTATTTTTTGCAGTTCATTACATTTACAGAAAAAGCTTGTCTCAATTGTTCTAAAATGTGGGCCTGGCATGGCCTAGCGCGTAAGGCGTGCGACTCGTAGTCCGAGGGTCGCGCATTTGCGCCCGCGTCGTGCTAAACATGCTCGCCCTCCCAGCCGTGGGAGTGTATAATTTGACAGTCAATCCCACTATTCATTGGTAAAAGAGTCGCCCAAGAGTTGGCAGTGGGTGGTGATGACTAGCTGCCTTCCCTCTAGTCTTACACTGCTAAATTAGGGACGGCTAACACAGATAGCCCTCAAGTAGCTTTGTGCGAAATTCCAAAACAAACAAACAATCTAAAATGTGATTAAAACAAAGTATGGCTAAATCCTAACAAAACTTCTGAAATAGCAAATGATAATTAATGAAAGTATATCATTATTTAAAGGTTCTCTGAATAAAATTATGCTGCCACTAACTTCTACTGAAATATTTACATTATTTATGTATAAAATATTTTATTTTATAATATAGATATCTGATTAGCTTGTAATTGTCTTAGAAGTTTGGTAAGCATGGTAATGTGGTGCCACTGTTTCATACTCTTTATTTGACTTCAATTAGTTAAGCCTACAAACAAGACAGCTAGTTAAGAGATCAGATTAGTCAGTCAGAGTATTAATTTTTTCTCTCTAGACATAACTAAAATTATCTTCTAATTATATTTCTTCTGATTGACATTCCCTTGACACACTTCAATTTTAAACTTTTATTATTTCATAAAACTGCTCAGATTTTGTGTGGTTTTATTTCAAACTTAACTTCAGTTACACTGGTGGAAATTACTTATGTAATATGTAATTTACAGGCAACAAGAGAACTATTAGTACCCTTAACTAAACCTTAAAATAAAAATAGTTCAAAACCAGCTCTTATAATTCAAATATTTATCAAGCTTTTCCCTAAAATCCCTTTCATTTACTGCATTCACCACATCTGAATGAACCTATTCCAAAGGTCAACTATCCTGTTAGAAGAATAAAACTATCTTACCTGAAGATGACTCCTACCCTATCAAAATTTATACCCTTGTCTTGTAATCCTACCATTTTCACCATTGAGTAAGAGAAAAAAAAAGATGATGCTTTAAAACATCCAGCTCCCTTAACAATCTTAAACACCCAAACTATATCTCTTACAACTCCTTTTTCAAGATAAAACAATTTCAAAGATTTTAAACTGTACTCATATGTCAACCTTTCCATCCTAGGTATCACCCTAGTCCCTTTTCTTTAAACCATTTTCAACAGTTCAATGCCCTTTCAAAAGTATGGAACCATGATTAAACACAGTATTCCAAATTTGGTCTAAGCACTAATCTACACAAAGAAATTATAACCTTCAACATTAGTGTATTTATCTTGCCACTAGCAGTAACATATTGCTTGTATGGCTTAAGAAACTTATCGACCAATATACCAAGATCTTTTTCTTCCATAACACTGTTAAGATTATTCCATCAAAATTATAAATTAAATTATAGTATTCCACACACATTTCTTTCCATTAGTTATAATTAAAAGTCATGAGAAATTTGTTCACCCAATTCATAAAATAATGTAAGTCATTTTGTAAAGGAACAGATCGTCCTCACAACCAGCAACATCCAAAATGTTAATCATAAGAAAATATTAGTAATCAATTGATCATTTCTTCATTTATGTCACTGATATAAATGAAAAGAAATTGCAAAGATCCTTACTCTAAATCCTGAAGTACCATAAGAATGACTAAACTCCATTTATAATAATCTTCTGTTTTCATCCATTCAGTAAATTTTCTATCCAGTGAGCAAAAACATACTCCACACCTACAAAGATAATTTGTTTTATTAAGAGGAAGCTTGTTCAATGCTCTCCAAAAATCCAGATAGACCACATTCATATCTGAACCTTAATCCATGTAACACCTTAATGTAATTATGCAGTTGTATTTTTCTTCCCTCTAATTGAAAATATTTTATAGTATAAAATATGTGACAGTTCTTAACCAAACCTCTGACATATGAATGTAAATGTATATAAATAATATAGAGTAAATTAAAAAAACACTTCTGCATAAATAAATGAGCATGTCTCACCATTCTCATACAGTTGCATTTCAAATGTAAGTAAACTGTTATTGATTTATGTCAATACATTTGGCATCAATATTTAATATAACATAGATTTTAATTTCTAAATTTCAAAATGATTGATTGTTTTTTTAATTTCGCACAAAGCTACTCAAGGGCTGTCTGTGCTAGCCATCCCTAATTTAGTAGTGTAAGACTAGAGGGAAGGCAGCTAGTCATCACCACCCACCACCAACTCTTGGGGTACTCTTTTACCAACGAATAGTGGGATTGACCATCACATTATAATGCCCCCACAGCTGAAAGGGCGTGCATGTTTGGCACGACAGGGATGCGAACCCACGACCCTCAGGTTATGAGTCGCACGCCTTAACACGCTTGGTCATGCCAGGCCTTCAAAATGATATAGTCAAATAAATTCTCAATCTTTACTTTTTTGTATCATGTTACATTTGCCCTCTCTGAATTTATTCTTTTGAATCCTATTTGATCTTCTGAGTTTTAATACAAATTACAAACTTATGGTATGGATATTGCATAGTCATAACTTAACTTCAATAATAAAACATATATGAAAAACAAATAAAATTAATTTTGCACTATTGAATACTTTGTTTTATCAGAAGTGGAGATATGTTACATATATTTGATCAGAACTGGAGATATGTTACACATGTTTATGAACTGGAGATATGTTACACATGTTTAATTAGATATAGTTTCAAAGAGCAATGAAACAATTAAACAGAAACAGTTGTAAATTGTTACAAGTCTGACGCTCTTAAGATAAATAATTGCTAATTTTCATTGCAATATGTACTAATTCTAGAGACAGAGAAAAATGAGTAATTTGGATTTGTGTTGTTTTTTCTCATAGTAATAGCTAGGTAAGTCACATAATATTATAATAGAAAAAATGAGAGATAAAATATTGTTTAATTGAAAAAGCTTGATATTCAGTTAGAAGATTCTCAGACTGAAGAAAGTATTCTTAATCTTAACACAAAAATTACTTTGCATTCAGACTACTCAGGGTCTGAGTTACACTATGACTTAACAAATTCATGGACAAAACCTTTGTTAAGATAACTAATTAAAATTGATTTTTGTAAACAAAAGACTTACTTGTTTACTAAAAGCTTGCCAAATGTGTGAAGGTACATATACTACATTACAATTTCACATATAATTTCATGGTTAAATAGTGGTAGCAAGGTTGAACAAAATGACTAAGGCTGTATAGAAAGAGTTAAAAATGATTATACCCCAAACATTATGTAATACAGAACTAAACATTACCACATGTACATTGAGTCATAAAATTTAGTATTGAAAGTTTGTACATAATATGGGTTGTTTCTTAAACCATATTATGTGCTTTTCTTCATTCTTGGACAGCATGTTAAACTTATTCATAAATGAAGCAGCTGAAACTTTTTATCTTTTCTAGATGGTATTCATTAACTCTGCAGTGCCATACACAATGACACATTTTGTTTAAATAACTAAATTTATTGTTGATAGACAAAGATGAGAAGTAAAAAAAAACAGCTATATTGTGAAAAGTGTGGCCGAGATATGTGATACACATACTATATCCAGTACAATTATAATAAAACTTATGATTCTTGGCATGTCTCATGGAAAATTTAGTTTCTTTAAGACAAGTAGTTTTTAAGGTATAATTACTTTAAATGTTTTTTGTTTATCATCCCCTTATTGTTCTAATGCCAGAAATTCTCACCAAACTTTAAAATGTTCTTTCAGTTTGTCATCTGCAAATGTAAAAGTTAAAGGTTGTGTCAGCACATGGAAATTAGTTTTAATTTGTATTTATTTGCCATAACTATTAATATGCAGCCAAGGTTAAATGTATCAACCAATATTGTTATGTACTTGAAATAAGAATATTAACATAAATTTGCAGTCTGAGGAGAAAAAATACACTATATTAGAATTTCTAGTGTATGCTCTAGCTTTCAGTACAATCAACAGCAGCAATGAAAAAGTATGTTGTAGATTTTGCTGTTTACTGATACTATAAAATTTCTATTTCTTAAACTGTTTGGTTTTTTTGGTACTATATTTGTGTAAGTTATGACTGTTATTTTGCATGTGTTGAACATTTAATAAAAGTTTTTTTAGCCTTTGGGGATTGTAAAAAAGTGAATGTCAGAGAGCAGGGTAGGCTATATGAGTAATTCGGTGTGACACACATGGTGCATAAATTAAATAAAACATTTTTAAATAACTTGTAAAAAGTTACAATGCCTCTGTACAAAGCAAAAATCAGTAAACTTTGAAAACTCAAAATGAAACATGATTATGATATCATTCACTGTGAAAACTCTGTAATTTGCAGTACTTTAAAGAACTATAATATGGATCAAGAAAATTTATAATTGTTGATCAGAAAAATATATTTTTTTATTTACATTCATTGGTTAGAATGTACACAAGTTAATAAAGGATGATCTTATCATTCACAAATTTGTGGCTGTGCACTTTTGAACCAGAGTTGGAAAGAATATTAAAGCTCATCACAAGGGCAGACATTGTATTCCTAGTAAAAGGAATGGTACTGCTAATGTTTGTATTTTTCAGAAAGGGAATATGGACAATGACTCATGAGGTTTAAGAAAAAATGACAATGTCTCACCTAAATATTTTTATTACTTTTTTTGAAGACATCTTGAAAGTTTGTTTGTTTGAAATTGGGAATTTAATAAGGTAGGTAATATGGTAATTATAGCTTTATTTTTTCAAAATGAGAAATTACACATTATGTCAAAAATTTGGCACTTTGTTGCATAAAATTGGTGTCTCATTAGAAAGAAATAACTCTATTTCAATAAAACAATTGTCAAACACATTTTTTCCAGTAGAATAAAATAGACTAAAATTTTAAAAAAATGATTGGAAAATACAAAAAACATACTTATTTGAAAAACAATTTTGTCTGAACACAAAACAAAAAATAAGATGATTAAATTAATGAACAAAAACTTGTTTCAATTGTGAGCAATTGCTTTATCCTTCCAAAAACTTCTTGAATATTTATAAAAATTAGAGAAATTTTGATAGTCAACTTTATTTGATTACTACATTCAAGTCTTATAGTTATAACTGTTCATGAAATATCCATCTTATGCTTTATCAGAGTAATACCAAATTCTTGCAACAAAGTACGAAATTTTTGGAAAAAATCTCTATTTATGAATGGAAATGCAACATCAAAAGTTTGTTTGTTTTAAAGTAAGAGTCAGTAACCATGGAAGTGAGGCATTGTTCTGGATCACTCAGAAAGTGGTGTGGATCTGTAAAATGCATGTTTCACAGTACCTTTCAATGAAATATAATAAGCTAAAAAAATTTATAGACATTTGTCAGTTTTAGCATGGTTTAAATCTTTTTTTCCTGGAAGCATTTTAGTGATTTCTGAAAAATGAAAATAATTCTTTTGCCCTTTTATATATTTATAGGCAAGTTTTAAAATGAAAGAAATTTTTGCCATAAAATAAGTTGTATGTTGTCCAAATATGTACACATTTTAAATATACCTCTACTGATCTTTAAGCTTATGTCACAACTAGAATCCACCTTAAAATATAGTTAGGATCAAATTATAAACAGGACGTTTTGTAAATCAACTGTCAAAGTAATTACTTCAACTAAATGGATGAATCAAGTAACAAATAAATGTTTCATTGTGATGGTTGGTAAAAACAGTATATTAAGTAGTCAGTTGAAGGGCAAGTTAAAAAAGCCTAACTTCTCGGTATAATTACCGTGTTAGAAGGAAATTCGGTTTGAACATTACAGTTAAACTTTGAATTAAGTAAAACAAATAAAAATTAAATTTTCATAGCATTAAACAAAAACACGATATACTTGGTTTATTTGAAGGTATGTGATCATGAAATTATTCTGATGCTTTCAACTTCTGTGTCTGTATTAGATTCTTTCCATTAGGGGTCTGTGACTTGTTGGTGTTGAATTTCAGCAATAAATATACAGCACACAGTCTACCTGTTTTAAAATAATATATTAAAACAAATTCAACATATACAAATATTAATTACACTGTTGTTAACACAGTTATATCAAAAACTTTAAATAATTGTCTCTTTTTCATCTAAGACCACACAGACTGGTTCAGCTACTTTTGAGCACAATTTGACAAGATGAGTTATTCTTCTCTGCTCTGTTATTACACTACAGTCTTTGGTTCACTTTAAAATCACCTTATAAATTTTGGTTAACACAGTTGTATTCAGAGCTTTAAATAATTGTCTCTCTCACTTTCCTTTTTTTGTTGTTGTTAAAGTCTACACAGGCTGGTTCAATTACTGTTGAACACTATTGACAAAACAAACTATTCTTCTATGCTCTGTTATTACAATACAACTTGTGATGCTTTTACTTAAAACTGTTCATTATATATGTATATATAAATTTGCTATTTATCACTAAACTAACAATCAAACAGTAGATCTATAGTACTTAACTAGCTCAAAAAACATTCTGGATGTGTATTTATAGTCTAATTGAGGCCAAGAATGTTTCACACACTACAAAATATAATGATGCAATAGTATCACAAGCACCAAGTCACAGTAACTGAATTACAAAATGTACGAGTTGCACAGTCATGTAAAAAAAGTTGTGATAAGCTATCAACTGTAAAAAATAATAATAAATAAATTTACAACTTAAACTTGCTTAAACTATTTATGTCATAACAGTTACATTAAATGTAAACACTCACATATATGAAACAGACATAGGAACTAAAAGTTTAAAGATACATTTGTACAATGTGTATAATAAAAAAAGAGAACTCTACATTCAATAAACTACAAAGAAGAAATAATCCCAGCTTCCATACAATACGTTCATGGTTATGTCAGCTTTACTTCATCCACACCAAATTTTAATAAAATCTATACCAAAAATACATTTTAAATCTAAGAATTAAATCCAAACCTAACTAACTAACCACATAATTCACATTATTTTACAGATTTATAACTTGTAATAATTAAAAAATTTCAAAACAATTTTTAATCTCCATTCTTTGTCAATTCAATGAAACAGAACATTTACAGGAAAAGTATTTAATTCTTATAGCAGTTTGAACATCTTAAGTATCCTGTAATTAGCCTTTCCTTTTAAGAAAACAAGTTAGGACCTTTGAAGCTTCTCCTTGTAGTTTACAGAATTATAACCCAGATATATTTTTAGTTGCCTTATTGTGCATTAAATCCATGACTGATTTTGGTACTGTAAGCAAAATATTCATCTAGATCAGTGATTCTAAAATTATGATATGTGGAGCTAATGTTGATGGTATATGATAGAAACTAATGTAAAGGTAAAGAAATTTATAGTATGCTCAATTTGAGTTTTCCATAAAATGTATACACTGATATCCTTGCCCTCTATATAAACTCACCAATGTTTTGCTCACTTCAAGGTGATAAAATTTGCACCACATCACATATTATTCAATTGTGCCAGAAAAAATAAGTCCAGTCTTCAAATTAGTGTGTAAATGATAAATATACTAATTTTTTACTACAAGATTTTCTTTTACAATTAGAGCTGGGTTTCAGTTCAAAAACGTTTAAACAAAGATTAATATGCAAGCCTGAGAAAACTACTGATCCAGGTTATTAAATTTTTCTGTAGTTTGTACTTGTTGGAACTAGTCCATTTCTAAAACACTATTATTTTATATTCTTAATACCAATCCTATTTCTCAGACATGCATTCCATACTGTGTAACAAGTATTGAATTTCCAGTGAGCAAATAACATAACTTAATCAAGCTTTTCAATCATGGGCACTCCCATACTCTGGTTTAACTGTATGATATTTAAATGCTAGGGTGGGTTTTATATTTATTTCCTTTTTTTTTTTAATAGAAATGTTTGATTTTTGTGATATTGTTTTACATATTTAATTTGTTATTGCTGAAGATTTGTTATTATGTTGCTCATTAACCCTCTTAATAAGGGTAGGTAAAAATGTGCATGTCACTGCCTTTTTAACAGAGTTACAATCAAAATCTAATTAAATTAATTTACTATTAATATATGTAAATAAACATGGCATCTAACAATAGTTACTAATTGACATCTTAATAAGATGTATTGGACAAAATATAAAGAAACTTGATATTTATTTAAGAGATTCTAAAGAGTATGCAAATAAAATCTGATTACTAAGATGAAAAAAATATTTTTAATCTTCACACGAAAATCACCTTTCAATCAGACTCCATAAATTAACAAATAAGTATTAAGTAAAAATACTTAATTAAAAAAATTGATTTTTTATGTACAAAAGACTTATAATGCTTATAAAAAGCTTGCCAAATTTTTAAAGAAACACACATCACATTAAAAGTTACATAGTTTCATGGATGCATAGTTATGATTGCAAGATTGGTCAAAATGAACAGTCTTGTATAGAGGGTTAATCTGTTTCCAGATACTACAAATGTGTCATAAAATTGCATTAAACTCTTTCATCTTCTGTCAGCATGAAACTTAATTTCATTAAAAATTGCAAATATTAGTTACTTTTAAAGCCAATACAATTTATCTTTTCTTTGTAAAAATATCTAAATAATCTTGCTTCAGTGCATTTTGTTAATTAAGAAACCTGACATTGTGGCGTGCTTAAGTTGTACTTTTTTACACTAAAAATCTGACTTATTTGCCGTTCGTGCATTGTCTCTGTTTCTTCATATAAATCAAGTATTATCCTTGTGACTTCATCAGGAAAGCAATAATTGCAAATGTAATATTTGTTGTAAAGAGTCTATACTCTGCTTTTCTTAAAGTGTAATTAATTTAAATGTGCAGGTATGACAGAAAGTTGAATTAAAATAACATTGTCTGACTGTAATATTGGATAAACTGTTGTACAAAAACGTTACTCCTAATTTTCAAACATGGGTAGAAGAGTTCTAAAATAAGTAAAATTTGTAATGGCAGTTTTGGCAACTATGAAAAATATTTTGCAATGAAACAAATTGAAGAACTTTCAGACCTGATTTGTTTCTTATGTTGTTTGTTTGTTCTATATGTCATACTCTAGTCATCTTTCAGTATATTTGTTAAAATACTGAAGTAAAACAAAGTAAATTAGTTCTTACAGTTTTAAATCAAATAAAAGTTTGACCCATTCTAACACCTTAATGGATGAGGTTTTCAGAGAACTATACATGCTAATCAAATTACTTATGATAAATAATAATTTTTTTCCTATTAAGATACCATGATCTGCACATCAAGGCAAAATGTAATGTCTTCAAGAACAAGTGTATGTTAATGGAGTTCATTCATATGAAAAAGGCAGAGAAGATGAAGATGATCAGGTACAATATTACCATTAATTATTGGTCCTTCAATGTTTCCCAGCTGTTACTGTTTTCGATGCATCATGCCCAATTAAAAAAAAAAAATTGTTTGTTTGTTTGAATTTCTGCAAAGCTACAGGATGGCGATCTGCACAAGCTGTCTTTAATTTAGCAGTGTAAGGCTAGAGGGAATGCAGCTAGCCATCACCACCCACTTCCAACTCTTGGGCTACTCTTTTACAAATAAATAGTGGGATTGACCATCACAATATAGAGCCCCCATGCCTGAGAGGGCGAGCATGTTTGGTGAGATGAGGATTTGACCCCTGAAACCCTTAGATTACGAGTTGAACCCTTTAACCAAAAATGAATAATAATAAACTTTTAAAATTTTCTTTGCATTGTATTACATAATGCCATACATATTAAGAATTTTTACAGTAACTTGTGAAACTGACCAATGGAGATATTCTTGTTTTAAAATAGTTCAGCTTTTAACAGAATAAAAATCTGTGATGTCGAGAAACCCACTTGTTGAGAAATTTATATGCAAAATGGATCGTTTGGGTTGAGAAAATATTTTACATAGAAGAGCGAACAACGTTTCGACCTTCTTCAGTCGTCATCAGGTTCACAAAGAAAGAGGTAACTGACCGGAAGCTGACCACATATAAAAGAATAAAAATCTATAAAGATACAACTATATATTGATATTATATATATAAACATACACATATTGGTGATCACAATTTTCACAATAAAAGGTTTCAATAATGAAAAAAGTAACCACAATAGGCAGAAGGTAAAAGGTGTGAATGAAGAATTGTTTGTTTGGTTTTTATAAATTCGTGCAAAGCTACACGAAGGCTAATTGTGCTAGCTGTCCCTAATTTAGCAGTGTAAAGACCAGCAGGAAGGCAGCTAGTCATCACCACCCACCGCCAACTCTTGGGCTACTCTTTTACCAAAGAATAGTGGGATTGACCATCACATTATAATGCCTCCAAGGTTGAAAGGACAAATATACTTACTTGGACTGGGTTTTGAACCCACAAACCTCGGATTACAAGTCGAGTGCCTTAAGCACCTGGCCATGCCGGGCCAAAAGAACTGTTACAGAAGAAGAGGAGACAATCAAGAAATAAATTGATTTTTTGTCTGGTGTTGTAATAAGGTATATAATAAATTTCATTTGAATTTTAAGTTGTACTGTATTTTAAAACGTTGAAATTGTATATATATATATATATGTGGAAGGTCCCTGAAGAGTACCACCTATAGTGAATAAATAAAATTCAAACTTCCATACACCAATTACGTTTATCAATTAGACCATGTACAAGCTTAACATTACTAATTTGTAAACTTGTCAAAACAGTTTTAGTATGAGTAATAATATAACTATGCATCCAAAGCCATTTGTATTGCTACACAATGTTGAATGTTGCAAAAACATTTGGGCTAATTTGATAAAAATAAGTCAGTTGGAACTAAACAAAAAGACAAGTGGTTTAGGATAATATTTGCACGATTTCATATGAAAGGTTTAGTAGAATATAAGAAAACAAGTTGCTTTATATTTGAAAAATGTAAAAAGGCTGTCTGCAGTCTCTTCCAAACATTGCATGGGGCTATCAGCAGGCTGATGTCATATCTATATTCTTCATGGACAAAACTGTACAATAAAAAATTAATTTACATGGACTGAATTGCACTGTTTTTCAGTTAAGCAAACCTGTGGTCATATTTTAAAGGCAAAGTAAGGGTAAGAGGGAAATATGAGGCTTGCTACATTAATCTGATGGGCAGACAAAATAACAATCAATAAAACTTTTTTATGCAGTAGCATTGGAAAAAGTTATAATGTTGATCTCCATAAAGTCTGGGATATAACGTCTTTACTAAAATTGTGTGATAATTACTCTTCTGTAACTTACAAAAGTAAAATGGTAATTTTTTTACTGGGAAACAAAACATTGATTTCACTGTTTCTTCAACAAATTAAGGCATAAACACAGAGTTCATAAAAAAATCAAGTTAATTTGAAGAAATATACTTTTCACAGTTATTTTTGTTCATTAAGATTCCTTGTTCTGTGTGTTTAACTGTGAGCTAGTGAATCACATTGAATCAATAGCCTCACACACATCATGTACAGAAGAATCATCTCCATCAGCAGTGTCAACATCAGATGATTCCTGTTTAATAAGTATTTGAAAACAAATCTCATCTGTTTCAGCCTCACCATTAAATCTATTACACATGCTAGAATCAGAATCACCCTCATCATGGTCTCCATTGTAATTTAATTTTTCATGACTAATTTAATTGTACCTGTCTGACTTCCATTTCTTGGCTGAACATTCTACAGCCATCAGTGATGTCGAGAAAACCCCTTGTAGAGAAATATATATGTAAAAACGGCTCGTTTGGATTGAGAAAATATTTTGCATAGAAGAGCGAACAATGTTTCGACCTTCTTCGGTCATCATCAGGTTCACAAAAAAAGAGGTAACTGACCGGAAGCTGACCACATGTTTGGAAGGGGTTGTGTAACTGAGTGTCAGAATGTAGAGGGCAATGTTAGATGTTTGAATATATAATTTTATTTATTTTATTATATTAATATAGGTATAAAGGGGTTCTTTTATATTGGTTTATTTTGGGTTTAAGTTGTTGTATAAGTAAGGCCTCTTTAATTTTGTGTTTGTTTATATTTGTTTCTTTGACTTGCAGTGTTCGAAAACATGTGAAGGTGACTTTTTATGTTCTTTGAATCTGGTTTCTATTTTTCTACTTGTTTCTCCAATATAGAAGTCGTGGCAGTCATCACATTGTATTTTATAAATAATGTTGGTGTGGTGTTTGTTAGTGTAGTTTTTACATAGTATAGACCTCAGTTTTGTGTCTGGTTTTTGAATAAATTTGGTATTAACTGGAATGTCATATTTTGTTACTAGTTTTTGCCAAATGTTGGTTATTTGTCTGCTGATGTTGGGAATATATGGTATGCAGCAGTATATGATTTTGTGAGATATATTTACTTTTGTTGGTTGATTTTGCTTTCTGTCTAGAGATATATTTTTCTTTTTGTTGGTTGATTTTGAAGTATTGTTTTATTTTGTCTTTCATCGTCTGGTGAGGATAGTTTTATGGCTGTGTTTATTTGGTTTCTTATTATAATGTCGTTTTGTTTCAGTATGGGTGTATAGTTATGGGTGATTTTGATTTTTCGTGGATTTCTGAATTGTGTATCGGTTCTTGTAATTTTGAGGTTAAAAATAATATTTGATTGCTTTCTTCCTGTTCACATGTGTTAATGTTGGGATGTATAGAGTTAATGTGATTGAAAAAATTAAGTATGTGTTCTGTAGATTTGAATCCTGTAACCATGTCATCTACATATCTGTACCAGTATAGTGGTGGATGTAATGCTGTGTTAATTGCTTGTGTTTCAACTTGTGTCATAAAAATATTGGCTAGAACTGGTGATACTGGGTTGCCCATGCTTAGGCCATTTGTTTGTATATAGTTGTGGTTGAACATGAAGTTTGTCTTTATCGAGAAAACACTCAAATGCTAAATAAAGAAACAAACATAAACAAATGCAAAATTAAAGAAGCCTTACTTATACAACAACTTAAACCCAAAATAAACCAATATAAAGGAACACCTTTATACCTATATTAATATAATAAAATAAATAAAATTATATATTCAAACATCTAACACTGCCCTCTACATTCCAACACTCAGTTACACAACCCCTTCCAAACATGTGGTCAGCTTCCAATCAGTTACCTCTTTCTTTGTGAACCTGATGATGACCGAAGAAGGTCGAAATGTTGTTCGCTCTTCTATGTAAAATATTTTCTCAACCCAAACGAGCCGTTTTTGCATATATATTCTACAGCCATATTACAAGGACTTGTATCAAATTTCCTTTTCTCCATAAACTTCTTTAAGGCTGCTTCTAATACCTGTTACTTTTCCTCATGTGTCTTCACAAAATAATTGGTTTTAATCAACAGCAGGTTCTCCACTGCTGTATGTTTTAAACTGAGACTTTGATCAGTAGGTACATAGGTAAATGTTATCTAACAACACTAATACTAAGCCCTATGCAGAACATTATTTTCATCAGCATACAAGTGTTATTAAATTCCTTACTTCCATACAGAACCAGCCACTCTAAGAGATAGTTTAGATTCATGTCGTGGTGAACCATTTTCTCGATTTCTTTTCTCCATTCCAAGATTATCTTAGTTTTTACAAAAAAATGTCAATTTTAGTGTCTCATTAAACATTTTCTGTAAGTAAATTTAAACACCCATTTCACCTGGTGTTATTGCAGTTTTCTAGATTTATCCAAAACACGTTGACAAAGTCCCCTAGCAAATGAGAATCTTGGTTAAACACAAGCATCTACAATTGGAATGAATGTAACTTTCAGTTTGGCTACACTTTTCTCAGCAGAGTCTATATTGTTCATTAGCCTGCAGTTGATGCTGACAGTAATGTATTCTGTTTTATTTATTTGGTGCCCTGTTTTAAGCAAAGTGCCATTAAGATGCAAATAACCTGATTTCATTTCCAGTTCAAATTTGAACATTTTCTAAAGATTTTCATAATGTAAACCTGAAATGTATTTTTTCTACTACAGGTAGTACCTGATAGCATAAAATCTTTACTTTTTCAAATTGCACAGAGAATAGAACATGCATCTGGCACACCTTTGTGCAAGCAACATTTTGACAGAAAAGTGAAGTCTCTCATCTTTTTAAGAATCCATGAAATTTAACTGATACTGCTCAATCCTTGCAGCTGGCAAGATAATTTTCTATTGTCAAGTAAAAATTACTCAGAAATTCAGTAAATAATTTACTCTATATCTTATGTGTGCAACAAATTGGGCACCATGCACTTTTGGAAAATTAAAATTCTGCATACCAAATGCACTGGCAAAGTGCTTTTTGAGGTTTCCAGATCATTTGAATAAGTATTATATATAGTTATCATACAAGTCTTTCATAGTAGCAAATGATTTAAAAATGCTATCTTTCAGTGCTAGTTCAGTTGTATGGGAAATGCCATGAATACCTAAAAGCCAATGATAGTTATCACTTCTCAGTTTTATAAACTCCAGTACAAGCAAATACTCCATCAGCTATAACTGATACTACCATAGAAGTGTATTTACCTCCTGAAAGTGAAACCTTTCCATCTCCTTTGAATACATTATCAATGGTCTGCTATAATACTTGCACCTCCATCACCAAATTTATCAATGTACTTCATGCAACATGGAAATAAACTGGTATAACATGTTTGTCTGTTCTAATGAAAGCAGTTCTTTTTTGAAGGTATTTTTTCCCTCTAATTTCTATAAATAAGCACTGAAAAAGCTATTGCTAAACATAATATAATTAATAACTAATTTTGTAATAAACTTAATTTCTCACTTATGGATGCCTGTATAATACAGTACAGTTTGAAAACATCACATTACTCTGCTTGTGACATTGCTAGTCTTGACCAATTAATGTACAAGAATTATAGTAGCCAACAGCATGAAGTAAAGTCATCTGTGAGCTCCTCCTGTGTAAAAAACAAACAAACCATATCTAATTGCATGAACAGTAACAATTAGAATGGACTTGAAGAGGGCTATTTACAAGGCCTCACAACTCATATTCCGCAGACACTTACAAACATCAGTGCAATGGTGATGGCCTGAATTCGAGCCTCCCTATGCTGTTACAGGTCATGTTGCCATGTACAATCATGTTGTATTTGACATCTTCACAATAGTCCTGCAGAAAAGTTTCTATTGTAATAACCAGAATGAATGTACTTCCCATTTTGTATAGTTTTCTCAGCACAATCCACAATAGCTCTAGTATATGAAGATGATGGTTTCCCAGCATATTTTTCAATGGTCCAAACACAAATAAATTCATAGGTACTACAGTATGCACCTTGACTGGTATGCTTTGAACATAAAAGCAAAAATACACATTAATTATCTAGCTACTTGAGGTATACAACTCAATGAGAGGTATGACTGGAAGCCTTAACTTGGCAAACCAATATCCTATCCTACTGTTCTTGTTTCTGTACAAAGTCTGTATTTATGTGTGACACAAAGGGTTCTGATCATCAGTCTTATAGTAAGTAAAGTTAATCTTGATCCTGAAATAGTATCCACAAATGATTGTGAATCATTTTAAAAAAGATTTACAACAGAATTTGTACCACTTGAAATATTTTCACCAATTGATAAAATGACTTGAGACTGTTACAGATGTCAAGATACAAATAAACTGTTAAGCATTACCACACACTACTATTTCTCTTTGGCTAGATACCATTCATACAACCTTCAGTAGCTGATCTATTTTTCCTCAATATGTCACGTAAGTAACATGTCAAGTTTTCATTCCTGGGGGCACATGTATTCTCCCTTGTCACAAGATGTTGCATTTTGATTACCAGGGCTGTGATTAATTGTTGCAGGTCTCTTCCTTCAGGGTCTTAATGCCCCCAAGGTGATCAACATTCCTTTGTTTTCCACTGCTATAAAGTACAATAGATATCAACACCTTGGAAATTCTAAATCCTTGAACTGAACACATCTTTATAAACAATTTGAATGTTTTGTGTCAGAAAGGATTGCTATGTTCCACTTCCAAAATTGATTACATTTTGGTGTTATAAAACTAGTTACTTATCAACATATCACATAAAAATGTAGTTACAATACTTGCTCTTTCACCATTGGCTGTGTTTGTGATGTAACTTGCTGATTCAAATGATTCAAAATCATTTCAGTATAACATATTCAACTTGCAGCTCTTTGAGCACCAATTTGATATCTAAACAGACAACTAATATAGCAGTAGACAAAGCACTGACTTGATACAATTGGCTTCATATATTTTATACGTATGGAGAGATAAATTAGTGATCCAAGGTGTATCTGATGACAGCAAAATCAAGTAAACTTGTGCACTACAAGTGTGCTTAAAACAAAATTTAAAATAAATTATTAGAATACTTATACTACACTAATACATGCTTAACTAAACTGATATCACTGTCCTATGTGGGAAAAAGAAAAATATATTCAATAAATGTTCAAATTCAGCCTTGTCTTCTCATCTTCTGATGGCACTTAAACTCGTAACTGTGGCCATTTCCAAAGCAGTGACATGCTGTAAGATTATAAAAAGGTAAGAGCTATGTAACAAGCTCCTTATGAATTCTGTAAAGAGGAAGAAAAATCATGCAGGAAAACAAAAATGTGGATGATTATATTCTTAAGGGATAATATACACTTCAAAACAAGAAACGCAAAAGGATATTTTTGTTATTTTAAAGAGAAATATATGTAATAACGTTACAAGCTCAGAGTATGTGATGTTACATGTGTTAAGGCACTGATTGTCAGACTAAAATGACAATAAAAGTTGTGTACTTTGAAAACGGAGGAAAACATCAGATTTTTTGCCAAAATGCATGTGTCCAATAAATTTGTTTGAGAGATCTGCATGTTCTGCAAGTGCAACATGTGCAAAATCCCTATAAAAGTGACAGGTTCTCGGTTTCCATAGCTCAGTGTTAAGCCACCGACATGCAATACAGTTACGCCAAGACTGACTGAAGCACAACGCAACAACGCCATTGGTCGCTTGGAAGCAGGTAAATCTCGATCAGATGTTGCCAGAGCTGTGAATGTCCACCCAAGCATCATCACAAGGCTATGGAATCATCACCAACAACATGGATCAACTCGAGACCGTCCACGATCTGGCAGACCTCGTGTGACCACGCCCGCATAAGATTGCAACATCCAGTTACGTCACCTTCGGGATAGGACCACCACTGCGACATCTACTGCCTCAACCATACCAGGGTTGCGTGGGATTTCGATCAGACCGTGCGTAACCGTCTCGAGATTCTTAGGCCCCATGTGCAACCCATCATGGTGAGCGTCAACGGCGTTTTTCAACATGACAACGCCCATCCTCACACAGCCTGACTCACTACTGTCTTCTTGAGACACCACAACATCAACGTTCTTCCCTGGCCCTCCAGATCACCAGATTTAAACCCCATTGAACATCTTTGGGACGAGTTGGACCGACGTCTGTGACGGCAACAACCTCAGACTCTACCTCAGCTTGCAGCAGCTCTGCACAGCCATTCCACAGGATGTGATTCGTCATCTCATTGCTTCCATGGGCAGGAGATGCCAAGCAGTTATTGATGCTCACGGGGAACATACTCGCTATGGATGCTGAGTGACGTTAAACTTCACCTAGTGAGCATGGACTTTGCCTTTGCAGACTTTGGATGTTCAGCAGTGAATGTGCAAAGTTTCACACATGTCATACAGAACTACCTGGAATAAACTTGTTAACAATTTGTCTCATATTTTGCCTTTTGCGTTTATTTTGTTGAAGAGTATAGTTTGTATTTTTTTCATTTTTGTTTATGAATTATATTAAGTTTTAAAAATGACAAAATATCAGTTTTAAAATAATTTTTGTGCAAACAATTACTGGAATAAATAGCTTTGTTTTGAATTTATTTACTGATTACATATATATGTTTTTACAAACTACAGCTTTTACTGTAAGAAAGATAAGTTTTTAAAACATGAAAAAAAATTATGTACTTCAAATGATCAAAATGTCACATCTGTTTTAAAACAAATCTTACTTACTGTAAAAGCTGTAACTTGCAATACATTTATTAGGATAGTTTCGTAAATTATGAAAAGTGACATGCAGTTATGAACTCCACACCAGAAAAGTGTTGTGTTTACATCTTATCAGACTTTGATATCAGAATATTCTGAGTAAAACATTGGCTTGTCTACTAGTGAAACTGTTTCATCTAATTATTTATCTGACTGTTAGTTTATCAGTGCATGTATGTGTATTAAATACTTTGAGAAGGAAACTAAACTGCTTTCATTAATCAGTCCAAATCTGTTTGAAGCAGTCTCTGAAATAATTTAGCATTACATTTGAAGTGGAATAATCTATCTCAGATATTATTCAAGTCAGAATTCTTCACACAATAGAAAAATACTGGGGATAAATGTAGATTGAACAAATAATGTAACTTTCAAATACAATATGAACTTATGTTTCACTGCTTTTGACAAGCTAGACATAGGGCAATTCCAATGTCTGGTTCAAGTAATATAAAAATCTCTAGTTTTCATACCATTTAGACATTCCTGATTTTCAAGCTTTAGATGGTTGAGTTGATAAATTTCAAGCTTGTTAATCAATGAAAAAACCTTACATTTGTGAAGAAGGTATATTTGTTTGTAGAGTTATGGTAACAATATTCTTGACATTGTCTGGTTATTATCCATCCAATATTTTAAACTACAACAAGCAAGCCTTTTCCTCTGCACTTTGCCAGACAAAATTTTAACATAAAAATAGAAATTTTTTTAAGCACTGAAGAAGCTAATCATTATGTTGGCTTATAGAATTTCGTTACCTACCAATATATTTTAATGCATGCAAATTTTACAAGTTCGTTTAGATTGTGGTTTTTATAAGTGTGCCATAATTAAAACTTCTCTTGTTTTTGTTTTTTAACTGTATATTTCTAACACTTCAACATTTCTTTCTCAACCTTGTTTCAGTTCAATACAATATTCACTACTTGATGAAGGGCATCTATACAAAGCATTGCACAAGAGAAATGTTTTATTTAGATGTGTTATTTTATCCAAATTATTTAAGTTCACATTTTGTGGAGCAACAGCCACTCAAAAATTAATGATTTGCCTAACTTAATAAACACAAATAAATATAACCTTTCTGTTAATCAGCTTTAATATTCAGATATTTTCTATTTAAATGCTGTAGAAGACAAAACTGCATACTTAAAATTTACATTTTCTTACAGTACACACCAAGATATTAAATTCACTGTTCAGCAAGAATTTTAACCCTAATTTTAATTTAATCATTAAACCAGCCACCTTTTCCCTAATCTCTAAAAATGTAGTATGGATTTTAAATAACATGAACTGTTTTAAACAGATATAAAAAGAAACAAATAAAGAAAATCTAAAATGAAACTAGAATGAGTTCTTGAAAGTCTTGTAAGTAGGAATATTTTCTAACATTAATAAATACTTTTGTTTCCAGTTGTTCCTAATAAAATGCCAGAAAATATTCATAATACCCATTATGTTAACTTATGCATATTCAGATGTTAAAACAAAAAGTATGTTGAGAAATTATAATAAGAAAGACTGTCCTGTATTTAGTTCTGTAATCAATGTCTGAACAATAACAATTAGACTAGAATATTAACACAAAGTTACTTTGCATCAATAACATTATATAAAAGCATCATGACTCTTTGTTTCTCATAAATCAACTTCTAATTTCTTTTCTTCTTCTTGTACTTGTTTCAAAATATTCAGGTATTCACTAGCTTTAATTTTTTTGGGAATGATATCTGAAAACAAATGAACACAATATTCAGTAAATTAAAATCTATACTATATAAAAAAACAAATCTCAAGTTGATAAATTTGTCCACAGGCATCTTATAAAGCCTTCAAAACTAGTATATTTTTACTAATATGCATTGAATTTAAAATTTATCATTATTCTGTAATTCATCATGCACCATAATCCATGTTGGTAGGTAAAAGAAAATATGCAGTCACACTATCATACCTCAAGTTGAACAAAAAATGTGGCCTGGTTAACTAATGAATGAAGATACTTACTATAAATTTATTGTCAGTGCTGTAAGTGTAACTACCACTTTGGCTGCAAATTTTTATTTCATTCCTTTAGGTCATATGCTCAATATATATATATATATATAAAGTAATGGGTTACATGCTCCTAGTTTGTTAATAAAATAACAATGAAAAAAATTTCTTAGGTGTCACTTCATGACTTACACCTCCCTCCCCAATAATTATCAGTGATAAATAATGTATCACATTAGAGCATTTGGAAGTTATTTGGGTTATAGGGCAGTTACTGATTTACTGCAGCTATATCCTATGATAACGGATACAAAAATGATATTCTAGGTTGTACTGAATTTTAAAATGCATATACACAAGTGATTGTTGCCCAACAATTTAAGCATATATAATTTAGATATATTAAGAAGTTGTAAAAAACAAACGTTCTGTACCAAAGTTTGATTAAAATAATCAATAACAAGTTACTTTGAAAATTTTAAAATGTTTAAAAACCTCTGAAAATCACAGGCCAAATGTTAATTATCACTTGAATTTTATAACTTTCTATATTCTACATTTATTACATTTCATGAATTTTTAGTCACAGAAAACTTTCTTTTTTGCCTAAACCTTGATCTGTATTTGCTGGTGGACAACAGAAGAATTGAAACATTGATAATTCTCCAGTAACTAATGTATAGTTCCATCTACCACTCAAGTAAATATCTGTACCAAGCATTCAAGTTTTTATTCACAGAATGCATTAAGAAGTTCTATAACCATTGTATACATTTCAGTTTGTCCACTTCAAAACAAACAAGTTTCATCCTTTTAATAACAATTAATAAAATTTAACTTCTAAGTATCACTACCTTGTAAGAAATCTAGTGACTCTTGAGAAGCAACCACTTCAGCTACATCTTCATAGTCCACCTTTGTTTTATCTTTGCTCTGATGATGGGCTAATTTGGCTATATGTTCTACAAGAAGTTCCTGTCAAGATTTTAACATAAAAGAAATCATACAAAGGTTTAGTAATTTTGCTCTATGATATTTTACTTCAGATACAAAAGTTAGAGTAACTAATACAAATAAACTTTCTACACACCATGAAGAAAAATAACCAAGGTTAAGTTTCTTATATTCAGCATATACAACTATTATTTATGACATAATATTCTTTTAAGTCATCATATGTGGAATATTATGAGTAACACTGAACCATTATGACTTATAATAGGACTATTAGCATACAGCAACAGAAAACGAGTTTAATTACTGGTGTGTTTAACCTGAAAACAAATGATAAAATTTCAAACATTTTTAATTTGGTCACAACTAGGAACAAGAATTTGTGTTCCTTAAAGAAACAAGTTATTTTGAAAATTTTAGAATGTTTAATAAACAGTAAAAATCATAGGCTAAATTATATTTATCCTAAAATGTTTTAAAAATTTATGCCAGTAGCAACAGAGCTTTAACAAATCTTGCAGATCCACTGGACAAAGTGTAATAATTCAGAAAAGATAAAGATAACCTGTCTCAATTAGGAATTTAATCCAAGATCCCTAGCTCACACACTTGTGTTGTGAAATACTTTACCATCCAAACTTAACCTCGAATAACTATCCCTACTGATCATTATAAATCCCTCCTCTCCACCCTCACACTACTATCATGATGCACAACCATCCTAATAACTAGCACGTGTTTTGATGTAATAGAGTTGCTTGATTCACCACCAGGTAATCACAGGTATATTGGCTTCTCCTACCTCCTTAACTTTGAATCAAATTCAGCTAAAGAACTAGGTAATTGCTTTATTAGTATGAATTTTCCACATCACAAACACATTTTAATTACAGAACAACTATATGTAGTTCACAATTCAAGGTCATGAACTGTAATATCTGAAACTCATTAAATGTACTCTTCCTGTGACTCAAGCACTTCTGACACTCCACTATTGTTCTATCAGTTGAAGCTGCAAGATTTCAAGCTCTTGGCAGAATAATACCAGCCTAAATAGAAAATTTATAACAATTGTTATACGATTCCTGTTATTAAAAAGAAACGATTACAGCAGCAGCAAGAAAATTACAAGTCTATTAAATATATAATTTGAGTTATTGCAAGCAAGACACTAAAGTCTATTGCCTTTGTTTTTTTAACATGAAAGCACTCTATCAATATTGTACAAGCTCCTGCACAAAGACTGTAATCTTGTGATACATGTATTTGTAAAAACTACAGAAAACAAGACTTGTATTTATGAAACAGATGGTGGTGTTAATTAGGTATCTGTTACGAACAACTTAGTTTTTCAACAATCTATTTTGAGTCCTTTCATTCATTATTTATGTCAAGAGTTTTGATTCTACTTTGCTAGAAAGTTATTTGAGCTTACTAATGATACTAATACACTAATTAAGGTTGGTAATGATGCTACTCCAAATGCTTATTTAATTCATAAATATCTAGACTTATCTTGCATAACAAGCATTTGTTTTGATTAGTTATAACAACTTGATTTTTTAATTGAAATGTTTATTAAATGTGAAAAACCTAACAGCTTTGTCAAAACTATAAACTAATATAATGAGTAAAGATTATTCTATAGAATTATAATAAAATAAAGAATACTGTGGTCACTTTTGGTCTGTTTACCACAGAACCATTATTGGCTTGCATGAAAGGGTATGAAGAGAGATATTAAATGATATCCAGTTTATAAGTTTAAGATTATATATATGTATATAAGTATCAAAAGATTTAATTGTGTTTCTTTGAATTTTTTTTTACTTTTTACTTTTCAAGTAAAAAAACTAAAACTTTATACAATGTTGTAACACTCAAAAAGTTAGCCAAATTGCATATAAGATTATATTACAGAAGTTGAATGAAAACATTAGTAGGATTTCAAAAATTATATTTTAAGAACATTAAATAATATACATAATGTTATTCTTATACAAAAGTACTTTTGTTATAATTATCAACTTATTGAATGGACTGCCTGATGATCAATTTTAATTAATAAAATATCTATCAGATCAATTTTTAAAAAGATTACGTTTAACTTGCATTGGTGATTTTATGATTGTTCAGAAAGTGCAACAGTGACCTTGGGTGTTTATATATTAATTTTCTGTCAAGCCATTAGATATCACTAAGGTGATTATTTGTAATTTGTATTGTAGACAAACAAATGTAGTAAATTATACATCTCAAATACAAGGTATTACATATGTCTATTGTACAAAAATAAAAGGAACAGTTTTTTTATGGATGAAGATTAAACTCAATAGGCTAGATGAACTTCTATCACATTGTCTTGGAGCTTATGCTAACTGAAAATATATATTTTTTTCAAAACATCCTACTTTTTCAATAATTTAAGCATCCATGTAAAGATAAACAACAGCTCTGTAAATCTACATGTTACTATCTGTGTACATTGTAATAGTAGTATGAAATTACACTGAAATGTTAACTAAAATTCCCTAGGACACATACACACATCTTATTAACAGTACAAAATGTTCAATTAATATGAACATTTTCCAGATTTAAACTCAAAAATCAATAAATTATTGTGATGTAACATTCATGCCTATAAAAAGTGGATCAGTCAACCTATAAATTATGTTCAAACTTTGAATCTTTTAACCTAGCTTTCTTTTATTATCATAGTATTTATGTTAAATCTGTTAAAGAAAATTCGTTAGGTGTGAAACAAGAATGCCTCTTACAATTTTAAATTTATTTAGGTTTACACTGTATAAAAACTTATAATTGCAAAGTATAAACATATGGAGGAAGCACTTGATTACTTACATTTTGTGTGTACTTCTATAAGTATTATTAACTGCAGCTACTACCAGTAAGTACTTGTCACTACAGTAGACTACACTTAATCTACACCAATTTTATATAATAATAAATTACAATTCACCTAAATCACAGCCTCGCAATCTATGTACTACTTAGTAAATGAAGTTTTAGTTAACACAAATATGGGGTTGGGTGCTCCTTTTACTTTAACAATGTGTTACCGATTTCAAAAATTTTCATTGACAACTTCGGGATTTAATCTCAACACATCATCAAAACAAAGCCCAAAGGAAACTGATAATTTCTACTCACAGAAGCTTTCGAAATAAGAGTCACTGAATCAGGGCTAATGTTTAATACATCCGGTGAACTTCTCATAATCATCTTAATCCTTGTAAGAGGAAATGAAACATGCTTTGAACGTTTGCTCACTTTCTCCATTTTTTTCTACCGTCCTCTGGTAACACACGATGTCATTTAAACGTTTAATTTTAGGAAAAGATTAAGACTTATGTTACTTATGTATGTGATGAGAAAGAAATATCCACGAATTTTAAGCACTAAAAATATCTGATTATCTGTTGTGGAATTCCCATGCGCCTAGCTTTTACAAAAAGTAAAATAACTTTAAAGCCATCTATCGATTTTATACTCCAATTTTTACCGTACTACTTAAAAAAAATAGTGTTACATGAATTTGAATTTATTTTGAATTTCGCGCAAAGTTTTAGGAAGGTTATCTGCGCTACTCCTCCCTAATTTAGCAGTGTAAGACTAGAGGGAAGCCAGCTAGTCATCACCACCTTCCGCCAACTCTTGGACTACTATTTTACCAATGAATAGTGGGATTGACTGTTACATTATAACGCTCCCATTGAAAGGGCAATCATGTTTGGTGTAACAGGAATTCAAACCCGCGACCCTCGGATTAAGAGTCGAGTGCCTTAACCACTAGGCTTTGCCGGGCCTATGTTATATGAAAACAGAATCTATTTAGGCAAAACACAATCATAAATAAATTGTGTATAATAATCTTCATTGTTAAGAACTTCTTACTCATTTAGTATGAAAGTTTATTTGTTTTTATTTATTTTTTACGTCTCGCAAAGCTAGTCGAATGTTATCTGCGTTAGCCGTCTCCAATTTAGCAGTGATAGACAAGAAAGAAAGCAGCTAGTCAAGAGCACCAACTTTCAACTCTTTTACGAGGGCTTAGTGGAATTCGTCATCCACTATAACGCTTACACGACGAGAATTTATACCCCTGACCCGCAGATCGCGAGTCGAATACTTTAACCACAAGCCCATACCAGGTCTGTTATTGGAAAGAAAACGGTTTTTCGGGCTTTAAAGATTCATTATCCAAGCTTTGTCAGATACTTACAATGATACAAAAAACGTACAGCGGTTTTTTTTAGATGAACTAGAAATAGTTTTTAAGTCGTCTTAATTAAGTCCTCTTTATCCTCAAATGGATACTTGATCAGCATATAGAATTAATAAAGAGAGCTGAAGTTACATTGGCTGAAATATATATAGCTAGAGTAAACGAACTGAACACAAAATACTGAAACAGTGAAAAACAATCTTTTTTACATATAAAATAAAAATTAGCGCGTGTATTTCCTTAATTTTAAATAGCCCGGCATGGCCAGGTGGTTAAGACACTCGGCTCGTAATCCGCCTCGCACCAAACATGCTCGCCCTTTCAGCCGTATAAGCGTTACAATGTAACAGTTACTCCTACTATTCGTTGGTAAAAGAGTAGCCTCTAGTCTTATACTGCTAAATTAAGGACGGCTGGTGCAGATAGCCCTCGTTTAGCTTTGCGCAAAATTCAAACCATGGCCCAGCATGTCCAGGTGGTTAAGGTATACGACTCGTAATCCGAGGGTCGCGGATTCGAATCCCCGTCACACCAAACATGATCGTCCTTTCAGCCGTGCTCCCCTCTAGTACTGCGGTATGTCAACGGATTTACAACGCTAAAATAAAAGGTTTGATTCCCCTCGGTTGACTCAGCAGATAGCCCGATGTGGCTTTGCCATAAGAAAACACATACCCTTTCAGCCGTGGGGGCATTGGTATTCGTTGGTAAAAGAGTGGCCCAAGAGTTGGCGGTCGGTGATGATGACTAGCTGCCTCCCCTCTAGTCTTACACTGCAAAATTAAGGACAGATAGCCTTCTTGTAGCTTTGCGCGAAATTCAAAAGAAACCAAACCTTAATTTTAAAAGCTTGCTCTCTACCAAGTCAAAAACAAGGATGAGATTCAGTTGATACTTAGACTAGACTAATTAAATGAAATGTTTTTGTTTAAAAGAAAGCCTCGAATTTACCTGATGCAATTTCTATGATACGCTATTTATCAGTCTTTTCCTACATTGGTGTGACAGTGGTCATTAGATATTACTTCACCTACCGACACTTAAAGGTGCCAAATCGGGAGATTTTTTTTATGAAAGCACTGCAACAGCGAGTAGAGTTCCGCCAAAAATGTAGGAAAAAATGTGCAGTTTTATGCATTCTGGGGAACTCCGACACTTATTTATATCTGTAAGACTGAAATGATGTTTTCTTTTTCGTTTAAAATTGGTGTATATACTAAGAAAATCACAGTCATCTTCAAATATTATTGTACACACTATTGTAAAAATTGAAAAATAAAAAAAACACATCTTGATTGGAGTTCTTTGTTATATTCGTAATTTTCACATTTGGCATCTTTCAATACCTGGTTGTTGGTCTTATATTTACTGGCTGAGAAATCTGAATTAAACTTGTAGTTTAAAAGGGCACATACTGTGTTATGCTCTAAATTGGTCCTGTTCTTTATTGTAATCCTTCTAACCATTGAAATGCCCTTCCCGCGATACATTGGAATGTGGTGCAACAACCAAACAGTATAACACAACAAAGTTTAACTATGCCACACAAAATGAGCAAATATTTACTTTATCCTGGTTTGTACTCTATGAAATTAAATTAAGCGACTGTATTATTTTTGTTGAATTAAAAAGGTTGATATCGGGAGATCCTGGTGGTACGTCGGAAGATCGGGAAACAGGACACCATATTAGAAAACTCCCACCAAGATTGGCCTTGATATTACCAGTACAACTAATAAAGCATATCGGCCTCAAATTTCAAAAATAATTCCCATTGCTTTCTACAGGTGTTAACACGTATCACCTATTTTAAAAATGTCAAAATGACATAAGTAATTTGAAATAAGATCAACTTAATTGTTTTCTTAATCATGTTTAATGTAAAAACCTGCATATATTTCAAACAGATAATAGATTCGTGATGACGAGAAACCCACTTGAAGTAAAAAATGTATCTTAAGATGGCTGGCATGGATATTAAAACTTTTATTAAAATAAAGAAGAGAACAACATTTCGACTTTCTTACGTCATCTTCAATGGCCTGGGAGGGCCGTGGGGGCTTTATAATGTGACGGTCAATCCCACTATTCGTTGGTACAAAAGTAGCCCAAGAGTTGGCGGTGGGTGGTGATGACTAGCTGCCTTCCCTCTAGTCTTACACCACTAAATTAGGGACGACTCGGTGCAGTGGGCTACTCACTTAAATACCTGTTGAAGAATCTGCAAGCGATTGCGGCCCTATGTTCCTAGATGGAATCTAATGGTGATAACTAACGTCATCTTCAGGTTAACAAGAAAGAGAATAGATTCACATCAAATACAAAAAGACGAAACCTTTATTATATTTCCTGTCTTTCTTACCTCAAGCTTTTTGTTTTATTTTGAGTTTGGCGCAGAGCTACTCGAGGGCTATCTGCATCTAGATGACCAATTATTGTCAATATCATTCATCTTTGGCTCGTGGGGTTTTCTTAACAAAGAATTATGAAAGTGACCATTACATTACATCGCCCCCCACTGTAGAAAGCAGTTAGCATGTTTGGTTACAGGATTTGAACTCGCCAATCGTAGATTGCGAGTCGAGTGCCCTATCTACTGTGCCATGCCAGATCTACCCAATAATTAAATTTAAGTTTGTCAATATTTGCAATAACCCAACAACTCTTCGACCACTTACACATCTTAAGTGTTTCATATTTATTAAATAATGAATTACAATAATACAAAAGTATATTTAAACAATGAAATATGAAAACACTTTTAAAGATTGATATTTAAAACATATTTGAAATAATGTAACGCAGTACAGCAATAAACCATTTAATTAACAAAGTTTGACTCTTTAACACAGATGCAAATATACATGCACCAAAAGAAGACTTTTGGATAAAGATATTACATTTAAATAATCTCTTTAACATTGATCATTTCCCTTTTTCTCAGGAGAAAAGGATATTCTAAAACACTATGCAGGCACTTACAATAAAACAATATAAAAATCCTTCAATGAAATGAACATCTCACAGATCAAACAGTATGTAGCATACATAGCCACATATAAAACACAACGAGGTTTAAACATACTCTACAACTAAATTGTATTTCTTTAATCTTTCTTGATTATAACTTCGATATAAGACAACATAAGCCACAGACGTCGCTAGCTGCTTAAAATATTTTTTGCTCCGACCCATAGGCGCAGGAATTTATGGCGTTTCAGTATGACATTGATTGTAGTTTTTCTATTCTGATTTTTTAAAAACACCAAGTGAGGATTCGGAGCGCTGTCAAATATAGCCAGTTTGTACGGCTACTTGAACTTAAGTTTAAAGGTGACTAAGAATGACAGCAAGATGTTGGCTTCTGTTGATTATAATTGTATTACTCTCACCAAATTGTTGTAAGAAACAACTGAGCACCACTTTCTCTCATCGAAACTTTGCTCAAATAGATGATAAACAATATCCCAACCAACGGCTGGAAATAAAGTCCATCAGACTCTCCACATCACAAATGAATCCAGAAATGGACGTGTAATCATGGAGCAACCCAAGTCTATTTTCCAATTCCGTCAAACGATAGTCCACTACAATATAAAATAAATCAATCTGAGCCATTGTTAAACAGTTATTATTGACTCATCCTAACATTCTTACACTTTTGACTTGACACTCCCATTCACTACCAGAAAAAGGTCTGAGAGGGATATTGAAAAAGACTTCCGTATAGCCCAGATACTACTACTGAATGAAACAAAAGTATACATTATTGGAATAAAAACCAAAAAAAAAAAAAGAATTTTAATCAATTTCTAGAAATTATAACATCACACTGTATAAATTTTGAAGAACGGCAGATGCAAGGACAAAAGTAATACATAGTTTGTTTAATTGCAATAATCTAGATTGCACACTGTAGGTTTGCCTCTCATTTGTGCCATTGCTACACACCTCTACGTGGTGATATTGAAACTATATCCCCGTAGTACATTATGTTGTTATTATATTTATTTATGTAAAATATTTCAAAACGTTCGTTTATTCTAACCATGACATAAATGGTTCAGAATATTTATTAGCATTATAGAATTTTATATATAACGCTATGTTCTCTCAATTAGCTTTCTCTCCCTCACAAACTTAAGCCTTCAGTTTGGAAGTCAAGTTTAAGATTTTTACTTGAATACTAATGTACTCTTTTAAGGGTTAATTATTAAAAGTAAAATAGTTGAGAAACATTTTCTTAGGAAAGTTTAAAAGGTTAACTATCTACTGAAAATGTTTTCTTTCTTTCCTATGAGAACTTGTTTAATTTTCGTTGTATTTTTAGTTCTAAATAAAGACTGTTTTCACCATGTATTTACGTGGTTTTCAGGTATTTTTTCAAAAGTAGTAAATGTAAAAAAAAAACCTTGTGATATATTTTTGGTCAACTGTCGCATTATATAGTGAACATATCTTATTCACCTGAAAATATCACAAAGTACGAACGAAGGAACAATATAGGGCTATAGCCAGGAATCGAACCTGTATTATTGGGGAATTTCCTGTTTTCTCTTAGCATATGTATATCTTTAAACTTAAAAGTTTGTGTTATCCAGTTTAAAATCTATTTGCAGCCGCAGAATCAGGAAGATATTGAGAACAAGTTAAGTATCACCTTAAAAATTGATCTCAGTGCAAGAAAAACATGAAATGGTATTTGGTGAGTCCGAGACCATATGCAGTTTTCTGTTTAGAACTCCCATGCCATTGTGAACCAGTTTATCCAATATCAGCTCTTCTTAAGATTGTCAAATATCACTTAATAAAAACTGGAAGCACCATTGACAAATTAATTTTATCAGTCTGAGCTGTTTCCTAGCAGATGAGATAGAACACATCAACTGTTAATAACGGGGAAGTCCCAACTCTCAAGCTTCTCCAAGCTAGAAGATAACCTAGAAGGGCGACCATGGATCATGGAGGAACCTGAGGTCACATAGCCAATGAGTATGTTCCCAGAAGCAATGCATCGCTTCGTATCCTAGCGAGTGGCCTAATTACTCATTCAGGAGTTAGAGCCTCTAAGTATGTCTACTACTCTGTATTAAATGACATCAATGCTATCTCAATTATATTTTATATGATAAACTACGAAGAAAACGCTTGGTCACAATTACCAGTCTTTATTAGTGAAGCAAAATAGTGTTTGCTCTTGACATTCAAAATTGTCGCAAAAGAAGCTCTAGACAATTTCTCAAAATGCTTTATTCAGGTAACTGCTTGAAATAGCTAGTTTTCATAGTAGAAAGTCCAGTATCTGATCATAACCTTGGACACTCCAGCCACACATATGAGGAGAAACATCCTTTTACCCAGTGTTTTTTGTTTCTAAGAATAGTTCAAGATGTTTCAACTGGATTGAACTGTAATGTTTACGAGTGGGTGAAATTAGCGACAGATGAAATTTGCAGAACAGCTGAGATATAACATCAGATGTTAACTTTGTGTAACTATGTTTTATTTGGTTATAATGGAATATGTTCAGTTATTCAAGTTACCATATTTTATAAGTACATGCCTTCTGAATTTTTCTTTACGTCTGTTTACTACATGGTGTAATTAAAACATAAAAAACAAGCTCTAAGTTTAGTGCCAAGTGATGGAATGTAATATCTGTACAGTTCTGCTTTGTAAGTCACAGCTGGCTAATACTGTGGGAGATACAATTTAACTCTTTATGAATTCTAATGATCGCAAGTTAAGGATGGAACATGTATAGTAGATAGCTTAAGTCAGTTAATATGTGTTGCAGCCGGATAACTGCAGTCTTTTCTTTTGAGCCTAGGCTATGTTCATGTAACAACCAGATTGATCGCAGTGGAAGGAATGCAACTACGTTGGAAGGTAATTTGTGTTAGCTATTGTAAGAGGACGGGAAGGTTGTAGATATTAGTGAAGAGGAGGCCGAGTGGAGCTGATAAATTCACAATTGTTAGGAGTACATTTTCTACAAGTGACAGAGGCATATTTACATCAGAAGTCTGTAGAAATGACACTTGACTAATATAATAACTTGAGAATCCTACATCTAAAACTAATTTTAGAACATGGCATACGAGGGCTGTTCAAAAAATACGCGGACTGTTTGAATTGCGCGGCTCCAGTTGGTTCCAGGGGAATCGCTTGGTGTCGCTAGGTTCGCACAGATCAGCTGATTACGACGCCATTTCCCGATTGCAGATATCTTTATTTGTGTATTAGCTACGCGGTTTTAAGTGAAGTGCGATTTCTTCGTTTGGCGGATTTCAGAATGAATGACCTGAAGGAGCAACGACTTGCTGTGAAATTTTATGTTAAACTTGGAAAATCTGCGACTGAAACTTTTGCTATGCTTAACACGGCTTACGGTGATGTTGCTATGAAGCGTACGGCATGTTTCAAGTGGCATGAACGTTTTAAGAATGGTCGACAGTCCATTGAAGATGATGAGCGTCCTGGACGTCCTTCCACGTCAACTGACGACCCACACGTCGACAAAATCAACACCCTGTTGACGTCTGACTGTCAGGGAGCTTGCTGAAGAGTGTGGGATATCAGTTGGATCTTGTTACGAGATTTTGACCGAAAAATTGAAGATGCACCGTGTTGCTGCGAAATTCAGCCCTCAGAACTCGTGAGTTTTTGGCCAAACACTCGATCATTGTTCTTCCCCACCCCCTACTCACCTGACCTTGCTCCTTGCGATTTTTTCTTGCTCTCCAAACTCAAAAGACCTTTGAAAGGAAGAAGATTTGAGATCGTGTTACTCTCATGCTAAGGCTTTATGTAAAATGGACGAATGTCAAATTTGAGTTGATTAATTCCCTTTTTTCTCGTCTAGAAGAACTGCCAGTGATAATGACAAGGACATTTGTTCCAACATTCCTCCCAAGCTGGTCCGGCATGGTCAGGTGGATTAAGTCGTTCGACTCGTAATCTGAGAGTCGCGGGTTCGAATCCCCATCGCACCAAATGTGCTCGTCTTTTCAGCCGTGAGGGCGTTATAATGTTACAGTCAATCCCACTATTCGTTGGTAAAAGAGTAGCCCAAGAGTTGGCGGTGGGTGATAATGACTAGTTGCCTTTCCGCTAGTCTTACACTACAAAATTAGGGTTGGCTAGCGCAGATAGCCCTCGTGTAGCTTTGCGCGAAATTCCTAAACAAACAAACAATCCTCCCAAGAAGAATATAGCTGAAGTTGTTGCAGTGTTAGATCCAAATAACATAAAACTTTAGCGACTAATAGCACAAATACCAGCTTCACACCACACAACAGAGAGACGTATCTACCAGAACAGTGCTGATGTTGCAGGCAAAATACAAAATGATTTAAAGAATTCCCTTACATTCAACTTAGCCCTTGATGAATCTACAGACATACAAGACAATCAACAACTGGCGGTATTTGTTCTTTATGTTTCCTCTGATATAACTGTGAGAGAAGAGATGTTGGACTTTGTGGCACTAAAAGAAACAACTTGTGGTGTTGACATTAAAAATGCGCTTGAAAGAGGCTTAACAAATTCTGATATTCCACTGGATGAACTCGTCAGTGTTGCAACAAATGGGGTACCTGCAATGGTAGGGGAAAATGCAGAATCAATTGCAGTTATGAAAAGTGATCCCAGTTTTCCAGAGTTTCTTCCTGTTCATTGCATTATTCATCGTGAGCACCTGGCAGCCAGATACTTCAAGTATGAAGATGTTATGAAATTTATTCTTAAAATTGTCAATCTCATACGAGTAAATGGGAAGACCCACCGATTGTTCAAAAATATTATTGAAGAACTGGAGCTTGAAGATAAACCCAGTGATGTTTCTTTCTGCTACATTGTGAGGTGGCTGTCAATCACCAATATCTTAAATAGGTTTGTGGATCTGTTGGAGACTATTATTACTTCTCTTGAAGAAAAGAAAAGATTCTGTCCTCAACTGGGAAATGATGAATGGATATAATGAATCATCTATAGACTCTCAACTTGGCACTCCAGGGGAAAGATAAGATTGTTTCCGATCTTACTCAGACAATTTTTAGCTTTCAGAATAAAATAAGACTTTTTAAAAGAGACATATTGTCAAGAAACTTCAGTTACTTTCCCAATCTGAAAAGGAGAGTAATTACATTCTCTGGTATTGAAATAAAAGACCACAAACCGAAAGAATATAAAGATACATTACAAAGACTACTTGATAATTTCCTAGACAGGTGTGAGGACTTGCAGAAGCTGAAGCCCTGCTTCGCCTTCTTGTTAATCCATTCATGGTTGACGTGATCAATGATGGTTGCCCAATTCTCGAACCTCTGGTTACAAACTCATTTGCTGTGGAAATGGAATTAATAGAACTACAGGAGGACCTTAGTCTAAAGGTGATCCATAAATCTCATTCTACAATTCAGTTCTGGAAGCAAGTTTCAGAAATAAAATATTATGAACTGAAGAAAACCAGTGTGCGACTCATCTCTATTTTCAGCACAACGTACTGCTGTAAATCACTGTACTCTGTAATGAAGTTTGTGAAGTCGAAGCATCACACAATCCTTACAAATCAACATCTGACGGAACTAATTCGCACAGCCTTGACAACATATCAGCCGGAATTTATTTAACAACCAAGATGGAAACTCACAAGACCTCTACTAACAGTAAATAGCCTGATAATTGTATCAATGTCTGTTTGTGTCAAAATATTATGATTAGACTAAAATTTTATAAGGTGGTATCTGATTAAAATATCTCTAATTTTATTCTTTTACATATTTTCTCCATGTTTTGACCACATATTTACTATGAAAAGTAAATATCAATAAAAATATTTGTTTTTACCCCTGTTATTTATATTTTTGGCAGTCTCATTTAGTGTTAGTGAAATGCAAATTTGCTTATTTTTCTTAGATGTTTCCGTAGTTCATTACAGTATTAAATACGCTCAATATAGTTAAAACAATAATCAGCCATGATTTTGAAAACATTTGGTATATATATATACACGTGTGTGTACTTTGTGATTATTGAAACAAATACAAATTAACAGTTTAAAAACTGCGTACATGAATAAATATTATTATTTATATAAGTACATGTATTTCTTAATATTTATATAAAATTTATGCAACACAATGTGCATGTAACAATAAAAACATGTGTGTAATATTTGTTCATGTCTTGCGGGTCTCAAACATCTGAAGTTTATTGTATGCAGCTCTTACCTTGAGCAAGTTTAGCCACCCTTGCTGACTAGAGTATTGTTGGACCATCTGAATTTTCGAGAACCTCGCCAAATGAGTATAGAAGCTAGTTATCGGAATACGCAGAGACAATACAGAATACTGTTGGTCTGCTATAGTCAGTATACTATAAAACTCGGAAGCTATAGTTGTGACAAACGCTTGTTAATTGGAAACTACAGATATTTAAACAGGAACGTTTATGGATTTTGAACATACAAACTTCAGTGAATTAACTTCGGACGTTAATATTTCTATGAGGACGTTCGATACCGACATCGGACAAAACTCTTGTGTGAAGAACAAAGCTGTCTAGTCTTCTCGTCAAGTGAAGTCTATCTGTGCATCAACAGAAGATTAATTTGCTAGTCGTGGACCTGAACCGTCGATAAAATGTTCAGTTACAGATCAGTTAGAAGATTGAGTATTGTTTGTAAGTTTGTAAAACTTTTGCATATAAACCATTATTTGTAATAACTAATGGTGATAGCCGTTATTATAAATTGTATTGTTGTTTGTATATTAAAATACATTTTTTCGGCTCGGCATGGCCAGGTGGGTTAAGGCGTTCGACTGGTAATCCGAGGGTCGCGGGCTCGAATCTCGATCGTACTAAACATACTCGCTCTTTCAGCTGTGGGGGCGTTATAATGTGACGGTCAGTCCCACTATTTGTTGGTAAAAGAGTATCTAAAGAGTTGGCAGTGGGTGGTGATGACTATTTGCTTTTCCTCTAGTCTTACACTGCTAAATTAGAGATGGCTAGCTCAGATAGCCCTCGTGTTGCTTTGCGCGAAATTCAAAAACAAACACACAAAATACACTTGTGCTACAAAAGAAAATATTGTATCAATTTTGTAGGCAAATATCATAAATTTAATACATATTAACATTTAAATTAACTTCTAAATTAATTTTCCGGCTACTTGAAATCGTAATACGTAACGTACGTAACAAAATAAATCGGAGAATTGTCCGAGATAAATTATAATACTTAACACTTAGTGTACACGATTACAAGAAGTAACAAGAAAAGGCTGTACAATTTATATAGTCGGACTTTAAATCCGTTTAGTACTATCAACAACAAAACAAGAATTAATATTACATACTTTACTTGGAAAGGTGGTAGAAACTATTAACTGAAGTATCTGATGAACGAGAACCGTATGAAAAAATTTGTCATAGCATTTTTGAGCTGGATTGAATAAACGATTTTTTCTTTATATTCTAATACATATTGTGAAAACAAAAATTAGCAAGACGTTGAACACATGCGCATTAATGTTCCACTTCGGAAAATTTCGCCTTCCAAAAATTTATTATTATAAACTTCTAAAAAATAATAATAAATATTTTTTTTATTTCTTATATTGTCAAAATTACTCTTTGAAAAATGCATATGTGTTGTTGTGATTTTATTAAGTATACACAGGGAACTTTCTCAAATATAGATTATATATTTGGCATTAGAATAAATAACAACATTTGAACAGCTAGAATACTGAAATTTTAGAGTATGATGAGCGATCTGGTTTGGTATTTGCTGCCACTCTTTTCTTTCTATACGAAATACGTTCATTATGGTTAGTTACGTATTATAACTTATCTTTGACGAGTCTCCAATTTATTATGTTACGTATGTTAACGTTTGTTTGTTTTGTCTTTGAATTTCGCACAAAGCTACTCGAGGGCTATCTTTGCTAGCCGTCCCTAATTTAGCAGTGTAAAACTAGAGGGAAGGTAGCTAGTCATCACCGTCAACTCTTGGGCTACTCTTTTACCAACGAATAGTGGGATTGACCGTAACATTATAACGCCCTCACGGCTGAAAGGGCAAGCATGTTTGGCACGACAGGAATGCGAACCCGCGACCTTTGAATTACTAGTCGCACGCCTTAACACGCTTGGCCATGCCGGGCCAATATGTTAACGTATTGTTTCATATAGTCGGTAATTTAAATTTTAAGTTACAACTTAATTGAATGTCAATGTGCATCAAATTTATGATATTTTCGAACAAGATGGATACACACAATTTTCTTTTTTAACACTAATATATTTTAATATATAAAGAACAATATAAATTACAATAAAGGTTATTACAAATAATGATTTATGTGTAAAAAAATTACAAACTCACAAACAATATTCAGTCTGATCTGAAACTCAATATTTTATCGATGGTCCAGGTCCACGATAAGCGAATTAATTGTGAATTGATATTGTTACATTTCGCTCATACTAGTTAGCTGTGTATTCTTGGTTGGCCTCACGTCGCTTACATGCTGACTTATTACCGACGAAAATATTTAATGTCCTCGTAAAAATACTAACGTCCGTAGTTAATTCGCTGAAGTTTGTAATGTTCGAAATATATAAACGTTCCTGGTCAACTATGTGTAGTTTTCCGATTAATAATATTTTACTACAATTTTCGCTTCCGAGGGTTAAAGTATGCTGCGTGTAGCGATCCAACAACATTGAATTGTCTCTTGGCGCGTTGATTTATATATTTTTAGGGTGAGGTTCTCGAAAGTTCGGTTGACAACAACATTCGAAGATACGCCAGTGCTTACATAGAACATATATTGCTGAGTTTTATTCTTGAGAATCTTCTACGAATTTTCAGAACAGGTGGGACTTGCGAAATATACACATTTTACAAATTATACATATCTATATATAAATGTAAAACAAACATAGATATTAAAATAAATGTATAACAGTAAAGTCGTTACACTATTGAAAAATGTATCGTTAAACATTTTCTACATCTGATTACTATCTCCAAATAATTCAGCTGCCTAATTCACAACAGATAATTCTTGTTCCATCCCTTTAAAATTTGTTTTTTGAGATTTGTAACCAAAATATTATTATTCGTTATTTCTATATGTAACATAGAGGAATAAAGTACCATTACTTCTAGTTGGTTACTTGAAAAATTGACGAAGAAAGCTATCTTGAACAGTTTTCAAATATCTTTGTCCTCTCACAGTTTGGCTCCAGCATTTTCCAATCTATAACCCTAAAATTAAAATATCCTTCATCCCTATAATATAAACAAATAGTATAAATCATAATACAATAACATGTAATTAAAACAGAAAAGTTTGTTTTGGAATTTCGCACAAAGCTACTCGAGGGCTATCTGTGCTAGCCGTCCCTAATTTAGCAGTGTAAGACTAAAGGGAAGGCAACTAGTCATCACCACCAACCGCCAATTCTTGGGCTACTCTTTTACCAAAGAATAGTGGGATTGACTGTCACATTATAACGCGCCCACGGCTGGAAGGGCGAGCATGTTTGGCGCGACGCGGATGCGAACCCGCGACCCTCAGATTACGAGTCGCACGCACGCCTCAACGCGCTTGGCCATGCCAGGCCCAAAACAGAAAAGCCAAAAAATAAATGTTCATTAATACAAGTGCACTTTTACTTACTAATATTACCTGACATGGCCAGGTGGTTAAGGCACTCGGCTCGTAATTCGAGAGTCGTGGGTTCGAATTGTTGTTGCACTAAACATGTTCGCCCTTTTAGCCGTGGGGACGTTAAAATGTTACGGTCAATCCTACGACGGTGGGGAGTGATGACTAGCTGTCTTCCTTCTAGTCTTGCTAAATTAAGAACGGCTGGTGCAGATAGCCCTCGTGTAACTTTGCGTAACATTCAAACAAAACTTATCAATATATTTAAAAAATTCACGTTTAAAATAAATTATATTTTCTGTGAACATATTCTGCAACAGAAAAACTACCAAGGGTGTGTGTGTTTTCTTATAGCAAAGTCACATCGGGCCATCTGCTGAGCTCACCGAGGGGAATCGAACCCCTGATTTTAGCGTTGTAAATCCATAAACTTACCACTGTACTAGCGGAGGGCGAAATTACCAAGGGACGCGTCTAAAAACAGAGACTCTCTGTACTTTATAAGTTTGAGTTGAATTTCGTGCGAACGTACAGGAGGGCTATCTGCGCTAGCCATTCCTAATTTAGTAGGGTAAGACTAGAGGAAAGGTAACTTGTCATCACCACCCACCGTCAACTCTTGGGCTACTCTTTTTAACAACGAATAGTGGGACTGACCGTAAAATTATAACGCCTCCACGGCTAAAGAGGTGAACATCTTTGGCATGATGAGTATTCGAACCCGCGATCCTCTGATTACGAATCGATTGCCTTAACCACCTAATCCAGCCTATACGTAATTTTGAATCCTGAGTGATCCACTTTTCTTGTGCTCTATGATAGCAGCTATATTCTTATTGTCATGACTGTCTTTGTTTAATGAATGAATTTTTCTTTATCATATAAATTATTTATTTTAAAAAAATGTTATTCCGCCTGGTCAACGTTGACTTCAGTTTACATAAGTATAGGTCCATAAATTCTTAAGTCAGCAGTGCCGACAGTATTGCTAGCACTGAGGATGCTCGTACGATAAAAACATGTCTTAGAATCATAATCAATTTTTAATTTTTGTTACTGTATAATACTAGTTGGAACGGTATATGAAATTAACTGAATTCTTTGCTAGAGCATTTTTTTAGCTCTGATCCATCTGAATAAAAGTTATTGATAATGACTAGTTAACTCCACTGTTTAAAACCACCACTAGAGCGGCTACGAAGTAACGTAGCAACTAACCAACGCTATGCAGCTGTACTCGATGGAACGCAACCAAAGATATTCCCTCTCCAGTTTGAAATGTCTTATCTAAATGTTTCATAGGCTAATGATATACCAGGGTTCTCTGTTGGTGCACATATCTAAATATAGCAAGCGCCCTCTGGAGGCCGTTATATTTTTTACGACGTTGAATAATCTCCACTAACGTTACAACGTATTTAAAAGAGAAAGTAGCATCAACATTATATTTTTTCGATGTTTTGTAGATAGTAACTTACGTATATGTTTTACGGAAAGCATTTCATGGAGAATAAATCGGTAAAATTTTATTTCTGTTCTGCAGGTAACGCTTAAATTTGTTATATACAATTTATAATTTTATTTTTTGCATCATATTTTAAACTTAACTATGGTAAATAATTTTGCATCCTACAGGGTGGCCCGTAAGTCCTTACCCATCCATATACCTTATGTATCCAGTGTATCTGTGTGCTATCCCTCATTCTCGCTGCATAATATCATGCGACGCCATGTTCTGTGAGACATTTTCCATAACATAGCAGGTGTAATTGTTCCAAATGCCGCGGTAACAGCTGCTTTCAACTCATAATTAGTATTATAAGGTTGTTTACACACAACATATGGATGGGTAGGGACTTACGTGCCACCCTGTATACATTCACTAATTTAGTGGCTAATGGGCGATAAGTTCAGGTGCATTAAACTTAATTAGAATATCTGAGAGAGAAAAATGAAGCTAAATTGAAGATTACTTTTAACTCATTACTATTTCATAGTGATGTATTCTAACTTTTAAGGATTTCAAATTGGAAGTGTGAAATCTGTGAATTAGTGTAATGTATCAGTTAAAAGTAATATGATAAAATATATTTATGAAACTTATAATTGATTAGTAGGTTTATTGGTTTTATTGTTGTTCTAACTTTGGTGTTAACGTAATTGAGTTCATAATATTATGTAATTCCGTTGAGAAAGATGCATTATTTGTGTTTAGACTGTTGTTATCAACGTTAGCGAAGCGTTATCAATACACGACACAGAGGAAGTGTTACATTTAAGGTTAGGCTTACTCTGGGGATGGAAGATAATTAAAATTATGTTTTTTTCTTCTATATGATAATTTCCTATTATTATGAATTGATAGAAGAATAAACAATATGGTCGATTCTACGTCAATAAGTTGGTTTTTAATAACTTTGCAAAATTTTTAACATTACGGACAAAGTAACGACCCCGAAAGCTGATAGTCAACTTCGAACGTCTTGTCTGCAGACATTGGTAAGCTTAGGCCTAACGAATAATGAAACCGTCAACATTTGGGATCTAGTTTGACAATTTTTGGTTTTTTAGGAGGACCTTTTTTTCTCCGGGTATGTAATGTATATGAAAGAATAGAATAAAAATAACTAAATACGTTTCCTCGTAATTATATATAAGCTATATAAATATTTATTATATAATAGTAACATGTAATATATGGACAAGGGTTATTGGTTCATCTAGGCTATCCCATTCATTAAAATACAGTTTAAGAAGCAAATAAAACTCTCAAAACCAGCGCTTGTCATTCAAATATTTATGAAGCTTTCACTTAAACACCTTAATTTAACTGCATCCACCACGTGAAGATAACCTGTTCCAGCGCCAAACTACTGTTCCTAATTTATAGCTAAATGTCATCTGCCATTTATTTGCCCAACTTGCCTAATAACCAAAATCTTGTCAAAAAAACAAAATAAATGTTGTTCTCATAGTCAGCAGCACTCAAAATCTTAATATCACCAAATTTAAATAACATATTCACCATTCATTTATTTGTTATTTTTGTATGTTAAAAAAGAGCAAAGGTTCTAAGAGTGAGGCCAGATGTACCTCACTTGTGACATTAATCCAGTTTGATTGAACTCTATAAAAACTGTTTTCTTCCATCTAGCTAGTTTTCTACCCAGTGAGCCAACCTATTCCCAATGCCTACAAAGAAAATAGTTTTAACAAGCCTTTTTTATGTGATATCTCATCAAACTTAGGTGCACCAAATTTACATCCATACTGTCATCTGTATAAGTAGCAACCTTTTCAACAACTGTTAAAAAGAGTCATAAGGCAAGATTTTTTTTTGTTAGTGAAACCATTCTATCTATCCAACAAAATTTTAAACTTTGTTAAAAGACCTTGCAAGGGACGTTTCATCAGACTTTCAAAAACTTTTCCCACTAATGATATAAGACTGAAATACCTATAATTACTGGTAAGATGTTTACTACCTCCTTTAGAAAGGAGCAGCTTTAGCTAACTTCCAGTTATGTGGCACCTTCCCAGTATGCTGAATGCAAAATGCTCTTAATGTATAAGCTTTTTATATTGCCAGACAGGCTCTTCTCACTACTATATAAAAAAATTGTTGTGCACTATGAAAATTTTGACACATTAAGCATTTTAGTCTGTTTTTTAACACAAACACAAAATCCTAAGTATACTACAGTTTGAATAATGTACAAGCTCAATGTAATAACCTTATTAGAAGTTGAAATGTAGACTGTATTTCTTAGTAACATTTTAATTAATATTTGTTTGTGAGAAACATTTCGGTATTTTTGTAGTTAGGTAATTGTCACTGAAATAATGTATATCACAAATATCAAAATTAGTTGTTTAATATAGTGTAAGCAGCCTTTGGCCCATGAAAAACAACAGATATCTCCTTCTGTTGCAATATAAATTTAACAGGTGTACAAAATCTTATGGAATTACTAGAGAATGTTTTTGGTATTTGGCATATAATTTAAAGACTGTGATTTCCAGAAATTGATATCATGACTAGTAGAAATACTTACTTTCCTAAGTTATGATGTGATAAAATTTGTATTATTTTACCATAGTAAAAGTGTTGAATATATAGTGTTAATATAATGAAAAAATTAATATAAAATTAGAAATTAGCATCTGATGCTAGAGAAAAATTTACCCTTTAGTCCTGATGCTATGATGAAACGGAAGAAAAGCCCCCTTCTCCTTCGTAAGGGTGGCTCGTCTAGTGACAGCAGTGGTACACCAAAGCAGTCCACTCCTCCAACGTCCACATCATCTCTTGTCTCAGGGGCTTCACAACAGTATCTTACACCTAGTAGTGTAACCACAACAAGCACACTCTTATCTCACACAAGTTCCGTGGCAGGAAGTTTACGGGGAAACTCTCAGTTTTATACTAGTTTAGGGGATGACAGTATAGTTACTGACGATGTATCTGATATCCAGGTGAGCTGTGTGTGTGTGTGTTTGCCTAAATAAATTTTGTGTTGTAATAAATGTCTTAGAGTGAGAATGCTGAGATCAAACTTTTCACAAAATAGGTGTAAGCTTGTTTATTCATGAAATTACTAATGGATAAAAACATAAAAATATGTGATGTCACTTAGAAAACTGTTATATTTCAGGCTAAAAATGCTAACTTAGAGGTGTTTAAGTTGTCATCATTTTTTAATAATTGGAATTATTAATAAAAAAACAACAAACATTTGTTCTAAATTTATAGGTATTTAATTATATAATTAAATATCAAATATTCAATTGATCAAAATGTTGCTATTATGATTTCTCATTATTATTTTTAATTAATTTCACCACTTTTAAGATAGTCTTTTACCACCAGATAATGGGCTGTTTATTTAAATTTAGTGTTATGATTTTTGACATCTCTATGACTTGAACCTTTACTATAGGTAACTATTATTTATAGAAAGTATATAAACTGAATCTATCAATTTTTAAAAGTCATTCCAACCAGTTTCACTAAATGATGTAAATAGTTTCCACATGCATATGAATAAGGGTAACAACTGCAGTTATCAACATTTGTATATATACCTGAAAAGTGAAACACATATCATGAGATTGGTTACAATTATTTTTAATAAATTTAATTAATAAAAAAGAAAGTTCACTTTTTATACGTTATAAACATATCTTTTAATGTGTATAAATACATGTGCACAGGATTTAGCAAATACAGTTAATGTCACCTATGGACCACCAGTTCCAAATGGTAGCATGGATACTCAAGCTACTGTTCAAGGAGGTAGCACTGGAAGTGCTGATGAACCAGATGGAAACTCTTCTAATAATCCTCTTGATGCTCTCCGTACAAAGCAAGCAATCGAGAACCTTCATAAAAAGGTTGTTCGAACAAAAGAGTTAATAAAGCTAGAGCAAACTGCTCGAGATGGTTAGTGACTTTCATGAATTTTATGTCATTAAATGTTATTGATTAAAATTTTATTCACAATTACACATAAATCTTTATGAGAACAGTAGTTTATTGGATTTTTGATATGAACAATTAAGAAATAAAGTTATAAAGAATTGTGTTTTGTATTAAACATTTATTATTTGGAAATCAATAAATATTGTGGGGGTTCAGTTGAATCAGAATTTGAAGATAGCTTTAATGTATTTAAGCAAGCAAGTTATAATGGAAAATTAAGAAGTTAGCATTAATCACAAGAAATTTTATTAGAAGGGGCACAGGTGCATATTAAAACTGGAGCATGGGCAGAATCCAAGTTCAAAGTCATAGACATAATCCAGAAAGTTGTATTTCTGTAGAAAATATATTTGATTTCCTCTTTTAATAATTTATAAGTACATGTCATTTCACAAAACAACCAAGTCTGAACTTGGAGGTTAATTTAGTTTTATTTCTTTGAAAACTAGGAAGAAATACTTTTAATATTGGGAAATTATTAAATTTAAGAGTAGAAATAGAATATAGGAAAAGTCTATTTAAACTATGGCTGCATATTTAAACAAGCACACTTTATGGAATGTGAACTTATTAAGCATTATGTTCATGGATAGAAAGTAACGTTAGCTTGGAACATTAAAACATGTTTGTCACTCATCTGGCCAACATAAATGTACAGAGCAAATTATAAAGAAATTTACAGACTTTGAAATAAACAATATAAATTCATATTTAGTATACAAGTGATTAGAAACAATAGTTTTTTGGTTGTAGGTTTTCTTATTATAGTTTTGTTTTTAATTTCTGAAACACATACCATTTCATACACATTTGTTTTGTTATATGCCTACTTTTAGATATTAATGCCAGTCAACACAACAAATAAAGATATGCAACATAATTGTAATAAATAAGTTTACTGTTAAGAAATTGAAGTTTGTGAGTTACAAATGTTTTATCTAAAGTAAGACTAAATGTCAAAGATAAATTGTTTATGTGGATATTATCTGACAATTTGTGATTTTGTAGTAATGTATCCTAGACTCCTATCTAGTACTTAGTTTTAATAATGTAGCATTTTAGTTATTGTTGATGGAATTATTAAGTAGAGTAGTAAATAGTATGGATTATCATGAAACAAAATGCAGCTGTGAAAATCAATATTCAAACAGTGTAAAAGCATTTTTTTCAACAAATTTTCATCCAAGTAAGTGACATTTTCAGACAAATTTTCTTGCTTTATATATACACACAAGCATAACCTAGCTAGCTGTGGTAATATAGAAAGTTTTAATGCTACAAAAAGAATTGAAACAATGAAGTCAAATCTATGAAAACTGGGTTACTTGATATTTAAAAAGTTTCACCCATACTTTGAAAAGTTACTGTAGTTGCTAATCTAAGCCTAAAAAGGGATTAATTTTTAAAATTTTAAGCAACCTGAGTTTTGTACTTTTAACTTCCTTGTTTCAATAATTTTTGTAGCACTAAAACTTTCTATATTACTATAGCAAGCTAGGTTATAACACATTGATCCCTACTTGTCTTTATATAATTTTTAAAAAATTCCATTATTCTTGTGGTATAAAAGAATAAAGTTTTATATTTCTTCATATGGTTTCACATATTGTTCCTTGACTAGAGTTTTGTGATATAATTTTATTGCAGAAAATGTAAATGAATATCTGAAACTTGCTGCTAGTGCTGATAAACAACAACTTCAACGGATAAAAAGTGTTTTTGAAAAAAAGAACCAGAAATCTGCACAGACAGTAGCTCACCTACAAAAAAAACTGGAAAACTATGTCAAGAGAGGCAGAGATCTAGAAACCCATGGTCTACCTGCTAGTCACTGGCAGGCAAAAGGAATGCTACGTGATATGGGACAAGGGTTAAGGTTTGGTATTAAAAACAAAATTTTGTATGACTGAGTTAGAATAACAACTTCATGAAAAAAATGTAAAATATGCTTCAATTCTGGTCAACTAAACATTTGTTTTTATTAGCATTATCATTTATCCTTTGTGTAGAAGTTTTTCTAATGATTAGCTCTTTGAGTGACATTATAGAGGTGTGGGTATATCTTTCTCTCAGTATTATATTTTTTATATTTTTTTAACGGAAGCTTGGAATTTTTTTTAGTTTTTTTAGCATTATGGTAAATGTTATGATTTTCTTATTTGCATATATGTTCAACCGCCTTTATGTAAATGTCGCTTGCTCTGTAAATTATACATTCATATTCATTTGTTTTTCAAAAGTGAGTCATAAGAATGGATGCTAATATATAATAAATAATAATGTGTTATAATTTATCTGGATTTGAGTATGTAAAAAACTTAAATAAGAATTGATAATAATTGCAAACATAATATCGTTCACACCATAACAGTTATTGCTTAGGCAGTTGATAATATAAATAGCATTTTAATCATCACTATGTTTTCTGATATAGTACATTACCTCTTCTTACATCAATAGCTATTCTTGTTCAGTTCTGCTTTTTCTTGTGACTTTAGAGTGAACATAACTTTCATTCATGAAGAATAATGTAGGAATTTTTTAATACTTCTGCAGTTCAGTACACTTTGAGTTTTGAAGTTAATGTACGTGCACCAACTTTGGTTAAATTTCACTTATTGTTGCGGTTACTGCTTTACTTAAACTTTATTTGCACTTTGATTTTCATGTATGAGAGAGTGCACATCTTTTTATGTTTATTGTTGTGCTTACTGCTTTAGTTAAACTTTATTTGCACTTGGATTTTCATGGATATGAGAGTGCACATCTCTTAGTTAGTCACGTCCTGAAACAGCTAGAGCCTAATAGATTTTACAGATGTTATCAATTTTATATTAATATAACATAAATGCACTTGTTGTTTAATTACTTGGGTAATTTATTTACCTATGGCAATAGTGCTTGAGATGGTCTCTAACATTTTCTGCATTTTTCTGGTAATGTAGACAACTTAAAATATTACATGGAAAAACTTGATTCCACTACCAGTGGTTAATCTTTCTATACAATAATGGTCATCAACTTTTATGTTGGTTTTAGCCATTGCCAAATGATCAACTTCACTGTTGTGGTAAATAGCAACTCTTGAAACATGAATTGGAAGATAAACACAAAGAACTGGCTGAGGTGAAATTTATTTCTAATCACCGAAACTCTCGTACAGATCAGATTATGTAATTTTATAAAGACATGCTGATAACTTTATTAAATATAATAAAGACCACACCTTTTAAAAAAATGTTTTTATAATAAAGTCCCTAATTTTCCTTAAGAACTTGTTATAAAACTTGTATAATGTATCGTACCTTTGTTGCACAAAGCTTGCTCCAACATAGAATTTCAACAGACATGTAGCACTTGTATGTCATTTTCTAACAATATTAAAACATGCTTAGAGTTGGGTGTGAAATTATGTTTCAAAGATGTAAATTCATTCTTTGAAATTGAGAAACTCTTTACACTCCTGGTATTTAAAGTGATAGATCCAGTTTCTCCAATTGTTGTTATGGTATAAATCATAATAGTTTTGTGATAAGAATTTATGGAATGTGATATGTTATTACTTTGATTTTTGAATTCTGTTTTTTAAGATACATGTTTTTTAAAAAAAAATTCACTGATTTAGGATGTTTGAGACTTCAGAGTAAAATGGAGTGTGATATAAGGTCTTATGATACAACTGTATGTTAAATTATGAATTTCTTTTTCAGATATATTTGTTTATTATGTTTTATATTGTTTATTTTCCTAAAAGTAAAATATATATATATATATATATAAAGTTTAACAACAAGGGTCATTATTATTACAAATTTAGATTTTAGCATGCTTTCATCATTAGACATTATGGTTGGATGTGTGTAATAAAGATTTTTTACTACTTTAAATTTTCTAGCGGCGTTGTTGGAAATATTAAAGGAGGACTATCAGGGCTTTCAGCAGTGACCCACACTGCTGCAGAGTAAGTCTTTATTTTTATAGTACGACACACAACACACTGGTAAGACTTATTCCAAAGAAAGCAGATAATTGTAATGGAACTACACCATCTAACATTCTGTAATTTTCCAAATATAATACACATTTTTTAACCAAAGATCACCTTATATTACTCGCATTGTAAGTGATAATGCATACTTATTAATGGTGTTTTAATGGTATGTCTTAACAATTATTTCTGTTGCTAAGATATAATTGGAAATTACCTCCTGTTATCTTTCATTGTCAGTATTTTTACATATGATTTTTGAAAGAAAATGATCATGAAGCTAAGTCTTTTGATTTTTGAATTTATTTGCATGCATACGTATGAAATATTTGGAAATGAAAAACACAAGTTATTGCTCCATTAAATTTATGATTCAAAATTAGAAATTGTTTTTGATAAAAACTTTTAAATTCTGAATCAGAATCACTGTCCTTGAACTGCTGGTTCAGTTTCTCTACTGTCTTGTTGTCACTTTAAATGTCATCACCACCAGCATCATCTTTATTATCTACTGCGGCACCATCATTCTCAAGTATGTCATCTTTCGAACTATCCATGATACTTATGAGACAAGATGTATTAAAACTACACTGAGTCAGGGCTAAATCAGTGGTACCCCAGACTTCTTTTATCTATAAAGCAGTGGTTTCTTTGAAATTGTAAATGCATAAACTCTTAGTCACTTGTTCCTCTTTTGGTACATTTGGAGTTTCATTGTTTCATCAACTGATGCTATAACTTGCAACTAGCCTTTTCTGGGAATGATGACAAAGTCAGTGTAGTTCTTATCTAGGGTATCCTTGATGCATATCATTCTGTGACTTCTGGAAACATCAAGGACCATCATCTGATATTCCCTTAAGGGGACTATATACATGCTACATCATTAGTCTTTGGTCAAACCATCATCCATCCAGCTTTTTGTTATATGTACAGAAGATCACACCTTTTGGCCATATGACATTGTTTGGAAGAATTCTTTGTTTTGAATATAATATATGGTGGCATCTTTTTCCTATTCCTGTATGCCTGAGCATGATGTACCAATTCTACATGTTGCCAGTTGATATTAAAGTGATTGATAGCCATATCTTGATTGAAGGAGATATCAAACTATATGTACCCCATTGTAACAGATCTGTTGTAGTGGACCGTGATTGTAGAATGCTGGCTGTAAATGTTTTTTTAAGAACATTTATTTATCAGCTGCTGTTGCAAGTATAACAAGTACTATGGTGAAATCACTTTAAGCAATGTTTACAAATACACTAACAATCTGACAATGTTAATTTGCTGGCTGTAATTGCAAAGATAGCAAACACCATCAAGCTATTAGAGATTATACGGATACTAACGTTTCTGTTATCAAAGAGTTACTTTGACCATGGCATTGTAAAAATCTAGGTTTATGTTATTTAACTTTGTTTGTGAAGTTTAGAGTGAATACTAAATTTGGAAAATCATGGTACATTGATGTTTCACATTTTTTTTATGTATGTCAGAGTTTTTGAAATAAAAATAAACATAGCTATGTCTATAACAATACATTTAATGAAAAGCTTTTGTTATATTTTAAATTTTATTAATATTTTTGCCATAAGAATACAGTGAATGTGATACCATGTTATTACTTTGATTTTTGAATTATGCAAGTAAAAATTGTGGTTTTAAGAAAAAATTCAATTATCTTTTTATCCTTTAAGCATTTATGTGTGTTGTAATTACATAGCTTTAATTGTGATTAAATCTTTTGTCACTTTCTAGGCATCATGATGTGTTTAAATCCATAAATCCAACTGAAACATAACTTCCAAAGATTTGTAATCCTAGAAAATCACCATTATTAAAACAAAATTGCTTGAATGTAATTATTGAGACATCCTTTGTTTCTGTTGCTTCATTTATCATAATTTTAATTTTTTCTTTAAGAACTGTGATGTCAAAACCTCGTGAATTTGCTCACCTGATAAAAAATCGTTTTGGTAGTGCAGATAACATCAACACTTTAGGAAGTAAGTTGATAGAATTTCTTGATTTTTTAGTAGTTAATTCATTTGTGTATCACTAAAGAAAAATAACCAGATAAAAAGATGAGGTTAATTCTATATATTTTGAAAAACTAATTAAACAAATGGTGTAATTGGGCATTATTGAACTTGTATAACCAAATTAAGTACAGCAATTTTACCATCGACCTCTGTAGTGTGACACTGATGGGTACAAGGTAGAATATCAAGTAATAAATATCTATTATTACATTATATGAAACTGTCATTTGATGTTTTAATGAAACAGGTGTTCTTAATAGAAATAATAACTACTTGAATACATTAGGCTATTTTTAATATGGTCTTTTTTGTATTTAAATTTTCAAGTTGTATTTTAGTTGCAAATAAAGATAAGAAATGTATCTTTTATTCTGTATATAATTGCTAAAGCTTGTTCCAAAAATATATTCAGTAAAATTAGTAACTGACACAAAGAAATGTGTTCTAGAGCAATGGTTCCCAGATTCTAACGTCTGATGATCCCCCTTTTGTGAAGATTCTAAATGTCACAAACCCTGTCCTAAAAATATCTGTTACCCAGAGATTTTCTCCATTACCTGAGTGTAAATTTTGTTTTTCTTATGACTTTTTATTACATATTATTTATTATTATGTTACTAATTTTATTACATTGTGAAAAATAACAACACTTCCAAAATTCCACTTTTCTAACTTCTGCTACTTCGATTAAATCTAAACTTGTTTTTTATCTTTATTTTAAAAACAACAAAAATATACCCCTCATCATCTTTCCTATTATTATGAGGAGTCTTGAAGTTGTAATATACTTAGTGTGATGGATGCACTTGTTTTAATTTGCATAGTTCTTTGAAGTCTGGAACCACTAAAAAAAAGTCTCAGGTTTGGTTTAGGATTTAATCTGCTTCTGTATTTGGTTTTCAAATGTGCATATTATGTTGTTTGCTGAACAGAAAATTGTCTTTTTCCTGGTTCAGTTTTAAATTTGTTCTCACACTCATCAAGTCAACTGATTTACTTGAATTATTAGAGGCTGTTATTTAAGGGTTAGAAATCCAGAAATATTATGGTAGTTATTGGATACCTTTTGCTTTTTACATGCTCTTAAGTACTTTATTTTATTGAGTAAGATGATATTCAATCAGTAGTATCAATAGTATCATTTATAATTCTGACTGTGTGTACAAAAGATTGATAATGAAGGTATACAAAACATAGTATATGTTACAGTATAAAAATTTTAATGATCAGTTTAGGTGATGAGATTGGAACTCAGCCAGAGTAACTGAGCCCATAGTAATAGAGTTAATGAATTAAAAAAGATATTATTTTTGTACTTAAATATATATATACTGCATAGTTCCAAATAATCGTACATGTGTAATTATTATCAGGTGCTTTTCCACCCTGTATGATACATATTTGGGACCGTACAATTATCAAAATTTGGCCTACAATCTTAACCAACATTTTTACTTGGCAAATTTGCGAGTATTGTCCATGTTAGTCATTGCGAGTCAAGCAAGTGCATGCTAGGCCATCTAATTATAGCACTCTGTGACCTGTCATAAAAAAGCATATAGGCTTTGACCTAATTGAAACTTAAAGTAGAAGTATTTCCAGTGAATGTAAGGAAAAATTGGCAGGTTACCAGTTCATAACCAGCCAGTGTACTTAAATGGTTGATAATATTAACATTACAAAATGTTTATTTTATTATTAGTGAAGATTAAATTTTAGTCAAAAATTCTCTAAATGAACTTGTTTAAAGGCAAGTGTCACTTCCATTTCCTTTTCTACTTTTTGCAATTAAATGTGGTAGTATCAATACTGCTACTGCCATTATTGTAAGTAGGAGAACATAACAATAATGCAAATGAAATATGGAGAAAAAAACCCTTCATTTTCTACCCTGTACTATTATTTGGAACTGTATAGTAATGTTAAAAGATAAAAATCAGAACTTATAGGAAGGAGTTGATACTTCGTGTATTGTTAGTCAGTGTTTGTATATACTATTTAGTATAAGTGAAGTATAGTCAGATTGTCATATAGTGTTATCCAGACAGAACTTCTAAATTTTAATATGCTATCAGTTTACTTGAAGTTAGTAAATGAAACAAAAGACTGGAAGTATTAAAGAATCAAAAACAACAACGGTGTTTGGTAGAATATAACTTAAATCATAGGTTAACACTTTCAAAAATGTAGATTAACATTATATAACATACTAATAAAAGTACCTGACAATGGTAGACTTAAAAAGTATTGCTACAAATAGGGTATGGACCATTCTCATCCACCAGTTTATATCATTTGTCCATTGCAAAGTTATCCATGCTATTTTTGGCATTAAAATATCACTTTTATTATTTGGTTTACATATTTTGTTATCGACTTGCAACTCAGTTAAATCCTTGTGGCAACACTGACACTGTAATATTGAAATCTTTGCCAGCTTGAAGTATTTGTCCAGTTATTTATTGGTTTGAAAAGTATCGTTTGGATGATTCCCCTGAATTCCTCTACCAAATTTCATCAAAGTATATTTAATCATTTCTTCATAACAGTTTGTGTCACTAGGAAAACAGACAACTTGTATTTATAGATAGAGCTTACATTAAATGAAACTGTTGTAAAGTATACAAAAACAACACAAAAAGTGAATTTTACCTGTAAAGCCAGTCATTTAAAATATTATACTGAAGTGTTGTGTGAAGTTTAAGAATAAATTTTTTAGATGTTCCCACTGAAAACATTTGCTGCATCCTTCTACAGAGATATCTGATGAAAGAGTAGAAGGAGAGAAACATCTTCATGGAAGTGAAACATTTACCCCTAGGTGAGTTTTAATAAACCTTGGCTGGACTGGGGCATATCTGGATAAGTAATCAGAATAATAGATAAACTGTATGTATATATATAATGTTTTCTTTCTTTAACTGTTGTTGATTTTCAGTAAATATAGGTGTAGTGACTTGCAAAAATATTTACCCTTTGTAAAGTTTCCACATTTTGTTGCCATCTTATCTCACAATCATGAACCTTTCAAATGGGACTTTATACAATGGGACAGTCTACTCCAAATTGAGAAAGCTAAAAAATGATGCTGATGTTGTACAAGTTAGATTTTCAAAGAAAATTAAAATCTTCTCAACTGCATCAGTATTCAACCCCTTTGCTGTGGTGAAACTCAGTTCAGGTGCAAAAGATTAGTTGGAAAAGTCATAAAATTAGTGTAATGGCCCTTGTGTGTAATCAGACTGGTTTAATTTTGTATCATAGTAAATTCTTTTGTCATAGCCACAACTTGCATAGTGACATGACAAACCAACCATGAAGACCAAGTGCTTCCAAACAAGTTGGGAATAAAGTGATAGATAAGCACAGATCTGGAGAAGGCTACAAGACTATTTCAGATTGCTTATTGTCCCTTTGAGTAGGGTGAAGTCTATCATCAAGTGGAATTTGTTTCATACCATCCAGGCACTATTCAGATTAGGCCACCCTTCCAAAATAAACAGCCAGGCAAGCAGGAATCTGGTTAGGGATGTTACCATGAAGCCAACAGTGACTTTGAAAGATTTGCAAACATCTTTGTTTAAATTAAGAGTCAGTGTTCATACATTGACAATATCCTGGTCCTAACACAAAGCTGACCTGTTTGGGTGAGTTGGGAAAAAAGCAGTCATTACTGAAAAACAGCTATCTTAAATCTCTTATGGAGTTTGTGACAAAACATATAAATGATACTGAAGACATGTGGCAGAGGGTTTTATGGTCTGAAGAGACAAAATTAGAACTCTTTGGTTTAAATTAAAAGCATTACATCTGGTGGGAGCCCTAAACAGCACATCATCCAGTCAACACCATCCACATTGTTTAGCACGGTGATGGCAGAATCATGCTGTGTGGATGATACTCATCAGCAGGAACTGGGAAGCTTGTCAAGATTGAGGGATAGTACAAAGTACAGGGAAAATCTGTTTGAGCCAGCCAAGAATCTAAAATCGAGTCAAAAACTCTCATTTCAGCAGGACAGTGACTGGAAGCACAAGGCCACACTGAAGTGGTTTGAAAAGGAAGCAAATGAATTGAAGCAGAAAATTTACATTGAGACTTAAAGATTGCAGTACATCAATGAACCCCAACAAACTTGTTAGAATTGGGACAATTTTTTGAGCAAACATTACACCATCCCATTGTGCAAAGCTGGTAGAGACTTGTCCAAAAAGGCTTGCAGCAGTAATTGCTGCCAAAAGTGTTTCCACAAAGTACTGACTTGGGGGGCTTGAATACTCAAGGAATTAACAACTTTCAGTGCATACATTTTCTTTGCAGGTCTTGCTGACATTCTGCTTCCTTCACAGATAAAAGTGTTAAGTTTGGTCATTAAAGTTTTTAATAAAAATAAGTTCATTAAAAAATTGTATGTATTATTTGTATTTCATCAAAATGTGACATTATTAGTAGGGGATGATTACTTCTGCAAGGCACTGGATGTATTAGTTATGAATGCACTTTTTATATTAGTGTATAAAATCCAGTTCTATAATCAACATTAAAAGTTAGTGCTTGAATTTTTGTATCAGTTTTCTTTGTCTTTTGACTGAAGTTGTGTAGGTGTTATATATACACCTAAAGTGTGCAAAGAAGCAAGAAAAGGAATTTTATTTTCTCAGTGTTAGCTCTATAATAGCATATTTTATCTGCAGGGTTTTTTTTGACAAGATTATTTTTGTTAAATGTATTAATATATTAAAAATGTGTATAATGTAGCACAAAGTATGCATCAGAAGATGAAAGTTCTAGTATTACATCTGGATCGGCAGGACAGCTTTTAAGTAGTGGGTTTGGTACCACTCCTCAACATCTACACAGCAGTGAGGTCCCAGTTTCTCCTCCTAATATTTTTGATGTGGAACCCATGCTTCAGGAACTGCAAGCACGACGTGAAGAATGCCAGCATCTTTCAGATGAAATTGAATCTTTAAAGGTATTTTGTTGATATGTATACATTTGATTTGAAATATTATTAGTAATATTTGAGAACATTTTGTACTTTTTTTTATAGGTTGTATAATCCTAATTTTTTTTCACAAGTGGTTTAGAGGGGGATGAAAGAACAAACAACTGTTATGAACCATATGTAAGTACCTTTTGAAAGCAATTAAATACCAAACTTTCAATCTTGAAAATATTTATGTAGTTACTAACAACAATAATTATTTAAGTCCAATTGATTGTTACTTTTTTCATGGTTTCTCAGAGTAATTAATGCAGTTAAATCTTTCTAAACAGGTTCATTCATTTTGATCCATCTTTTAACCATTAGCTAACCATGAAAATATCCATACTATAACTTCTAATGAAGTATATTTATCATCATGAAATTTGGCAAACATTTAGGTAAACATTACAAGTTTTTTTATATACACATAAATTCAGATTTTTTGATTGAGTGTATTAACTAAAGATTTGCTCATGAGTAAATGGGGTTAGAGTTTTGACAAGCCTGAGTGCAAGTTGATTTTCATATTAAGATTAAAGGTATTTTTTTAGTCTTTCAATTTTCATATTTCATTTGCATAACCCTTAAGATATTCTAAACAAATATCTTGTATTTTTTCAATAAAGTTCTATATTTTGTTTTGTTATTTTCTTTACTTTTACCTTATGCACGCTTACCTTGTAACCATCACAAAAGAAAAAATACTAAACAAGTTAGATTATGTTTTTCCTTTTTAGAATGACTGCAGATTATAACATAAAATTAAAATGTTTATATTAAATACCTTAATTTTACATTTCTTTTTGCTTAATGTTACTGTTTTGTCATTCTTTGAACTGTATCCATCTAATAACACAGGTCTCAAATTTATCCTTCATAAAAGTTGTTTTGATTTTAATAATGGATTTTCTATAATTTAGATATGCAGATTTTGAAGTAATATTTATTTTTTTCTATCGCTCAAGGACTTTATACAAATCTGTAATAAAAAATTTACTTAGATCAAATTATAATTATTTCATTTACTACAGTGTTTGTTATATTTAGGTTCTAGAACAATTTATAAGATTCATGCTGAAATTTTTCTATAGAACCCTAGAACTGGTGGTTGATAACATTGTACACAAAAAATCTAACCAGATTTCACTTAAAATGATTCCTTTATGTAAAATTACATATAATGTTTTGTCAAAGATTTGTACATGATGAAATGAAATGAATATCATTTTTGGATTTCGTGTACAGGAAATAATACAGAATATGTAAACATTTCAAGACAATAAAACCATCGTGGACCTATGTAATCTCACAATACAAGCTGTAAATCACTTGACACATGCAACACGAGCTACCCTGTTGAATGTTGTAATGCACAACCAACTTCTGGGCATACATTGTAAAGAAATATTTTATTGTTGTTTTTCATTATGCTATCTAATATGACCTAATTATTTTCCAATTTTAACCTTTTAGTTATAACAATAAATTAATTGTATATATAAGAAAAAAACAAATTTAGTACTTACATGTGGTCTCTTGATTCTTTGCTGTAGGCCCATTGAAGAAATTTAAACCTACTTTTTAGTAGTGATGGTACTAATACATTAAATATTTTTTATTTATTGAAGTAATTCACTTAAGAACACAAAATAATATGTACAAAGCAAGCAATGTCCTATAACTATTATAATTCGTGTGACTTTCTGACAGAAGCCTAAGTGCCATAAAGTAATTTCATTAGCTGTTCTAACTGAACTTGGCAGGAACAACTTTTAGTCTGTAAATGAAATAACTGAAACTCTGTTCTGAGAATGCTGTAGCATTATACATTATTCTGTAAATTGAATGTCTTTCTATTGGTTATAAGTGAAGGAATGGAAGATGTTAAAGAGAATTATTGGTGGTTTATGAAATACTTGATGTGACAGGTGCATGTGTGGTAAATATATTTGACAGTCTAATTTGTCTTCACAAACAAGGATGATTGAATGCTATAAAAGTTCAAATTAGGCTCTGCCTTAGTAATATCTATATACTGTATACATACAATAATTTGTCAACACACATGAGATTCAAACTTTTATTTCCACTGGAAGTGTATTAGTGAGATTAGCTGAATTTTCAACACCGTTTATCACGCAGTTAGAAAACCAGAAAAATTGTTATAGTTGTGGGACATTATTTCCTTTTTGCATGTTATTCTATGTTCTTTAGTGCATTATTAAATAGAAATTATTTAATGCAGTATCACAATTAGTATGGAAGGTGGGGTTAAGTTTCATCTACAGTCATGAGCAGAAAAAAAAGGGCAAGTTTCTTATTTCTTGTTTTACTTTATTTTTTATTAGGAAAGTAACTAAAATGTAAACACTGAAAATACTTCTGGTTAGATAAAATAATAATGAGTTACACTCGCATGTTGTCTGTGCATTATGTAACGTAAACAGCATGTTAACCATGAGATTTTCAATTTATATGGTGTGAATAGTAGATACACAGTTCAAAGTACAATAAACTGTTTAGTACAAATAAATGTATACTGTTACAAGTTTTAAGCTACTGAGGATGAACAATTTTGGTTTTCTGTTACAATTTGTGGTCATTTCAGAAAGTAGGGAAGATTATAATTATTTTCCTGATTTTTTAAATTTTTTATGTCAGTTACAAGTAGATCTATAAGCTTCTGCAGTTAGCCATATTATGCAAAGTCAAGCCATAAATTTTTTTTTCTTGCCACCAATTTAATTGCATTTTTTAAAACTTACTAACCTATATTTTCTACCAGGAATTAATTACGGCTGTATAGTATAAAGGTGTGTGTAATCTGTATTTTTGTTGAAGCTTAGGCCTATGTAAAACATTAAAAAGAATAGCATCATTATAGCACAGCAATCTTTGCCATACTGAATGAAATATTCTTAACACAGCACTGAAACTGCTTCTCTGGACCATCACCATTATTGTAGGTTAGGTCACCTAGCTCATGTCATCACAAAACAGATACTTCCATATGTTTACAAAGTGACGTGAACGTTTTCTGCAATATGAATCAATGCAATATAATGCATGCATGCTGGATGACTGTTAAATCTGTTGACGTTATGGGCTTATTTTTTACTTGGAGACTGCTGTCAATATTATTCAGTAGGCTAGCAGTGGGTATTGCCAGTAGAAATTGTAAGAGGTACATCAGTAAAAATCATCTTTCACAAGAGGAAATATATGAAATACAGAACCTCTTTATTTTGAAGCAACTTCAAGGAAAATTGCTTTGAAGGTTCAAATCAAAAATTGTTATTTTGGATATTTGTATGTGAAGGCAAAGACTAACAAGATATCTGGGAGCTTATGTGGTGGTTCAGCAAATGTAGTGGGTCTGAAACACCCCATTCTTATCAATGATGAAAAGTTGTGTTTCAGGTAAGTCTGTCTTATAATAATGATAATAATAATAAATTAGACCATACAATATATATTAGGCTAGTATGTTAAACTGTATATATTTAGATCAGTTTTAATTTGGTGAATTTAACCTGCGACCTAATTTATGGCCAGATGTTGGATTGTAAATTTGTAATAGCCCTTATTGGCTTAAGTGGAGTTCTCAAAATAGCTGTAGTTACCAAGTAAAAAATTACTAAGTGCACCACTACATCTAGAGCCCAGAGTTCTAACTTAGAACAACACCTTCAGCTGCAACATGCTACTACTGCAGGTGTGCAGTCCTGTGTAATAGTAATTTACTATGAATGTATACTTAAATATAGGCTTATATGTTAATGGGGACTATAGGCCTAAAGATTTAAATTGTATTGCATATCTCATGAAAGCTCTTTATAGTTGTAATCAAATCCTTATATCATCAAAATTAATTTTCTTAGAGCAATATGAGCTTCTTGCATATAGTAAAATAAATAATAATATATAGGGTAAGATTTATTTTTTAAACAGCACAAACCATAAAGAATAAAAAATATATTTCAGCTGCAGTAATTTTTACACTGTATTAATATGTAGGGTTTAAGCTGTTATTAGATATTTTGGACATGAGCTGTTGTTGAACTTGAGCTATTTTGCAAGGTTGAAAGGGTATATCTTGTCTCAGTAGCATGCTTACTTTTAATTTATGCAACATGTGATACTTGTTTTTAATTAGAGTTTTGAAAATTAAATATCAGTTGGCCTACATTTTGTTATCTAAACTTTGCTTCTTTTTTTTTGGAAGGTGCCTCAAGGGCTTGTTAATGTTCATGATCCTTGTTTTCAGGAGTTCACTTCAGGCTTGCATTTGACACTATGAATCCTGCCAACTCTGAATGTGAAATCAACAGAGACTATATTATCCGGATAGTACTGGATCTGTTGCCTTTTAGTTTTGTGGAGTATGATTGTTTGAGATATTTCTTTGATAAGAACATGCCAAATATGAAAGTGCAAATCTCTGTCACATTGAAAACAACAGCACTGATGGGCATTTATGAAGCTGTGAAATGAAAACTTGTTACTGATTTGGAAACAATAAAACATATCTGTGTTATATTTGATGGTCAGACAGATTGCTATAAAATAAATTCATACATTGGATCAAGAATGTCATATATAACCAAGGACTGGGTTAGCTGAACAGCTATAATGTCTTGTAAGGTGTTGTGTCAACACGCAAGTCAAGGTATTGCAGACCATATTACTTATTAACTCAACAGTCTCTTTCTTTGCTGCAATGTTGAATTGTTTTCAACACATGATGGTACTTATAATGTATAGAAAGCAAGTACTTTCTTAAGATATTAACAATTCATCACTGTGTGGCACATGCTTTGCATTTGTTATTGATGGTAGATTCACTGAATTAAATAGAAGTAATTCAGGAAATCAGACATTCACTGCAAGAAAATGTTTAACAATTTGCACTTTAAAGGACACATAATCCAGGAGGAAACAGAAATTACCAAGGACAGAGAAACTATAGATAAGTTAATTTAACAGATTTCACACATTCAGAAGAGGGTGACACTATCTAACACTAGATGGAAATTCAGATGATAACACTAGTACTGGGGAAAGTGACACACAGGAAATGGAGAGAGCTTCAGCTCATAAATCTTTGAGAAACCCAGATGTAACATGCTTGAACAGCTGTTTTACCAGGATTTGCATCATATTTGATCTCTTCACAGAAGTAAATGAAGCTTTGAAATGCAGTGGCCACAGAGAACTTGTTGTGACAGGAACTGACAAAGATTTCTTTAAAGACTTGTACAACAACTTTAAACCCTTCAAGTTTACTGAATTTTATCAGTGGTTATCACTATTGTAAGAAAAAAAGAAATTCAGAATTTAGAAACAAGTGAAAACAAAAATGACCATTCAGCCATCATGAAAGTGAACAATAAATATTTTAAAGAATTGGGCAAAATAATTCCTATTACAAAAGCAGTATGGGTCACAGCTTTACTTGATCCTCCAGTGGAAGTTGAGGACATAGGCCTAACAGATAAACCCAAAATCAAGATGTTATATGTGAGGGCAATCCTCTTTTGAAAAAATAAACCAGTTTGAGTCTGAAAATGAAACTGGAAACTCCAGTAGCACTAGTAGTGCAGGCTGTGAAGCTAACATCATTGCAGAGTCTTCAGACACAGGAGGGGATTTTGTGAGGTTGATATAATTACTGGAGTTTTGGAGTATAGTATAAGTAATGTTTGCATACATAACTAAGCAATGTGAGCAGTTTCAATTAAAGTACAATACTGTAAGTAGGTTTGCTAACCATGCATATTTTATGTTATATGTGTTTGTGAATTAATAATATCAACTTTTTTCTGTCTTTTGTTGGGTGATTTAATAAGTATCATGAGGAAAGTTATGCAAGCAGCCACAGTTTTATTAAAGTCAAAATTTAAGTTGTAAAGTTAGGAGGACAATTTCAGTTAAGTTTCTCATAATTTAGAATACAACTAGCTTACAGGTGCAGTTAAGATGTTGATGAAATCAACTGACTTCATATAGAATTAGGGTAAAGAAAATAAGACATGAAATATGAAGTTTTTTCTAAAAAAAGCATTTATTTATTTGAAAATTTTCAGCGGAAGAAAAGTATTATTAGACTTAATGATGAAAATTACTTTGCACTCATAAAAGGAAACAACATGTAGAATAAATTGTAAATAATTTTTACTTGAAGTGCTTGTTTTTTTGTTTTTTTTTAGTTTATTAAATTCTTCCTATGGAGCCCTTGAAAATCTCACTAGTCTTCTTTCAAAAAAAAGTTCAGTCTGGGACCCTAGATTGAAAACCCAATTTATAATGAGTAATTTCTGTTAAATTAAGAACATTGGGGAGGGGTGATGAAATAGATAGAGGATGAGCAGTACAATGCAATCAAATTTAATAATTCCCATATTAGGAAAGATTGAGGATTTATTTAAGTATTTTCTTTTAAAATTAAGAAATTAAAACTTGTATTGAAAGTTAATTTATTTACTGTGTTGTGACACCAAGTGTTTTCACATGCATTAATAATTAAGTGGTTTAATTACATTTTGAATGTAACTCTGTAGAAGATCATGACATGCACGTTGGCCTATCTGTATTGAGAGGATGAATCTGATAGTATAAAAAAAAATTCCCAGTATGTTTTGCTAAATTATTTGAAACATCATGACATGACTTGTGCTTAAATTTCTTTACTTTTCACCCTTTAACATACTTGTAAAAAGATTAAAAAGTGCACACATTATAACATTTTACATAGCTACCTTCAAAATTTAATTAAACAGCTTTATTATCAATATGTATGAATAAAGCTGACATCAAAACATAGTTATTAAATCAAGTTTTATTGTTATATAAATTTTTAGTTTCACATTTTATAAAGAAATAATTTTAAAAACATTTTTTATCTCCCTTCAAATGAAAATTATGACATTTGGTTTTTAGGTATTCCCTTTTCTCTAATTTAATTGATAACTCTCCAAAAGAGTTCTGAATTTAGTGTATATTACTTATTTTAATGTAGATATTACTCAAAAAAGTGTAATTTTGATAGCCTTCAATTTTATTTGTTAATAGAGCTATAAACAAGATCAGACCCACTTGCTACATCCATTGGTCATATTCTCTTTCCATAACATTTTGTATTTTATATCTGACCAAAAGATTTATAATATTAGATTGTTTTCTGTCCTTCAGTTTGAAATTGTTTTTCAGGAGAATCTCAGTGACGTGTTTAGCTTAATTTTTAAAGGCTTTTATTACATAGTTAGAAAGAAGAAAGAAAAAAAAAAGATAGCTATAGGACATTGTTTACTCTTTACACATTATTTTTCTGTGTTCTTAGATGTATTGTTTGATAGAATAAATTGTTTAGTGCAATATTACCATTAGTGCAAAAAAAGGGGGAGGGTCGGCATAAGTTTCATGAACAGTAAAGGAAAAAGACCCTGGTTAGTACTATACATTTTTTTTCTTTTACTTGTGTTTTCATTATCTGTTATTAAAAAGCGATGAAAATGTAAAAATAAAAACTTGTTAGGCTAGATTAATTAAAATTCTTCAAGGTATATTTGTGAGCAGCTCGTATGTTATTCATTCAATGTGACATCTTGAGCTGCATGTTTACTGAGTGACTTACAGCTTTTATGGTGGGATTATTAATTGTGTATGATACAAAGTTAATAAAACAGTAAAATTAAGCATAAATAGATGTGTACTATTATGAGCTTTAAGCTACTTAGAATAAACTGTTGTGGTTTCCGTGACATTTTGAGGTCATTCTAAAAAGAGAAAAGGGCAATTTAAATTTATTTTGTATTTTTGTTATCATGGTTACAAGGTCAGTCAATTTGGTTAACTTCTTTTTTAGAGTTGCAGTGTAGAAAATAATTTATGAAATATAAAGTGTTAAGAAGGAAAACATTTAATATTTATTTAGAAAGTTTTTAAAGATTGTGCAAATGAAAAATTTCAAAGAAAGTATGAAAATTACTTTGCACCAGAGAAGTGAACATTTGATATCATATATATTTTTGGACAAATATTTAGTAAAAGTAATTAAACTCTTTTTGTATATAAAATTCTTGTAATGTTTACTGAAAACTTGCCAAACTTTGTGAAGAGACATTAAATTCTTTAAGAGTTATTGTATTTATACCGTCATGATTACACATTGGTTATGAGGTTGTGTGTGATACATGAGCTCATTGTGAAAGGGTTAAATGTGTTTTGTATTCATAGGAAATTTAGATCGAAATACTTTTATATGAACATGTAAATAAATGCTATTATTACATTTGTGATTACAGAGAAAGATATTTTAAAATTATGTTCATCAGATCTTTCTCCGCACACTACCCCTTTGTGCATGTAGGGATGTAACTGCAATGCAATTACTTGCATGTAAATTCCTTGTTATGAATTAATCAGTTCTATTCCATTAGGTTCAACTTCAACAAGAGTGTTCCTTCTTTACTCAAGCTCTGTTGGAGGAACGTTATCGTTATGAGGTGTGTATTCTTTGTGTGTTTTCTTGTTCCTTAACAGTGTAGAAGAAAGAGTTGTTGACTTATTACAGAAAATGGATTGTTATGATTGACTTTAATCGGAGACTATGCAGTACATATTGCTGGTCCTCAAATTTCTTGGTTGTATGCATGGTTGGACATGTAATTTTGACATGTTTGTTCCATTATAACTTTTTTCACCACCATAGCTGTTTAGAAATTCAATTATGCTTAAATATATTGAGCTATAATTTCTCCAAGATATTAACATGGATACATTTCTCACCAAAATTTAATTTTTAATTTTTAGTGAAGTTTTACAAAGGGTAAATAATTTATGGATATTTTAAGAAATTGAGAAACGTTTCAATAATTTTAAACTTATGTCATTGAGTATGGGCACATAATGTTAATACTCAAGAAGTTAAGCAGTAATTCATTTCTTTCTTTCTTGGAGCATTTTGAAATTGCGCTGTATATATAGCCAACCTTTTGGTAGTTCACAGGAAAAGTTACCAGTGTCCTTCCATGAATCATTCTTTTCAAGAAAAACTTTGTTACAAATGAAACCTGCGACAAAATTATTATTACTCAGAAAAATTGACTTATTAAAAACAAAGGAAACTTACATAGGTAGCAAATTAAAAAGAAAGACAGAGGTAACAGTTTTGGATTTTAATTTTTTCTACCTTTTTGAAGTAGGTATTAAATAGTGTAGCTAGAAATTGTCAAAATTAGTATTTTATTTTTTAATGTGCTTAAATAAACTGTTTGTTTCTATAGCGCCTGGAAGAACAAATGAATGATCTCATTGAACTCCATCAGAATGAGATTGAGAACTTAAAACAGGGTATCAGTGACATGGAAGAAAAAGTTCAGTACCAGAGTGAGGAACGATTACGTGATGTCCATGAAGTACTGGAAAGCTGTCAAACAAGAGTGAGTTTTCATTTGTATTCTTTTTATATCAGAAAGATGTCACCTGAAATTAGAAAGACAAACTTGTGTTATTTTGAATTGGTATGAATTTCATGATTGTATAACCTCGCTTTCATACGGTATCTTTAAAGTAATTACAGTACTTTACCAAATTTATATTACCATTGCAGAAGACATTTTTCTGTTAACATGCATTGTATTGTTTAACTTGAGAGGGAGAAATAAAGCTAACCATCTGAAGACAGTAACAATTGTATAAAATTAATTTTTTTTGTTTTAGATTTCTAGAATGGAGCACCAACAACACCAACATTTTCAACAGCTGGTAAATCTTGATTCACTGGATAATTCCAATGCTCGAGCCATGGTGCTAAAGCTGATCAATGTTCTTTTAACTGTGCTTCAAGTTGTGCTGCTGCTTGTGGCAACATTGGGCAACATCCTTATGCCTTTTCTTAAAACCAGGTGAGCTCTTTATTATAAGCTTTGTTTGTACTGCATAATGTCTTAAATTATTTTGCATGAATAATAGAGAAAATTGATAAATGCATCATTAAGACTGAAAACTATAGTTTTGTAGTGAAATAAATTATAAATTTTGTACTATAAAGTAATGTTAAATAGCTTTAAGGATATTATTTAAGAAAACAGAACATCTTATCAAAATTTCATAAAACTGCAAAATTTTTGTCTGTGATAATGAAGAAAAAGAAAACTACTCTGTCCTCGTTAATTTTCCAATATTTAGTTAGGCTCACTGTCTCATACAGTAGTAACAAGTAGTTCAGTAGTTTTTATCAATTAAGTAATACTTTTTAAAAACCTACTTGGAGTGTTGAAATAATGGTATTGTTTATTATATTTTCAAAGACAGATTCTGTATTCAATAATTTAATTTACTGTTACAATACTAATGCAACTTCGAATTTTGTTTTCAATATGGAAACTGTACTTTTATTTGAAAGGCATTTTTGCCTCAAATTCAGTACTTTTTATGATAATTCTATCTTGATCTATTCTTGATGAACATTCTTACAGTATTTGTCATATTATTAATGTCATAAAAGAGCTTTCAAAACTAACAGCTTTGAAATAAACAATTTTATTTTCAGATTTCGTATACTCACAACTATCCTTCTTATTTTTGTGGCTGCTATGATTGTAAGAGGATGGAAAGATATAATAAACTGGGTACAACAACGTTTAGTAACCTAGCCACCAATGTTTTAAATTAGTGAAGTGTGATGCAGTTTCCTTAACAATAGAAAAAAGTTCTATCATTTGTAGTAATAGCTTTGGAAAAGATCTGTCCAAAACCTTCCAGTTGCTTCCATTGCTATGATTAAAATCAGGAGAAGCCAATGTGGAAATAAGTTTGTTTGTGAGGGAGTACATCATGCTATCTCACTGGAACTTTGTGATCATCACAACTGAAGCCTTTCAAAACTTTTATTTATTTAAGTTAAATTGATGAGGAGTGTAAGAACTTCACTATTGCTGTTTGTTTGAAAATACAGCAAGAATGACTTCAGTGGATAAGCTGTGAAAGCAGAACACTACATTAGAAAATTTGAGTCCATATATCATTAGTTAACCTATTTTTATGTTTGATTAGGTGATGGCTTCTTTTTTTGCCTCGTACACATTATAATCTTTCTGCACAGTACTATTATGATATAACTGATGCAGAAACAAATTTACTTGAATTGTGTTAATATTTCTTTAATTAAAATTACTGGTTGATGTAATATGAGGAAGAGGAATAAATAACAATGTTTTACTTGCTCCTTTCTGAGGTAAAATGTGGTAAAATGATGCAGATATGCTGTATAAATCTCTTCACTGGTGTTTGTTTCTTGTTACCTTTTTTGCAAACTTTAAAAAAAACAACTAATCCTTCACATCTAATTGAGATGGGATTCTTTGCAGACTTTAGAAAATTATTAATACACTGAAGGTGACTTATTTAGGATAATGTTTATTTGTTTTATCAAAAGTTAAGTGTATGTATGTGTAAGGTTTTGGTAATTTATAATTACATGATTTATGTGCCTAGATATTTTAGTCTTATGTTAATACACATTGTTACTTAAGAACCATTAAAATTTCTCTTTACTCTTGTTTAGTTAATAGATATTAAGATATGTACTTGTATTGAGTAAAATAAATTGATCAAAATCTGAAACCAAATGATTTAAAAATTACTACAAGGTTTATTCACAAGTGTATTTTTTTTTAGTGTATGCCCTAAGTGCAGTTTCCAGTAATGCTTTTTTTTTATGTCTTCTGTGAATAACCATTTTACATATATTAATATGCTTATGGAGAACATACTGTTAATTGGTGATATAATCCAAGGGGAACATGTAAAAAAAGATTAAAAAAAGGTTTTTGTTACTAATGTTTTCTTGGATCTCTTCAAAAATAAAAAGATGAAAAACTGAGAATTTTTAAAGTCATTGTGTAATTTGGATTATGAAAAATAAAGTGATAAAGATTGGATAGTTTTCTAGCTTGGCAGCAGATAGTTCTTCTAGAAGTAAACAACTCTAATGCTAGATTTAGTTCTTGTTATTTTTTATGACTGGATACCAAACATTTTGCTATACAGCTTCTACAGGAGCATTCCACTGAAATGCAAACTGCAACTAACAGTATATAGTTTCAGTTGATTTATATAAGAAATGCTAATGTGTTCTATATTATGCATTTCTACAATGTGCATTTGGTATTATATGTAGTGAATCTTATTCTTAACAATTAATACTGGTAGAAAACTGATTGTTTTATGACAGAACTTCAGTTGTTCAGTAAAGGGTTTGAACTAGAGATAAGTCTGAATTGACAAGGTCAGTTGATTCAGACTGGACTGTGAGAAGTTAGATCACAAAACAGTGTTTATGTGAACAATAAAAATACTCTTCATTATATTATATTTACATAACCTTTAGAACCTCTGAAGTAGATGTTTGAAGGTTCTTTCTGTATACTTGTGTATTGTATCTGATATTTCCTCTAACAAACACTTAAAAACACTGACATCAAATTAATTATACCATTTTCATTAGATCTCTGTACTTGTGGTAGGCACAGTTTCATACTCACCTGTTTTTTTAGTGTTAAAGAAGATTGTATCACTCAAAAAATTATTCACATAAAGGGGACTTTTTATTTTCATTAGAAAACTTTGATGACTAAATTGAAGAATTTAAATGTTCATCGGTATACGTTCATCATCCACATATAATATCAAGTGCATATTATAGAAGTACATACTATAGTATTATTTAGATTTTGTTTTACATAAACAAGTTACAGTTTGTATTTTAATTTAAGAACTTGTAAAGTAATACTGAGTGTTCAGTTACATAAAAAACAACTAAATTTACTGCTGTAAAGTTGTTTATTTCTAGAATCAATGCCTATTATTACTATATTATGTACTGCAGAACTAAAACCAATAGTTTTTGTATTTTGAGATTTGATAGTTTTCTATTTAATTTTATGGAATATTTTAAAAGCAACCTAATTATAGGATTAAGTAAACTAAGTGGGAATTTTTGGAAATTATATAAAAAGCATTTTTGAAGTTTTTTAGCTTGTTCTAATTCTTTGGCCTGGCATGTTTTGATGGTTAGGGTGTTTGACCTTTCAATCTGCAGGTTTATTTGAGCCTGTGTAACTTGGGTACGTTGCTATAGAATAGAACATATTGATGTTTATAGAGTTTTGTTATAGACTTCAGAATTCAAAGTTGAGTGTAGCATTTTATAAAGAGTATGGTTGGATAATGCATTTGTTGCTGTGATTGTCAAGGAATGAATGAGGTTATTGGAAAAAAAAAAAAGATTAAATTGTCAACTTATTGTTAAGGCGGCTTCCAGAGTTCTTTCTGTTAATACAGTTTATCTAGAAGACATTGTTAGAAAGAAATTTTATAACTAATGAACACAGATATTTCATTAGAACATTGTTTTTTTGAAAGCTAATAATTTTTTGGCAAGAATATAACTGACATTTCAGTGGTTTTTATCTAAGCTACATATTATTATCATTTAAGTTAACTGCTACTAGAAATTCAAGTAATTCAGTAATGGAAAAGCTGAGAGATGAATATTTGATAACTGTTTTCATTACATGGTTACCAAAAGAGACTCAAAACTATATCTTAAACAAATAATGAGAAGATAAACTATGATTTTGAGAAATTTAACATCTGTGTTTTAATTTTAGCAAGAAGGTTTGAGAGTTTAACAGTAACAAAAAGGTACACAAATAAAAAAAATAATACACGAGTTGTTTTAATCTTACATAATGTTCCAATTTAGATGAGTACCAAAGTTGTATGTGATGTCTGTGATATTACAATGTTAAGTATAAACATGTGTTTATGTATATGATGGTAGTAAATAGAAGATAAACTTTTTTTTTAGTTGTCTGTGATTTAATTATCATTGTAAACTTGTAATATTTTATCTTGTTAGCAATTTTTGGTAAAGGATTTGAGTTTAATGAAATAGTTTAGTAATTGCTTTCAAATGATGATTTTGCTCACTTAAGGTTGTATCAGAATACTATGTTTTTTTCATTTTTAGATAAACTTACATACCCATTACATCGTAATGGACATACCTTGTCTTTTTACACTTACTTTTATGTAAGTAGGATACTCTGTTTTGGCAATTGATCACTAAGAATCTTAACTTTCTATATAGATTGATAATAAATAAACATAAATCTTGTGGTATTTTACAGGAAACTACTTCATGTAAATGAAAGAATTGATATTTAACATATACCTTAGTCATAAGAAGCACATAATTATTTTATGAGTTGAAGGGAGAATACGTATTTTGCTAAGGGTGTATAAAGTACTATTTGTTATGTCCTTAACTGAAAGAGAAGATATTTAACAAAAATTTATTGCTAGCAAAATTCATTGTATGAGGGTCCTAGCTTTTTTTAATTGAAATGTGGCATACTTAATGTTTTAAGTTTTTGCCATAGAAACTTACCATGTTTTAACTTACCAAGCTGAGTAACTTCACTTTATTCTTGTGAAACGTTGTTTGAATTTTTATTATTGACAACTCTTCAAGTTGGACAACTATTTCTGTTTAATGTAGAAATGGATTTTGTTTATGAAATTAGTTTTGGGAATCCTGAACTTTACTTTCTTATTTTAAGCCCATCTAATTCAAGTAATTGATTAAAGGTATTTCAGTTGTTTAAGAAGTATTAATTCTTTTTTTAATGCATAAAGACTTCTGCAGTTGTTTAAGTATATTAGATGTTATGCTGAATTTCACGATTCTCAGTATGGTTAGATTCTTAATACACACAGTTTCAGCTTTCTAAACAGTCCTGTTTATTTAATGTCAAATGTATATGTTAACAGTGGGCAGCTATTAAAAGCACATAACACTCATTGTTTTTAGAATGTTCTTTTAAATTGGAATTTTGAAAAATATTTTGTAACAAGCAACAAATGTCATTTATGTAAATAGGCTTTCTAACTTGCATTTGACAGTGTATGATGTTTACACAACGAATCAACCATTACTTACAGTAATGAAAAGCACAGAAAATAAAAAAAAATTGATTAGCTCTGTTATTTTCTAACAAATGAATATTTGTTTATTTTAACATTTTAAAACATTCAAAATCTAAGAACACTGTTTTAGTGAGTGAATACTGTTTACCAGCCTATGTGGTTAATGATTAATCTTTTTTTGTTTTATTAATTAGCATCTGTTTTATCTACAGTATTGTTTGTGGTGATGGAAAAACCATAAAAATCCTAGCCTTTCAGTATTATTTAACTTTATTGTTATGTAATATTTTTTGTTATTATTTGTATGATAAATACATTTGCTTGGTAGTACATGGTTACAGTGCTAGTGTGGTACATGTAACTTAATTTTTGCCTGTTCTCTAAATGAAAATCATTATTTCTTTTACGTATGGAAAGAATTACTAAAGTATTAATTTTATCTGGAATGATTTGTGAAACCCAGTTATTTTAATATTAACTGAATACACAGTGTATCTTAGGACTATTACATTATTTCTAATAATTAACAACATTGTGATTGAAACATTTTGTTATTAATGAAAGAATGTGTCACTGATTGTGTGATTTTTATAGTAATTGTGCATCAATGAAACAAATTCTGATAGTGTTTTATTCACATTTATGTTTAAGATACTTGGCTAGGAAATGTTGAAATATAGTTTCTTACACAGGTAAATGCTGTATGTAAGTTATAGCATTATGTATTGCTTTAAATTTTGGATGAGATTAGTAGAAACAGCTGTTTGTTTCCTTCAATTAGTTATTTTACTTTTTTATTCTTTTAGGACCATAGATTTTTATATTGTTATTTTATTAACTGGATGTATATAATGATATTTAAGTTAAATTTAGTGTTACTAGAAAGACATATTACAAACAAACAGATGTATTGTTTGTAAAGTAACTGATCTTCCAAACTTTTTATGTGACATTTTTTCCTAAAAGAAAGATGCATGTACAACTTCATATTTTTGTGTGTCTCTAACCATTTTGCAGTTTTTTTAGGGCAAAACAAGAAAGCACACTAAGAACTAAATACAAACTTTATGTACATGCTTGTCCACTAAATGTTCAGTGTTTAGGAGAAAAATGTTTCAGTAGTTCTGCCTTTGTCAGTATTGACAGATACATAGAATAAGATGTTGTTATAGGTTGAAGTACATGTATCAAATTCACATGTATGTTTTGGGAAATAAAAGCAAATGACTGGAAAACGTTTTTTTAGATATTAATAATCTTGGTGTTAGATAGTGGAAGTCTTTCTTTTTTTTATGAAGGTGACATTTTTTTTATATTAGCATTATCCAATTTTTAAAAAAATAATTTCTTTCAATGGACTTAACCTAGGTTTTGGAATTAAGAAAAGTAAAGTTAAGACAGTTTGATGTAGTTTTAAAATAATCATGATATACAATTGAATGATATATGAAAATTTAAACATTTGAATTTTGATATATTCATTTTCACTATAGTTATTTTAGATTGATTTAGAAAGTAACATTTGTTTTGTACTTTAGGTAGAAAAACCCTATAAGAATATAGTGGAAGTCAATTTATATATTAATATTTCATTATTCTCTTTTAAGTTGGATATTATTGCAATTTAAAAAAGATCTCTATAAAATGTTGTAGGACTTGATTTGAGTATGAGATAAAATTAGTAAACTATGTATGACAGAAAGTGTAAATAATTGAAAACAGTAGAGTTAACTGTGTCGTATAACTTTGTAAATATATTAGTATTGAAAAAGTAACTTGCATAATTTTGTAAATATAGCAGTATTAAAAAGAGAACTATGATCATAGTGACATTGAAGAAGTAAGTCTCTTGCTTATGTGTAAAATAGAAATATTGAATTTGCGTGTTTATGTGTAAATGTATTATAAATAACTTATATGCTTTTCTGTAAATATAGCAGTACTTGAAGGACTAACTTAAAAAGCAGTTTTTAATTTTATTATCTGTTGTTAACATAAGTCACATATTTATGATTTCAAGTTGAAGTGAACACCTAAAGTTGGATCATTTCTAACTCGATAACACTTCACTGTTCTTTATCTGGTATTTTAGAACATACTTTTTCCTCATTAATGTCATTCCACCAATCGCAGGAACTTACTAAAATAACCCATTTTAAGTGAACTGTTGTGGGCCTGGTTATTTTTTATTAATTAATATTATATTGTATGCATTTGTGTTGTTACGTTCAATTAATTTTGATTCGGATTTGGTTCACTTTCACCCAAAGTCATTGGTTTTCATTGAAAGAATTTGTATTCACTTGACTGTATTGTAACTTATCGTACTCATGTCATAGTAAAAAAAAATAAATCAATAAATAATTTACTGGATCACACGATTGGATAGTTTTATGGTACAAATATTTATGTTTACACATACGAACACACGCACGTAAACAAACATAATAGAGTATTTTGTTGAATTTTCGCGGTAGAGCATTCATTAAGGTTGCAAGTTCTCTAACCAGAGACTTTCATTTTAAAGTAAGCAAAACAAATTGTTTGCTTTCGAAAGAGATTGAATTGTTACTGTGATGACATGTTTAGCTTTTAACAAAAAAAAAATTGTCTTTTTGTTTTTTCTGCAATTTCGTCCGTATCAAACAGCAATTGTATAAAATGTAATTGTTATAATTTTCCAAAACTATTGCACAATGTGCCCCACGAAAATTTTTCTTCAGTATACATGATTGTAATGTTTTAGTGGAAACATTAAGCAAAATTATTTATTGCTCGATATATAAAAGAGGAAGGGGAATTTAAAGTCCTAACTTTGTTTTTCAGCTCTGAGTTTCTATGGTATTTGGTACGAACGATAGAATGTCAACTTATTATAGTTCGTGAGATATTCACCAGGTTTATATGTAATTCTACGGTACTTTAACTTTGAGCTTTCATTAATACAATATGTAAAACATTTGTGCTAAACGTGTGGTTTTGTTTGATTAAAACATAACTCAATGACTACACATGATTTCTTTTTTAAGCCATTAATGAATTTTAATGATTTATTTTTTTAAATATCACTTTTTATTGTTATCTATAAATAAACGTACTCTTAACGCAAATTGAGTTTGTTTGTTATTAGTAAGTCCCATGCATTCCAATGAAGACTTTTAGCTGGAGATTCCAAAGTTTTAATAAGTAAAGATTAGTTGTTTAAAATTACTAAAGGTGTATAATCAATTTTCAGTTCTTGTTGGATATTTTTTCTGAATATAAAAAAGTGGTTTTCGTCGTCTTACCTTTGAATAATTTAAGAATTGTTTGTGACAACGATTTGTAATCCTTCAGGTTAGGAGCTGAAATATATATTCACGCTAAGCCTAAAAATGTTACAATTGTTAAAGGTTTTTCTTTCATGTTGACATAAGAAGGGTGACTTTGAAGAAGAAAGGGTGCAGCGCTATTTCAGTACTGCAGAATATGAGATAAGACGGTGTTCTGTTATTAAAAATAATATCTTTGAAAAGCACTTACGTTCATTAAAAAGCCAGGAAATTGGCATTTCGCAATAGCTCATGTTAAAAAGAAAAAGAGTTCTGAAATGGTATCTATGTGTAGCAGATGGCGCTACACTATTAATACTTTTTTTTCTCTTATCACTATTTCGATAAAGTTGTATTTCTGTTAACACTGACGAGAAATGCGTATTTTTTAACTTTTCCTTAAGTGCTATTAGTATATTTCATTGGTAGAAGGAAAGATAGCCTTGAGTTGGATACTATTCAGTTTATGTTACAAAAAGACTAAAAAGAAGAGAGTTCTGAAATGGTATCTATGTGTAGCAGGTGGCGCCACACTATTAATACTTTTTTTTCTTTTATCACTATTTCGATAAAGTTGTATGTCTGTTAACACTGACGAGAAATGCGTATTTTTTAACTTTTCCTTAAGTGCTATTAGTATATTTCATTGGTGGAAGGAAAGATAGCCTTGAGTTGGATACTATTCAGTTTATGTTACAAGAAGACAGTTTACAATATCGCATCTGAGGGAAGATATAAGAGAAAGCGGCACTTTAGGCTCACACATGATGTGAAGACAATAAACATGAATTAACCTAACAGGTTGCACTTTTACTCTATTTTTTTCTCTTTCGGTTGTTGTTTTATAACAAACAAATTATAATAATTTTTGCTAGTAATATGTTTCACAAGATAAGTGAAAAGGAGTTTGGATAGGATCGTAAAGTACAACAGACATATATCTGTGTCCTGATTGTTAAGAGGAAGCTCTTTTAAAACTGTACCATACGAAAAACATCACAAACTTTCACGTAACAAACACAGTAGTCCTAAAATGTATCTCCCATACAAGTAGAAATGTACAGCGTCAGTAAAGTATAAAGAAACACGTTTGGCGTAATATGATCAAATTATGGAATAAAAACATGATCAAGTATGCGTATTATTACTGTGAAAGTACCAGTTTATTTCGATACTTTTGGGGGGGAGTGTTCGTTTTTGAAAAGTATCATGTCTAATCAAATAAACTGCTAAGTTAGATGGCTAATAGGAGCAACGATAGCCTCTTTCCAGTGAGTGGGCTAGACATAATATTGAGAGGGTACATTCTACATTTTATGCACACACATACTGTAGTGTTTAGTAAGTGAACCGTCTTGAAAAGTAAACATTTTTCGTTCGGACAGCAGGGGAGGATAAGGCACACTATTGAGGCAAATCTCCACCCTTACCACTTTCCCTGTTGTCCAGCTTCATCTTCTCTAACTCTACATTTATCATGTTACAATGGTGGTGATTTTAGTTGAGCCTTTAATGCTTTGATGTTCCCATCTGAGGGCTTGTAACTGTAAACAACAACTGGATTTCGATATTCGTAGTGGACAGAGCACAGATGGTCCATTGTGTAGTTTTATGTTTAAAAATATGTTCACAAGTTGAATTAAAATATTTGAAAAAGCCTGATGATAAGGACATTTGACTTGTAATCGGCGGATTTGGATCTCGTCGCTGAATATGTTTTCAGCCGTAGAAGTGTTATAATCGGCCAGTCAATCCCACTATTTGATTATAGTAACCTAAGGGTTAGTGGTGTTGACTAGCTGCATTCCTTCAAGTAAATCTTTTTAAAATGAGAAACAGTGAACGGTAGCCCTCGAGTACATTTGGGCGACATTCCACAAACAACAATTTAATTATGGATTTTAAAACTCTTCAAATACCGTTGAATTACCTAAGTTAATTAAGCCTTTTCATGAATATTAAATAAGGTATTTTTTGTACATAATTGTAAATATATTTTTCTCATTGTTAGTTTGTAACAAACTAAGTAAAGATAATAGATATGCATTTTCTTGACACATTTTAAGAACATTCAAATAAGATTGGCTTGCACTATTTTTCGTTTCAATAGTTGCCCAGTCTCAGCATGGTATATACGCCATGTGATACAGAGAGACTTGTTCGATTATAATGTTAAAGTTAGAACTTCTAAAGAGTGTATAATAATATCTCGGCCACTATATTTTCTACATTCATTAGCGAGAGACATAGTGGTGGTTGGCTAAGAAAGGCGGCCGAGATCATGAAACCGATAATGGGCAATGCAAGAGCAGTGAATGCTACATTATTGTCTTTGAGGACCCCTATAGTTTTAAAATAAGCAGTGTGAAGAATACATTTGTGGCAACGACATTAATGCACATTATTAAAATTATTTTTTCTGATAAATAAGGACCTAGTTTTTGCATAAAAAATTCTCACACCTTTAGTTCATCTCTAGTCATTTGTGCTGTCCGAATAATACAAGCATAATACAGAGCTTCTTATGATTTTTATCCAGACTTATATTCATAGTATCAAAGAAGGTAAACAACACTCCTAATTTCACATAAGATGCTTCCAGTTGCTAACAACTCATGATTGTGTGTTTTAGTTACCAATGAAATTGTGTTTTCCTCTTTCTATGTGAGATAAAAAGTTGTTTTAGGAATAGGTTTTGGTTGTCATATCGTTTTTGTGAAGTTTTTCGCATGAGACAGTTTCAAAGAGCCCAGTCTTGATAAATGTTAAAGACTGGGACACACATACCTTTTGTATTTTACAAGCCTATTCAATTACCTTTTCACCTCTTTTGTCACTAGTAGCTGGCGGTCGTAGATCATTCTTATGGCAGAATGCTTTCGTTTGCCACTTTGGAGAAATTGTGACGATAGACAACTTTTAACGGCTGATCAAGGAAAGCCTCTAATCGTCTAAAAATGCCATTTATTCACTGTATTGTGACACATAAATAAGCTGAGTATTTTACAAGCAGCGATTAAGCATATCGGACTACATACGATACTTTTATTTAAGAAATATCTGCTGTTTTTATTCACTAACAAGCAGATTTGCTATAGGTAAAGATAATATTCTGGAGATTATCATGTAAGTATTGTAGATGTTTAATATGAGAGTACATTTACGACTTGTCTCAATTCAAGGAAGTTAATCATACTTTAGAAGAAGCAGACACTTTTAAGGGTTATCAAATAAGTGAAAATCGTAGATCAGAAAAAAATTTAATGTGTTTGGTGTATTATTTTCAGTATGATAAATTTTACAGACTGCAGGGTTTCGAAAGTCTGTTCGTCTCAAGGCCCACAAAATTACCTGGCATGAAATGCAATTAATGATTTATTAGTTTTAAAAACATCGCGATTGTCTCGACGCACAGCTGCGAGTCTCGTGACCCACCGAGTAAAAATCACCTTCTAAAGTATACTTTATATATTATACCTTTTATTTGATTTATTTTTTAATCATCTGAAGTGATGTAACTTCACTTTGGATCAATAATCTTGTGTGTATTTAGAAATGTGTTTGAATGTTCCTTAATATTGAGTAGCTAGAAGTTAGGGCACACTTCCCACATATAAGTAAGTTTACTAGCGCAGATTAACAGGTATAACTATATGTGTTTTTAATCCCCTTACCCAGAATTTCTTATTTCACTATGAATGTAACCCAAATAGATAGAGGTGAATTATGCTATTTAAATATGACAAAGGTTTTGTTGTTTGTTTGTTGTTAAGTATAAAGGTATACAATGTGTATAGTCTGGGTATCGAACCCGAATTTTGGTGTTTTCAGCTTTCAAACTTATCGCTGAACCATATGTGAACTAAACTAAAGGAGCGACATATTTGATTTGTTTTTAACAGTGTTTCAACATGTTATTTTTAATTTAAATTTATGCTCATCTTTTAATTTTTTATTTTATTTTCGTTAAGACTTGTTTATTTGAAAATAAGAAAATTGCTTATCAATATATATTTGTTTTTTAAATTATATTTGCGTTTGTTAAACTCTTTTGGCAGTTACGAGGTTCATGTAATTGCTGAGCAAACATTCAACTAATTAGTGTTGTGTTTTCTGGGTAATCGTATGACATTCTAAATCGTTCGATATAAAACAAAAACCGTTCTCTTTCTCTTATTTTTTTGCAAGAACTTTACTACAATATGATCTTCTTTTATTTCATGGATAATATTTGTCTCGCTAAAAGCTATCTGTTTGTGTTTTGTTTTTCTGTGCTTGCACTGAGACTATATTTTAATAAGGCACTGCCGTAATTAATTCATTTTAAAGTTCAATTATTTTTCGCAAAATGCTGCTTGTGATATAAATACTTGAAAAAATAAAATAGAACAAAAACTATCTGAAGCTTCTGTTCATTTATTTTAGTATTCTTTAGTTATATTACTGAGTGTCCCCTTCAGGAACTGACCATTCTACTAGAAAGGTTTTCGGAATATTTTTCAAACTATTTATTCCTATACATCTGTTAGATATGCACGAACATCCCAATGACAGCGTTGTATGTTTGCGGCCTTACAACGCTAGGAACTAGGTTTCAATACATTTGGTTGGCAGAGCACAGATAGCCTATGCTTTAGCTATATGCTTAATTACAAATAAAAGATGTACTCAACTGTATCAAATTAAGTTCAATGCTAGCGTTATAATTTAGATAGTTTATTTAATGCATGTGTCATATTTAGTTACTTTTATACACGATATTTTAAGGTAAGTTTGTTTACGTAACTGTTTACAAATTATACATTGGGCCCGGCATGGCCTAGCGCGTTAAGGCGTGCACTTCGTAATCTGAGGGTCGCGGGTTCGCGCCCGAGCCGCGCCAAACATGCTCGCCCTCCCAGCCGTGGGGGCGTTATAATGTGACGGTCAATCCCACTATTCGTTGGTAAAAGAGTAGCCCAAGAGTTGGCGGTGGGCGGTGATGACTAGCTGCCTTCCCTCTAGTCTTACACTGCTAAATTAGGGACAGCACAGATAGCCCTCGAGTAGCTTTGTGCGAAATTCCAAAAACAAACAAACAAACATCATACATTGTGTAGTTCAGTTGTAACGAATTAGTTACTGCACACAATCAGATTATTGCGCCATGATGCTAGAGGTTTCTGAGTTTCTCGTTGGTATTATTTCATAGGAATATCCAATACTGCGTGGAATGTTTTAGACTTTTACCGGGATATAAATATATGCGTCAAATATTCATTACTGAGTACTGGTTCTAGACTGCATGATAGTGAGTTTAACAATAAAGAATGTGTAATGACGAGTTTAAGTGAAATTATCACATACTGTATTGTAATAACCGTATAGAAGAATAGTTAGTGTTGTTAATTGTGGTATAAAGCAACTGAACCATTTTGTATGAACTTTGACGAAATAGAGAAATACAACTGTAGTAACCAACAATATAACGAATATTTGTATTATATCATTTTAAAACAAGAGGATTGGTTGAAATTTTCGCCAATAAGTTACAGATATTTAGCTTAAAGAATCTGTCCTTATTATTTCTGATAATAGTAAGCACTAAAAAAACACATCTATAACCATTTCTTTACCACTATCTTGCTTAAGATAGTCTCGGCTGTGGGAAAAATATCTTTTTAAAAGACAACAGTAGATATATTACACACATGAAAGTAGTATGTAATAGTTTGTGTCTATCTGTCTATTATGTATATATATTCGCTTCGCAGGTAACATTTATAGTACAACACTGAATATTGAATTAATGCCATGACATAGTTATAAAAAGTTAACTATTTTATTGACATTCCTAACAGTTCATGGCTGCATAAATATCATTATTTACGGAGAAACAAGAAAATGTATTAAACAATTTTAACAAGCGCTGTGTTTATCTGGTATCATCAGATAACATACGTTATAACGATAGATTATGCAATATTATGTTTATATACCAAATTAAAAGTATATATACTATTTTTTTAGGTACTTGATTAAACACGTATAAAGACATTTAGTGTTTTAGTGTCTCTTTTTGTGTAATTGTTTGTAGACGAGTTTCTAATCTCTGATTGGTTAATTTGAATAAAGACATGATATACTAACTGTAGAAGTTTGTCTGGGAATAACTTTATGTGGGTTAGTTTCTCACCTCAGATTATTTTCCTAATATGTTTAATGACTGTATACTTTTGTGTAGGTGATTCCTAATATAAGAATTGTATGTGTGTCCAACACGTCTTTCAGTGATTACATGCTGGTGAATTTCTAATTTCTGTTCATTATATTAAAATTATAAATTGTTAGCTCATGGAAAGATCCTAACATATAATGTATATATTTTTTACAGATTTCCTCTGTGTATTTTAATATGTAAATGTATATTTCTGGTATTTATAAAATTGAATATATGCCGTGAATCAATGCAATGGTTCGCAATAGGGGTCGCCAGGAATTACCCAAAACCAAATGAACGTTTGGGCAAAAAGCATCTTAAACAGGAAATACTCAGTTCAAAGAACAGTTAAAGACTCTATTATTGACTACCAAAGCTGTATACATATAAAAATGCACAAAAACATGCATGTTAGGATTAGAAAGAAAAGAAAATCCTCATTATTGTTCTATTTCCAGCCTACAACAAAACCGACTTGGTATATTACACCTAAACCTTTTATAAAACAGCAAGTAAGGTGATGTGAAGATCGTTGTTGTGTTTAAAAGATGATTTGTTTCTTCCATATTTTACATAAGCTAAACCACATCATAATTTTACTGTAAACCAGTGGTTAGCAACTCGGTGACCCATAGCAATGGTTTAGCTGATCCGTCAAAAGTTGGCTTCACCATTGCAACTGGTGAGGGCACAATCATTGTTCAGTTTACTATTCTTGACCATGAGAAGAACAAAGATATTAAAGGGGAGAGTCACGACTACAGAGAATTTTAAGACCAAATTTATGGAAAAAAATTAAGCTGGTCAAACTATTAATTTTGTTTTCTGTATGTAAATAAACAAATACATTTACATACATGTACCGATTTTGAGACTTATATGACTATCCCTGACCCAAGACAATGCTAAATTTAAAAAAAAAAATTGAAAAGAGATGAAAAATGGTTGCTGACTACTGATATAAACTATATTATAATTGCTCCTTGAAATTGGCTTTGTTATAAATCTCTGGAGTTTCTTTAAAAACTTAAGTACACGGTGAAACAGCAAATAATAAAATAACATTAGATGACTGTAACATGTAAATACTCAATGCTTTGTTCACTTTACATTTAGTGTCTTTAGGTAGCCAACCCCTATATTATGTATGAATTAAAGGAGTGAATTGTATTACTCACATTCGTAGAATAATTACTTTAAAAGACATGAAGGTTTATTTAAAGCGATGTTTTTAGTCGTTTATGATTTATTTCAAACTGTTCCTTTTATATTGGTAGAATTTTGTACACTCTTAGTGGGGGTAGTGTTTCAGCCTATGCATATATGTGCCCATTGATATGTATTATATAAAGAATTTAGTTGCACAGAAACGATAAATACCTTTTACATTCTCATGCAAATCTCCATGACAATCTTCAGCTGCAGTGCAACATTTTACATCTCGAGCTAATGCGATCAACTAGTCAATAGCTACAATAAATAATCATGTACCATATCAGCTAGCTACAAACTACGTTTATTATCGTTTCAATGTACAAAGTCAGCTATCATACCAAGTTATCCTTTGTTCATATCTGAGCATAAAAAACCCATCAAAGGAGATAAATAAAAAATTGGGAATTAAAAACCTGAAAATGGAGACTGTGAAAACAGTAAGGAAACAAAGATGGAGATATTGTAAACATTATTTGTTCAAACTACAAATCCCTATTTGAATTTCACCAAATGTAATTTTAAGTAATAGCATGGAGTCAGAATAGTATTTTGTAGCTTGTTTGTAATTAAGCACAAAGGTACACAACGGGCTGTCTGTTCTCTGCTCACCACGGGTATTGAAACCCGGATTCTAGTACTGGGGGACTCTAGTGTGAGTAAACAATGTATATAATATCTCCAGCCTTATTTACTTACTTTCTTTACAATCCCTATTTGCAGATTTGTACATTTATCTTTTATGTATATATGTAATAAGCTAAAACATGTGTATATATACATATGTTTTAATTTATTACTATGGCGAACTGTGTTGGAGCTTTCACTGTGGCAGTTTGATAGTATCGTGTTTCAGTCGAATACGCTAAGTTATTGTATTAAATATTTCGTTTACTTTGCACTTTGAAATAGATTAAGATCTACTAATATTTTAATAATGCGTAGATTGTTAAATGTAAAAAAAAACTTGTGAACGTTGCCTAAGTTATTGTGTTAAATATTTCATTTACTTTGCACGTTGAAATATATTGAGATCTACTAACATTTTATTAATGTTTAATTTGCGAAATCTCCAAAGAAAAACTAGTGAACGTTGCGCCTTAAATGCTTATTTATCATCACATAATATTTAAAAAAAAACATGATGATAATATCTAAAGAAGGAAGAAAATTTGAAGACAAACGAAGATTTGCGCTTCTGCTTAACTTCACCTTCAAAAACATGGTAAGCTGAAACTCGGTTCCAGTTTCTTTTAGCTGGAGAGGCTAGAATAACAATTATCATAACTGTATTTGGACTCAAATCAATACAAGAACCTTGCATTTAAAAGACGAAAACAAGTCAATACGCATGAAAAAGCTACATATACGTGTATATGTATATAAATTGAATGTGGCAGAACAGTGTGTTTTAGGCTTTAGTGTACAAATGGCGCTAAGGCTATAAGAAAATGATATTTGAAAGGTGTTGGATTTACAGGATCTTCTCTGTATACTTGCGTTTAGACGAATAATCACTTGTAACATCATCATAATGATGGGTGTGCGGTACTCCTGTATTATAACCACGGGGATGAGTATTGTTTCACATTTCACATAATACAACGCCGTGAAAATGTAATAAATATCTCTGGATACGTATATGCGTCATAAAGTTATGCTGTATATATATGTCTATAGATATATTTGTGTTTGGGAGAGATGGAACTTTATGGACTAATAATACTTAGCATGTTCTTACTAAACCTTCTGTCGACGAAAGGACTAGTCTTATGAAATTTAAAATTATTCTTTTAGTTATTCATTTATTCCAACATAAAAAATATTTCCTTACTTACATGGGAGTAGATGAATTTGTATTAAAAACTGTCAAAGGTAACCGTTGCTGTGCCATGTTTAAAATGTAATGTTATAAATGGAGGTGTACTATTCTGGGCTAGCACAAGAACTTTTTATGGAATGCAAAGGTATCTCACACGACATTAAACTTCACTTTTCTTTGACGTCCGTTTCGCATTTTCCTACCTACCTCCTCACTAAAACGAACTCTCATTCGCTGTAATAGAGCAATACAATTGAATTGGCTATCAAACTCTGTTGCTTATCCATTAAGTTCAATATTTCGAGGGTCCACATAAGTTTCTCTATCAAGTGCTTTGGTTGCTTAGCTGTAACTTTGAGGGCGTATAGTGCTTAAATAGGGGTTCGATACTTGAGCGTAACATCATAGCCGATTGTGTAATTTTACACATAAAAGAGACATGTTTTTCGAAGTTGATTTGGCTAGAGTCTCACAATAACTTGTGAGATCAGACAGACGAACAGACGAGATTTCTGTATACACTGCTGCACACATATGTATTGGGTTGAGGAATAATTCGTGAGCGTTTTTTCAAGCTAAAAAAATATATTCAGAAATGAAACGCTTTCGCAAAATAGTTCATGTCATTTAGTAGATAATTTTTTGCTCTAATAGATGGTGTGTTTGATTTTCATATGTCTTTAATTTTTGCTTTCATTTTCATTTTCATTTTGCTCATTAAATGGAATGTCAAGTGGACAAAATCGAGCATTTTCGACACCATCTGCTTTTCGCATTTAATTTCTTGCAATTTCGTTTAAAACAATGCATACTATATACCTAGGTATTACATGAAATAAAGTATCATAATAAATGTTTTGGGTGTAATGTGTTCATGCATTGAAGTATTGTATAGTCTTGCATGTAATGCTTGAATGAAATTATTTAAAAATGCTCACGAATTATTCCTCAACCTAATATAAGTATCGAATTCATAGGTTGAAGGCATAGATACATAAATACCTTTTTTGCGTGTTTATATATCTGTAGATTATGATCATTAGTTTCAAATACATAGTAATTTAGGATTAAAAGGAAAACACTAGAATTTAGTGAACGTAACCTCCAGATAAAAAAGATTAAATAGCTGAAGGTATACTATGTAACGAAGCAGAATAATGGAACATTAACACGCTTCAAAGTTATGAATATTTCATACTTTCATTTTTTGTATAAATCGTTCATCATGCAAATAGAGTTTACTGGACTTTTTATTTTGCGAACATATATTTTTTCTCAAACAATATCCATTTTGTTGATCATAAAAACGTACAATCACGTTTTAAGCTTAAGTTAGTGTTTGTACTTTAGGTTTCTAATGGTACTCACACTAATTGAGATCTTTAATAAAGGGCAAAAGTAGAACATTTATTTTATTGAATAGAAATGTCAACATTAATCAGTTGTGTCTCAGTATTTCAATAATATAAGATACAAATTTGTACTCAGTATATACAACTTAATAATGTAACGTTTTTTAAATTAAAACTATTCTATATGAACTGATACAAAGAATTGAAATATTTGACAACAGTTTCCTAAAATATCATTATTTTCCCTTGTTATACTGATGGCTGTAACGTGATATGTAATAAAACTTCATATCTTGTTATTAAAATATAGAAATATTTTATTAACTAAGATATGGCTTAAATAAATAATCTCTTAAAATTACGTGATGAAATCTAAGACTATCTTGAATAATACAAACGTATTTTTGAACTTCTTCTGCAGAGACTTGCGATTAAGGTAGAGATATATAATCAGAGCAACAAACACAAAGCTGTCGATGAATTAATTTAATGAAAACTTCTCATGCTCTGCATCAGTAATTCTCAAACTGTGGACACGAAATGTATCCAGGGTGTGGGAGGGTTGATTCGTGAGAAGATAAACGTTATCGAAAACATAGTATAATGCGATTATACTAAAAGCAATGCAGTTATCACTCACATATTCGACAACAAAAAGTTTTTGGGAATAGGGGGACAAAGGATTTAGAAAGTTTGAGAACCAATGACGTAATAATCGGAATATATATAATGTAATGCACGTCATCATTCACAAGTACATTTATTAGGCCTACATTTAGAGACATCAATGTTGATCTTAAAATATTTATGTAGAATATAATGATTTCAGTTATTACTTTCGCTGCGAATGATCGTGAAAAGGCATCATCATACGTAGTGATTCAAAACTATTAAGGAACATGAGACTCGAATTTCAAAAATGTACTGCCATTAATCTTCATTTTCCGCTTACTTTCTTCTCCCTAGAACTATATAGTTAGATTGAGAAAATTATACCGCACATTTTTTTACATTTTCCTTCGTGTCTAGTCTCGAGAAGAAGCTGTTATGAATTCTAGTAACAGAAAATTATAAAATGTTTTTAATATTTCTTTTTTCCATTCCTTGGATTTCAGAGTCATCAGAGCCATAGAAACAAGCCCATTTGCTCACATCCATGAGGTCAATAATGTAACATCTTGCAAGATCAACTGCTAAGTTTTATATAACTTTCCTTTCCCGGCGAAGAGGAAAACATAGCAAACTTCAGTCTACTTTAATAAGATATATGCGAATTACAGAAAAGCATATTTGAGCATCTATAATCATAAACTTTCGCTTTATTCATTCTCATTTAGAACATTACAGTTAAAGTCTGAAAGATTCTTTAATCATGTCTCTTGTCAGAATGTGAGAACAAAGACTGTATGCATTACACAAGAGCTAAACGAACGTTTGAAACATACGAACATGAAGTTTTGTGGGGATTTGCTTATTATTATATTATTGCTTATTTCCAGGCTTAGTAAATAGTAAAGAGATAACATACTTTTCCTCACAAACGATTTTCCAGTTTATGAAATTTAAATACTGGCATTACATATAAACATTCTAATAATACTGGTTTAATAATCTCTTAATCTTATTTCTTAATTCTATCATGACAACAAAATGTGAGATTAAAAATGACCTTCCATAACTTCTCCTTGTTTGAACACAGTGTGACATCAGTACGAGTCTACAGAATGAATCGTGTTTGTTTGTTTGTTTGTTTTGGAATTTCGCACAAAGCTACTCGAGGGCTATCTGTGCTAGCCGTCCCTAATTTAGCAGTGTAAGACTAGAGGGAAGGCAGCTAGTCATCACCACCCACCGCCAACTCTTGGGCTAATCTTTTACTAACGAATAGTGGGATTGACCGTCACATTATAACGCCCCCACGGCTGGGAGGGCGAGCATGTTTGGCGCGACTCGGGCGCGAACCCGCGATCCTCAGATTACGAAGCGCACGCCTTAACGCGCTAGGCCATGCCAGGCCCAAATGAATCGTGTAACATACAACTGCAATATTTTGCGTTCATTCATATGGAATCGCAATTTGTGTTTATAACACATGTTTCTGAAAATGTAAGAGAGGCCACAACAGCTAATATTTGGTGTTGCTACTATCACATAGTCGATTACTGTGTTCATTCTGATATTAATGTTGGATATTGAAATATAGCACAAGTAAACTGTTAGATATCAGCTTTCTACACTTATTATTGCGACATATTTAGGTAAATGATTTAAAAACAAATTATGGCCCGGCATGGCCAAGTGTGTTAAGGTGTTCGACTCGTAATCCGAGGGTTGCGGGTTCGAATCCCGATCGCACCAAACATGCCGTGGGGGCGTTATAACGTTACGATCAATCCCACTATTCGTTGGTAAAAGAGTAGTTCAAGAGTTGGCGGTGAGTGGTGATGACTAGCTGCCTTCTCTCTAGTCTTACACTGCTAAATTATGGACGACTAGTGCAGATAGCCCTCGAGTAGCTTTGCGCGAAATTCAAAACAAACAAAACAAAGTATTTAAAACGTTTTGCACTTTCTAACTGTTTATGATGTGATTTTTAGAATGTAAATGTTTATTAATTCTTGACGCAGCCTAGGGTTGTATTCTAAAGTGGCTTTTTAATGGAGCTTATTCATTTTTAACAATGCTTCTGTATCATTGTTTCTTTGGAATGTGGGTTACACTCAAGGGAAAGGTGGTAGAGAGGTTTGTATAAGCTAGAATGAGCTGGGAGTTAAATTCTTTTTGGATGTGTGTATAGGAATGATCAGAAATGTAGGCAGTGTTAAACTGTAGGATACTACACTAAGACGTTGATTTGTCTTAAGATTAAAGTGTATGGTATAGACCCAATCATCCTCTCCCCTATCTCATAAGAAAATAGTTGATTCATTCTTCTTCGAATACAGAAGTGTTTTTCCTTCTGCTCCAGTCGATTATAATGATAGAGAATATGGCCAGCATAATGGAAGTCATAGAAAATTAATTGTATTTCAATAAAAAATGTTTTATTCAAGTGTTTGAAACTTTGTATCTACTGCACATGCTCATTCTATTCTTTGCATTCCACTTCTTTAAGTATGCTGTTTTCTGTAGAGTATGAAAATTAGTTACTGGATCCAACTGTATGTTGGAATATCACAGACTACGTAAATGAATGGAATTTTATGGTTGTGATCATTATTTTATTTTGTAAAGGTTATTTTAATAACACACACACCTTTAGATGTGTGAATCAAAATCTTGAACAAATATTTCCCGAAACCGTGAGCAATTTATGGTGTAGAAAACAAATATATGGTTGAAGTAGGCACATAATGTTTTATTGTAACGTCTGGAAATGACGCTGCTCATCTCACCCGAGAACATAGCATTCATAGTGGTGCATATGTTTCTAGACTGAGGAAGATGAGGCAGACCTCTCTGTAGCATTTACAGTGACTCAGATTTATATCAACAGAGATACTTACAGTAGGTACACCATCATAACACAGTAACTGTGAGTTGAAACAAGTTAATTTATCATTACTTAAAGAAATGGTAAAAAAGACCTCGATCATTTCCTAAAAAAATTCATGCTGGATGTCTCGTGGAATGGTTGAGTTTAGGGACAGCTTATATAACTTATCTTGCTTAATTTAGATGATTTCAATACTTGACACCCTATAAAACTTGGCTACAGTCATCACACTTCTGATGAACGATGTGATTTATAAGGATTACTTTAAGGCTTAAAAACATTGCCTTCATTATAACTTGACTCTTACGCAAACAACCAAAAGAATATAGATAGGAAGCATTCCTGAGCACTTTACGTGTGGCGATCGTGAGGAAATTTCTCTTCAACAAACTCATAGAGGAATGGCAAACAAATATACGTACTACCACATGTCAGTCGCAGGGACATTTAATCTGAGTAAGGCTAGTTCATGGGTACCAAGGTTCAACAGAAGAAGCCAAGAGCAGAGGATGATTTGATTTCAAACAACATCAAAAGTTAGTAATCACTTACAAAGACTTAATGGAAGTCAATCAAAGCATCAAGTAACAGTTGAACTGCTGAAGCATTGTTAGCTGTGGTTTTCAGTGGAACTACAGAAGATTAGCGGAGTGCCTAGTTTAAATGTAACTTATCAGATTACCAGATGTATGATTATTCAAATTCTGATGAATGATATGATAATCTTATTCAAATGGTTACAAGCTAAATATTCAATGTTAGCCAGGCTGAGCTCCTGAACAGAGTCCTGTACATATGATTATTTAAAAGAAGGCTTTGGCGCTCTTTAATGTGCTATGGGTACAGTCTAGTGCATTGTTTTCATCTGCTCTTGTCATCAAATTAATACATGAATTATGTTTTCGTACAAATGTCAGGCTGTTCTTTTTTGAACATTTTTTTTTTTTTTTACAGTTGTAATAAACGCCTAGCTGTTCAGCTTCCGGCATGAATGTTCATCATATTGGTGACAGAATTAAAAGTACCCAACTGGATAACTAGCAACTTTTCAGTTTTTTGCGATACAAAAACAAGTGCACAGCCTCTCGAGAATCAAAGGGTACTGTTTAACCAATGAGCACTTTTCAGCTTTTGAGCGCACGTTCCTACATTAATTTACAACTCAAGTAAAATAGTACACGTAATTCTATTTTAACTGTTTTCGACTGAAAATATTTTAGAATTAATATTTTGTCACTTTGTAATATTTAGTTAGCGTAATTTAAAATGCAAATATCTTCATTCGGGTAACTCCGCGCTTCTCCGAGTACTCTCACATATAAAAACACACTTATAGGTCTTTAGACTTTATTTTCGTATTCCAAAAAATCTGTTAAGAACCTATCACCCCTTGAAAAGGTAACTATCCATGTGTTTCTTCTTACTTGGTCTTCCTTCTTTTTCATTGATTTCATTAGTACAGTTTCTCAATTAAATGTTTTATGGTCTCGCAGCCTGTGACCTTAACATCTAATAATAAAATTCAGCTTTAAAAATAGCTACAGTCAAATTTTAAATAAATTGGACAGAACATATTAGAAACTACTTACATCAATGTAGAATAAACAAAGTGTCGGAAAGAGGAAATCCTAAATTACTATTACAACCTTATAGGGAAAGGACAAGGTTCCTTCAGAGAAAAAAAAAATGTGTGTGTTGTTTTTCATAGTAAAACCACATCAGGCTACCTGCTGAGTCCACTGAGGGGAATCGAACCCCTGATTTTAGCGTTGTAAATCCGTAGACTTACCCCTGTCCCAGATGGGGACAGTTTGGAAGATGTGGTACCAAACCACACATCTGGGAATTTGTTTATAACTTTTAGATGTTAATTTTGTTCCTGAATGTGTTTTTTGTGTGTGTATTAAATTACAACTGTTTGATAGCTGCAGAAATGTTCTTCAATTACAAGATACATGTATGAGGTTAGCTTAATTAGATTTGAGGAGTACATTAGGCAATGGCAAAATATTCAGATGACTCAAATATTGGCCCAGCATTGCTAGATGGTTAGGGCGCTTTACTCGTAAACTGAGAGTCGCAGGTTTGAATCCTCGTCACAATAAATATACTCGCTCTTTCATTCATGGGGACGTTATAACATGATGGCCAATACCATTATTTTTTAGTGAAAGAATAACCTAAGAGTTGGTGGTGGGTGGTGATGACTAGCTGCTTTCACTGAAAATTAGGGATGGGTATCGCAGATATCCCTCGTGTAGCTTTGAATTTCGCGCAGATTAAGTTTATCATATTCAAACAATGCACGCACATAAATAAAATGGCGTTTTATGTATTGAAAATAGAATATTTATTAGATAACAATTAGTATCAATTAATAACTAATGTTACCTTGACTGACTTGACGCCATTTTTAGAGGACAGTTTTTAGTTCATTGATAAGCTTTTGTTAGTTATGCATTTTTGTGTATAATAGTTATACACAGAAGTAGTGATCATTCTATTTGGTAAAACGAAATATGTTAAGAGAAACCAATATAGTTATAATTGATTGGACGTATAAAATTTGATCAACAAACGAGAGATGAAATTTAACAATATAAAATACGATAAAAAGCTAAGTCAAATTAAATTAATTTTAAAATTAGATACCACACAGTAAATTTAGTCTATGTTAGGTGTAATTTGGTTAAATATTTCCACTGTAAAAAGGAAACAGTCTGGAAATAGTCAAGAAGTTTGCTACGATATGAAGTCTTAAAAAAAAACAGAATTCATGGAGTTTGTCAATGTGTTTGTAGGACCGGAATACTGTAGAAGGGTGACGAAATACAACTTTTGGGGACTGTAGGATTATCTCCATTAGTTATTGTGGTGGCGAAGAAGAAGAGAATTGAGGTGGTTAGCTTTCTTTTCTGTAAGTCAATATATGTCTGGATAAACTGGGAGGCATCCATTGATTGACTACACTGAGCCTGTCTTCCAGCTACTAGCAAGTAAAACTGGAGAATGAAAATAAACCCAACACTACTTTAATTACCTAAGAAGGACTGTATGGACTATGTGTCATGCCATTCAGTCTGTGTAGCACTTTCATCATTTTAAATGGAGCTTACACTTAGAGAAGTAGGGGAGACATGTCTTAATGGTTAGTGGTTTGGACTCGTAAACTAAACATTGTGGGTTTGAAACTTGCTCACAATTTGTTATAACTTCAATTGTTTCAATCTGCCCAGCTTAATATTGGTTATTAGTAGGTGTTTGGGAGTTAACATGCTTTGAACATGCGTTTCATATGAAACGTATGTGTCATCATGCTCATATACTAGTGCTACTAGAAACTAAAATTAAACAATGACTTTATGTCCTTTTCAAGTGCAGAAAAGGGGTAACTTACTTATTTTTACACTAAGAGTACTGCAACTGGAGAGATGTCTTATATATGGAAAATATTTCAGTTTTTGGTCACATGTTTCAGGTCTACTACTTAACCTGACTATTCAAAAGCATTTATTGTAAAGTTGAATAGAGTATTGGATATAGTGAAAATTCACGCCATAAGTCATGTTTTGTTGCATAACATGTAACACAGTAACAGTTAATTAGTTACATTTAGATGAGAATGTGGTTGCCTCAAGTCTGAACTTAGCTTACAGGGCATTCCAGCTTTGCATAATCTAAAGTTTAGGAAAACTAATATGTTAAATGATAGATGTATTAATCTGTTACAAGTGAAATGAATGAGACAAAACACGGTGTTGACGTTAAGTTGAATATAAACTAAACACTTTATTTACTGGAGATAAATTGAATGGAGAAGCCAATCGTTTGGTGGAAGGACAATTGCAATGAGAAACATAAATACATGGAAAGAGATAAAATATGTTATGAAATGTAACTGCAGTAAATATTTTGGGTGAAGTGAATTTTACTGAAAATGAATTTTCAAGGTCTGATGCATAAATGAACATGATACATATTTTACTATACAACAAGTTTTGGATTTCTCAAATCAGAAAATCGAATCTGCTTTCTCAGACGTCTGAAGACATCAGATTACAGAAGTGTAGCTTTCCCAAGTAGCAGTTACAAGTTAATCCTCTAAACAAAAAGGTGAAGCAGAACACAACTATCCAATGATACAGTAGATAACTTCCTTGTCTAAACAGTCTACAAAAGTAACATCTCAGACTGCATTTAGTATATGACCTCCACTAGATTTAGAATGTTACAGGCTAGAATGAAATTTAAAACATTTCAAGATATGAAATATACGCTACAAGTAAGTAAGGTACATAGCAGTTTATTATACAGCCCTTACCTTAGGCTTGTTCTTAAGCCAGTTTTAAATGAACTTTAACAGAAATTATAAACTTACAACGTAATATAATGAAATGGAATGAAAATTGCAACCCTTGGTTGGACTCGACATTGACTTCATAGAATGGCACAGGATGCACAATATGAAAAATTATAAGGTGAAATGCATACACGAGACTTACAAGTATGGTTAGCTCTTCAACTTTACATGCCATTAATTGAAAGGAAAAAAACAACAACAACAATTGTAAATATAAAACCCTTTACATAAAACACAGCAATAAACATCAGAAGCCATTTATAACAAAAATACATATAAAACTGAACTTTTAAAATAAAATATAATACACAGATGGTCCTGAAACCCCTTTGCTCCTTTCTCTCAAAATGGTCTTATTCTCGAAAGTTAAGATCTCGGGGTTCATTTATGTGAGAATCTTAGATTGACAGCAATCCTGCCAATGCATCAAGTTCAAGGCATGAAATTCCTCTGATATGGTGGTTTGAGGTTCTACAAGTAGTTCTTGTGTCTTCAACCTGTCAAGGACGATGAAGCTGCTAAAACTAGTGTTTTCAACGTAGGCACAACTGTATCAATGTAGCGGTTTTCTTGGCCCACTTTGAGATATCGTTTGTTAATAATTTTATATTTCTTGTTAAGAAGAAATTTTTGCTTGTGTCATGTGAAGGTTTTTGTGTGGTCTCTCACCCAGTATTGTTTGTCTTCCCACGTTCCTTTCAGAAATGAGCCCACGTCATGTATTTACGCTAGTTTTCTTTGCGTATCTTCCTAATAAACAAACAACGTAGCTACAAGTCTTTGATGGGCAGTGGCTCTCTTTATTCTCTCCAACTACTGCTAGTCTGGCCTGTTTTAGTTGTAGTTAGTTATTTAAGTGACTTGAAAAAAGAGGCACCTATATCATCAGAGGATTATGCAAGTAGTTTGTTTATTACTTACACTAATCTGTAAACAACGGGAAGACTGTCAAGAATAAAACTGTCCATGATATCTCCAACAGCTCCTCTCCTGATTTGTCACTTGATAGAGTTATTAGATGAATGATTGGAACAAGTAAGCTGTTCTATCTTATTTGGGTATGCTGAGTAAGTCTTCTAGCTCAAAGGCTTTCTGCGCATTCGAACCAATTATTTCTTCCACAGTTGACAAAAGTCAACACAGAGGAAAAATCTTAACCAAGCAGACCACTAGCCGCTGTAAGAATGATAATTTCAGCGAGTACTCTTCAACAAGATAAAAAAAAAGAAAATAGTGACATAAGCTTAGTCAACTTGTCTGGAGATAGGTGACGATTTCAGGTTTTAGTGAAGGATAGTGATTAGCGAATCCACTTTTTCAACTACATATTGAAGTTGTTCACACTTTCAGTCAATGTGTTAGTGACTGTTTGAGTTAGTGAATACACTTCAGCTCACGTGATGAAGTAATTGGCTGCCATTAGGACGCAAAAATTACCAAGGCCATTCTTGGGAAAAGGTCTAATGCATTCCTGTGCTATTCTATGAAATGAAGAAACTATAATGCATTAGAAAAATTCCTTGGTGTGGTCAGTTCTTTCCCAGAGAAAACATACTTAAACATTTGCTCTACGTAACTGCAGGAGAGCATCCAGTAAAGAAAAAAAACATCTTCTCAGGAAGGTTGTAACATGAAACACTCCAATATGTGTGTATTATGTAACGTTCAGAGAATCTCAATCGTCAGAGCTCTTTGGACAACAAGCTGCATTACAGGTCAGACACCACGCTTGCATGTGTTATTGGGATGGTATAGCACTTATTCCTTTAATTTATTAAAGATCTGTCAGAAGTTATGTGCTTCTGTACTACATTTGCCGATCTGTAAGAGTCACACATCACGTTTTTTGCATGACAAAGATTGTCCTAGTTAATCATAAGCCACATTTTTCTAATTGTATTCGGTATCCAATCATTAGCAGAATTAGCACTACTTGCAGAGTCTGTCGTTCTGACTGAAACTATAAGTTTTAGGGCAACATGGCTGAAATCTGGACTCTTCTACATTCCCTCCTCTCGGCAGTGAAGTTGTGGTCTTGTGACGTAGTGATCCAGTATGCCATTACCCCATTTGGTTAAATTAAATTTATCAATCATTTTAGCAATGCATGTAAATATTTGGCAAATAATAGTAAAAGTGTGTAACAAATAATTTCTTGTTGTACAGTTACAATAACGGCATCTGGTGGATGTAAGCATACAGTTTGCATATGCTATTATATGCCACACACCTTTTCGTAGAAGTGATATTACTGTTTCAGTTCACTGTCATTTTTAAGGATGAATGGAACGTGTCTGTTTATTTGAAGTTAAAAACAGAACATTAACTCTATCATAACCGGGTTAGTGTACCTTGTCTCAAGGGAAACACTGAGCTATTGAATTAAAAAATATAAACTTGTTGTCGTCCTTCCACACATTACTCTCACGAGGTTTAGTTAGTGGTACGGTTTAAAGCTTATAAGGCTAATATCTGCAGATCGATTACCCATGGTGAAGAGGGTGCAAATAAGCTGATTATGTATCTTTGTACCAAGAAAACTACTACAATAACGTCCAAATGTTAAAAAAAAGAAACAAAAACTTAGACTTTAAACATGTTCAATACGAAACATTTATTTGTTTAATTGCATAAATAAAAATAAAAATTTATCACAAATTTTGATTTGAGACAAACTTCAGCACGTTCAGAATGATATTATTGGTATTTCTGAATTCCTTTAATTTTCACCGAACACAATACGGCATTGTTATTGTAAACCATATAAGTCAACGTGGCTTCACGTTCAGCAGATATGAACAGAAGCTGGAACAAGGTGATAAAATCTTATCTTGGTGATATTTTACTAGAAAAAACAGACGTTTGTGAACAACTTTTATATAATTACATCCTGGTTTGTTAAAAAGCTTATTTTATCATTTTGTGCTTTGTTTGAATTAGGATGGTGCAATATGTCAGGAAGATAAATGTCTGTTAATGAAACAAGATGAGGTCGCCTTGAATTATTTGGCATTTACTAAAAAAGAAATGCAATAAAATTTATAAATGAAGATAAAACGGGTTGAAACTTATTGCACAAATTAAATGAAATTTTCTGATAAACAATTTAAAAATGCTTGTTGCTTATATTTTATACGGTAAAAAAAGCTATTTTTATTGTACATCATTGAATATAAACACGGCCCGACAAGGCCAGGTGGGTGAAGGCGTTCGACTAGTAATCTAAGGGTTGCGGGTTCGAATCCCCATCGCACTAAACATGCTTGCTCTTTCAGCCCAGGGGGCGTTACAATGTGAGTAGCTGCCTCCCTCTAGCTTTACACTGCTAAATTAGGGACGTTTAGCGCAGATAGTCGTCGTATAATTTTGTACGAAATTCAAAACAAACCAAAGCAAATCCTTTCTTGTTTGTGCGTTTGTCCAATTTGCCACAGTTCAGAAATTAACGGAATTTGTAGGCATTCTGTCTCTATTTATGATATGTATAAGAAAGTTTACATGCACTAGTATGAAAGAAGATCTATCAGGCTTAAATATCAGTTCTGCTTTTCACAGTTATAGAAATATCATATTTAGTTTTCCAAATGCAAATTTAAATATTTACTCAAATACCAAAATACCATGGAAACCATTTCCACTGCTGTGACAGAAATAGTTGTGGCAGTACAGAAGCTGAGTGGTAGATATATCTCAAATCCTACACAAACCTCTTCGGATAGTAACAGAAGAATTAGCCGTGCCTTTATCATCCAGCTCTGTTTACAAGTAGCCAGAGGTGAGATCTAGTGCTCTAAACCATTAATATCTTTTCAACACTCAAGATATTTGTCTTTGTTCATATGTTTATTTTGGAGCAAACCTACATATCGCTATTTGCCGAGCTCACGGCGGAGAATAGAGCCACGATTTGTAGTGTTGCAAGTCCATACACACATAGCTGTCTCACTGGAGGGTATATATTTGTCCCTGTGCATCAAAAGGAATGTGCCAATGTTTCTCACCACATTTAACAATCTGAAGTCTACACACTACCTTTATATTTTCCCTCTTTTGAACAACTACTGCAATTGACAACCAGACAGTCTATGATTACAACCTTCAAAATTATATCTATCTCAGTACTGGTTAAATCCCTTGTGGTTCAAGGAAGCCTGTATAAGACTTGTTTTATAGGACTCGCATTCTAGGTAAGGTTCGATTTTCTAAGCTGAAAGTTTATTCCTACAAAAACGTTAGCAAAATCTATCACTATTATCCCGATCCTTCTCTGTTGATATGAGCTTAGACTGTCTGCACAATCTTAATCAGCAGTCTTAGATGTGCTGATATTAATATATTAGTATGTTAGCGTAGTGCAGCTAAAGTAACGCTAATTCAGGTTATTTTATATTCACACACTTTATCCGTTATTGTTCCAGCTAGCTTTCCTACTGCAATTACAAATCAGATCGGGTCTTTGTCTCTAAGATATAGTTCTTTAAGAAATTGTAGCTTGGTTCTGAGTAAAAAAACACCATTCTTTTGATATTACTTCATCTTCACCATTAGTGATGTAATCTGAGACTGTGTTCATAGCTCAACGCAAAACACAATTTGTTATTTGACAAAAGCGAAACGTTATTATTTACATATACTTGTGCAACTTAAGGTTTTTGTACATATTTTGGCCAGAATTTTATGGTTTCATCAAGGAGCTGCAGTACACAGGTTATACAAGCAGACATCACCAACAGAAAATCTAAACTGAAACTGCTGATACTTGAACTTATATATGTTATTAAACTCACATGTTTAGTGATAATACTGACAGTGATACAACGAAAAGCTTCTCCATTCACTAGGCTAGCTTGTTTATATCTAATGGGTCAGGCACAACATAGTGGTTAGTATGCTGGACTGTAGACTTAAGGGTCCATGACTCACATTCCATTGCTGCTAAAATTAAGCTCTGTACTGTTGAGTTATAAATGTATCATGAGAGTAATGATAAAATTCCACAATTTAATCAGAATAGCTTAAGAGCTGGCAGTAAGTATTGTTGAGTAGCTATCATTTCAAAATAAGGGATGACAAGTACAGATGGCCCTTGCATAGTTTTGTATGAATATAAAAACAAACAAAGAAATAAAACGTACCTTCTATTTTATCATAGAAGAGTGCCCTTCACCAAAATCATCAAAAATTATAAAATATTTTTTTACCTTTACAATTTTAGACAATATTTCAACACTTCCCCTTGTGGTTGTTTTAACCTCTACAATTTTAGACAATATTTCAACACTTCCCCTTGTGGTTGTTTTAACCTCTACAATTTTAGACAATATTTCAACACTTCTCCTTGTGGTTGTTTTAACCTTTACAATTTTAGACAATATTTCAATACTTCCCCTTGTGGTTGTTTTAACCTTTACAATTTTAGACAATATTTCAATACTTCCCCTTGTGGTTGTTTTAACCTTTACAATTTTAGACAATATTTCAATACTTCCCCTTGTGGTTGTTTTGTTACCTTTAATTGCACAAACTTTCACGTTTTCTAAAGTATGAATTATTTCCACATAACACTTTTGTGTTCTTGTTTAAAAAGCATTAAAGATTATAATATTTTTATTTTTGGCTAGTATTAACTTTATGTTATATATTTTTTAAAGCTGAAAAACTATTCAAACCTCTGAAGACAAATAGATCAATATTGTAAATATGAGTAAAGAAATGGTATGATAGTTTTTAAAATCAGCATGTTATTGTTAGCAGCCGAGGTTGCTATCAGTGTCATGGATCACTAACTCTTGGATTAGATGCAGCTTCAAACCAGTAATGTTCTCTGGCCATACCCCACTCTGAATGTTTTATATTAACTATGATTCCATTCTACTCTCCACTGTTAATAATTTGTCATTGAGTTTTGCCGCACAATTCGAACTTAATTCATCTGTAAAGAGCACATATCTCAAGCTATGCTCATTCCACTGTTTGCAGTTTACTGTACATTTAAACACTCTAGTTTGGTTATACCTTTCTCAGAAGCGACTTTCGAGCAGCTCCATGTTGAATGAAACCACTCTGTGCTAACACGTATTGTTGTCGATATAGCAGAAAGACTGTTGGTAATATCTGTATTCAACCATCATCCATCTTTATAACACATACCACAAACACCACTTTTGGAGAGTTTTGATATTTTGTCTCAATTATTATAAACAGTGTTAGTTTTAGATACTTTTGGGTCTTGGATGCAACTTCAATCGATGGGGGAGACAGTAAGTACATTTCTTAAACAAAGATTTCTCATTTGAAAGTTAGGAACAAAAGTTACCAAAACCCCAAATTCTCAGTTTAAGGAGTGAAAATGTGTTTATAGTTTGACTAATAACGATTATATGTTCTTGATATGTACTTATATTCATGTACCTTCTCATCAGAGAACTTACGTTATGAACACCTAAGTGGCATAGATTGCTGAGACTGTTATTCACTGAAAAAGGCTACAGTTTTAGGTCTATATTCCCATGGTTACAGCGAGTGTGTTCAGAATGCCATACAGTATTAGGGAGAAGAGTGCACATATTATGACTATAACCATTTCGTAACTTGTAAAATAAATATGTATTTTAGTTAGAACTATCCATCTAAAATATTTTAACCTTCTAGTATAGTTGGTTATACTTAGAAATTCTACGTAAATACAATGTGTTAATCTTTGACTTGTCCTAATCTTAAACTTGTTACGCATATATCAATTTGTACTGATCATATTATGGAAGAAGGTTTCTGACTTGGCTAAAATAACGGTTGCGAAAAATTCAGGTTTTCATTTTTCTTTCATTAAAACTGCTCTAATGATGCGTGTCAATTAGCATTCTTGGAAATCTTGACTGAATATAATTCTAAACACAGTTAGTTGTTGGTCAGATGCTTTGCTGGTTGTTTAGTGCAGTTGTTAAGAATTTGCCCTTTGTCATAATCATTGTTTTTACTTGCGAAGAAGCCAGTCCTTTAGACAGAAATAAATCATGCTATCTTCCGTTGTTTCTTATTTTGAACTACTGACTGCAGTGAAGGCAATACGAAAGCAGCACCCCACCATCTATCACCTACGTTGAGGGATTGAGTGTCACTCTTATAATGCACCCATAGCAGGAAAATTTGTTGGTATCTCAAGGATTCGAACCTCACTTGCCAGTTCCAAAATCCAGAGCTCCGCTACATAGACAGTCTGCGCTTCTTATTCAGTTGTTATTAAATGTTTTTTTGAAACTGAGTTTTACTTATTTAGTTCAACATACAATTTAATTAAGCCTCCTGCAGTTTTGCTTTCACTAATGTCCCTTTTTGTTTAATTTTATCCGAGCACAGAGATGCCAACCATTACGATTTGAGCGTAATCATTACGATTTTGGTGTATACATTATGACTTTACGCTCATACAGACAAATATTACGACTTATTGCAACTCCCAAATTATTATATATTATATAGGTCTTTACAATAAAGTGATAAATTGTACACAAGGGCTTGAAAGAGGTGAATAGAAAATTTCTAGTGAGATACAAATAAATTTTGATAATAAATAAAAGACATAGTCCAAATGGCTACTTGCAATAATCATGTTTGTGCTTGAAATAATAAAAAATATTTGTATCTCCGACGTCTACCAATAATTTGAGTGCGGTGTTTCTCCATATTGGGTACGTGGGAGAATCCATAGTTACGTCATCAGTGCTTGTCAGCCAATCAGCGTTCGCTTAGATGGGTATTTCTCGTTTTCTAAGCGGCATAGAAACACCAATGCGATCGTTCACAAGTTGGAAAAAACGAGGCCTCGTTCGCCAGATTGTCTTTTTTTCTGGCAAATCTAAAAGAACTAAAACTGTGAATAAAAAATTTAGGAAAGAGTATAGTGCAAAATATCCGGTCATTGCATCAAAAGTCAGTGACAGTCATGCGTTTTGTACAGTTTGTCACATCGATTTTTCTGTGGCGCATGGCGGGATAAACGATTGTTCCAGACATACAACATCGGCATCTCACTAATAAATAATAATAGTTATAATAATAAACAGCTTAGAGACATTGGTTAGGCAGAGTAGCCGCAAATAATTAAGGGCTCTGTCTACAATCACTACGCTCAATCATTTGAAATAGTTGGCATCTCTGCGAGCATGTAATAAAAAAACAAATTAAAAAAAATTATATTTGTGTATTTTTCTATCGTCAATAAAACATAGTCCGAGGGTGGTCTAGACGTTAGGGTGAACGGACTGTGAAAGTGAAGATTCATAATTAATTCGTATCTCATTGTTCCAAAATACGTTTTCCGTCGTACCAAACATGCTCGCTCTTTCAGCCGTGGGGGCTTTATAATGTGACGGTCAATTCTACTATTCATTGGTAAAAGAGTAGCCCAACAGTTGGCGGTGGGTGGAGATAGCTAGCTGCCTTCCCTCTAGTCTTACACTGCTAAATTAGGGACGGCTAGCGCAGATAGCCCTCGTGTAGCTTTGCGCAAAATTAAGAAAACAAAAATCAAGATACTTTGTACTTTTGGGTCGTTGGTGGTCTATAAGAATGACAGTCAAATTACACTATTTGATCAAACAAGAATTATTCGAGAAGAGGTGATGGGTGCTGTTGATTATTTGTTTTCTTCCTATAACCCTTCAGTTTGAGATTACGGAGGGTTATACATAGGTAACCCTATGCAGCTTTGCGCAAAAACTCTAAAATGAAAAGTGCTGAAACAAATAAAGCTGTGATTTATAGCATAAACCTGCCTCTTTGTCAATCTTTATAGGTATCATAGTATATTATTTCAAATTGTGACTTAGCATTCTTCGTTATTTATAGCCAAGTGACAGAATTAATCTATTTAATTTATCATAAACAATACTTCCAGCCTCAGAATGCAGATGTTTCGTGTGATCTAAAACTAAGTGGATTTTGTTTAGCTTGTGGCGATCATTACGGCTTGTCTATTTGTTTTTCTGAATATTCGGCACCTGGCATGATTTCACACTCTGTCATCAAATTCAACGATAATGTACGATCTTTTCTATTTAATTTCTTGTAAGATCTTAGTATAGTGTAAAATTAAAGAATTATGAAAATCGTATTATGAGTTTTTATTATATTATATGAAACTATATAATATAGAAATAACATACGAGAAAAATGTTGCGCTCAGCATGGCCAGGTGGGTTAAGGCGTTCGACTCGTAATATGAGGGTCGCGGGTTCGAATCCCCGTTGCATCAAACGTGCTCGCCCTTTCAGCCATGGGGGCGTTATAACGTGACTGTCAATCCCACTATTCTTTGGTAAAAGAGTTGGCGGTGAGTGGTGATGACTAGCTGTCCTTCCTCTAGTCTTACACTGCTAAATTAGGGACGGCTAGCTCTCGAATAGCTTTGCTCGAAATTCAAAAACAAACAAGCAAACAAAAGTGTTTCTACCGATCTCGATCGATAAACATAGATCCTCTTCCTAGAAATCATCTGGCCCGGCATGGCCGAGCGCGACTCGTAATCCGAGGGTCGCGGGTTCGCATCCCGGTCGCGCCAAACATGCTCGCCCTCCCAGCCGTGGGGGCGTTATAATGTGACGGTCAATCCCACTATTCATTGGTAAAAGAGTAGCCCAAGAGTTGGCGGTGGGTGGTGATGACTAGCTGCCTTCCCTCTAGTCTTACACTGCTAAATTAGGGACGGCTAGCACAGATAGCCCTCGAGTAGCTTTGTGCGAAATTCCAAAAAAAAAAGAAAAAAGAAATCATCTTGCACTTCCAAGTTTCTATTTTAGTGTAACAAAATCATTTCCTTATGAAAAAAGGAATGTAGCGATGTTGCTAGCAACTAAAAGGCCTATGACTAGTTAAATTATCGTCAAACTTTCCACTAGTTGGTTGGTAGAATGAAAAACTGGATATTCCCTCTTCATATTTACGACACATATAGGCACGTGGTGTCAACCAAAAGTAAAAAAACAAAACAAAAAACATTAGAACGAGAGTAGTTGGGCCCTTTGATGTGACCAAGTATATGTCGTCTCGATAAATTGGCTTTCACATCTCAGTTACTTTCCTCTGTCATCTTCAAGAAAAACGAGAAATTATTTCCATTCTTATTTTTGTTTTTAACCGGTGAAATATTTTTCAAGAAAGTTCCACATAACGTTGAAATGTAAACAGATAAATGCGCATAAATACAACGATATAAATACAATTGCAAAGCACGTAAACAGGACAATAGACCGATAACCAAACCAGTGAATTAGTATGAACAAATGAAAAAAAAAAATTAAGAGAAACAAATAAAAACACAGGTGTTTAAATATTTGATAATTAAACAAAATATGAATATACAGGCACATAGATACAGGAAGTAAATACGTAAATGACAATGAATATTTGCTTGTTTCATTAATGTGCGTGACATTCGTTATGTTTATGTGTGTTTGTGTTTTGTTATAGCAAAGCCATATTGGACTATCTGCTGAGCCCACCGAGGAGAATCAAACCCCTGATTTTAGCATTGTAAACCTGTAGACTTACCGCTGTACTAGCTGGGGACTCGTTCGTTATGACGTACGTCTATTCAACCACAGTGTAACTTAATTTCCAATAAATGGTTATAACATCGGTCATAGCTGGTCATCACTGGAATTATTAAAATATTAGCCATCTTTTTTTCATGATCTTTCAGCTTTTTTTTTATTTTGAAGTCAAAGATTGGAGAAAATAAAAAGAGAACTACAAATGAAAATTGAGGAATAGCACTTGAATTAAATTACCATATTAAGCAAAGATTCGCGCTTCATTCCTTACAAGGAAATCTAATTAACATTATCAAGCCCTGCTAGAGTCTGATAATACAGAACATTTTCTGAGATCCTTTCAATTTGCCTTTTTTTTTGTCATCACAGATACACGGGCCGTTGTTACTTCATCTATTATTCATGTCCCATTAGACATTGTCATTTCTTATTAAGCAGGCTCCTCGACAAGTTTTTTGTGCATGGAAAGTAGCTGCAGAGAAAACTGAGCGAGAGAGCGCGCGCAGGAGAGAAAACGCGATATTGAAAGGCATGTCAAGTACAGCGACGTAGCTTGTAAGTAACGGAAGTACCGATTGGCCGTTAGGAAGCAAAATTTCTGTCTCTAGTTGAATCCTTGTCTTTGAAGTACTTACTCTGATCCATTTCTACCAAGTTTCCGACAGGGACATGAACATCGCGCGTGTCTCCTGTGACATACACGGTAAAGGGTAAACTTCCAATATTTGACATCAGGCAACTTTATTAGCCATGATTTGGTCCGTAAGCAACGTTACGATGTTTATAGTTTTTATGTACTGTACAGGTAAGAAATATATTTATTTATATTTCACTTTCAAAAACTAGAATATATTAAAAATATTATTCTGTTTGAATAGGTCCTATTGTTATTTCACTTCTAAAATCTAGGAAATAGAATATTTCAAAAGACAACATGTTGTTATGTTTAAATGTGTCCGTTATTTCTCTTCTAAAAGCTACAATTAGAATAATTTAAAACAAAGTTTATTCAGTTTAAATGGGTTCTAAAGTTACTTCACTTTTTAAAACTAGAAAGATACAGTAGAATACTTTTAAAAACATGCTATTCTGTTTTAATTGGTCCTAATGGGATTTTTGGGTTTATTTGTTTTAAATTACTTAAATCCAGTCTCAGTGGTATGCTTAAGGGCTTGTAACACCAGAATCTGGGACTTGGTGCTAGAAGAAAACAGTGCAAAAAAACAGACTTTACACAGTACAATGATTGTGTAAATTAATAGATAAGTGCATTTTCCCGATGTATCTATTCACGAGCCCTTATTGACAAACAAATATTCTAGTTAATTCGCTGAAGTTAAACGGTTCGTAATGCTAGAAATCTATAAACGTTCCTGGTCAAACATCTGTAGTTTTCCGATTAATAAGAGTGAGTTTCCGAGCTTATAGCATACTGATTGTCTCGACCTAACAATATTACATATGTATATAATTGTCTCTCTGGTTGTCCATGTTTGGGCCTGGCATGGCCAAGCGCGTAAGGCGTGCGACTCGTAATTCGCGGGTTCGCGCCCGCGTCGCGCTAAACATGCTCGCCCTCCCAGCCGTGGGGGGCGTATAATGTGACGGTCAATCCCACTATTCGTTGGTAAAAGAGTAGCCCAAGAGTTGGCGGTGGGTGGTGATGACCAGCTGCCTTCCCTCTAGTCTTACACTGCAAAATTAGGGACGGCTAGCACAGATAGCCCTTGAGTAGCTTTGTGCGAAATTCCAAAAACAAACAAACAAATTGTCTATGTTTTTAGAATATTTTATGGTGCTATAAATCAAAATAGATATTCTAAAAACATGGAGGGAAGTGTGATGAAACTAATTAACAAAATACTCTTTAAACCTTTATGTCTCGTTTTATGTTTTTTTTCTAAATACTAATTACATATATTTATCAAAGTTTATTTAGTGTAGCTATTTTTATCCGAGTGGCTGCTTATTTGTTAGCATACATAACTATGTCCGTTTAATTATTTTTCTTCTTAATGTGGACAGTATTGAATACACATAAGACAAGTATTGTAGACCTTATTATCAACTGAATTTGAGGTTGAAATATTATATTATAATTTCCAGTTAAGGTGGTAGGCGTCTAACTTGGCTAATTAAAGCTCTTTAAGCCTAACAGTTTTGGCAAAAATCATGTTGAACTGTAGATTAAAAAGCTTTACTGCTTCGTCAGAATAGTCGTTTTACATCACAAAACCAAGTTTCTCATACGAAGTAAAAGTATTGCTCGAAGTCGACTTTTTACTGCTATTGAGCACAGCACAGATGATGAATTATAGTATTGGATGAAAAGCTTCCTAAACACTGTCTTGTGGCAGTTCGTTTGTTTGTTTTAATACAAAATTAACAAAATAGGCTATCTGCGCTTTGTCCACTACTGATAATCGAACTCCGGATTGTAGCACTGTTAGTCTGTGAGCTCGCCACTGATATACTAGAGGTCATCTTTTGACAGCAAAAACTATAATACAGTTTTTTAATGTTGATTTTACACTTCTCTTATTTACCTCCCTGCTGAGTCAACTGTAAGTTTGAAGATTTACAACGTACACATCCATAGTTCGATTCCCCATCGATTAACAAAACGTAGAAAGCTCATTATGTAGCTTTATGTCAGGGAAAATACCTTTCATTGAAGACCTGCAAATAGCTCTTAAGAGGAATGTGAAGAAAAAGACATCTTCAAACAAACGTCATAACATTGGTTTTTCTTTGGTTCAGATACAGCGTTAGATACAACAATGTAAAACAAAAAATGTACGTGTATTTGTTTTATCGGCTTTTGACCGTTTCTTAACCTGTAATTAAATGCTTAGACGTGATTAGTTAAGGAAAGTAGATTGCTATTATAATTATTTTGGAAAAAAAATGCGTTTCAGGAACTCTAGAACTTTATTGTGAACAACAGTAATTCATCCATTTAACCCAAACTGAAACAACGTGGTGTTTTACACACAAAATTTCATAATGATGTTTTAGGGTTTTTTTTTTCTACTGCTTGCATGAAAGTAAAAAAATGTACTTTTTTCAGCTTTTAAAAACTAAGTAGCATCACCGTTTCTGTAATTTTGTTCCATTCCTGAAAGTAACAATAGAAATATATCTGATTTTTTATATTTTTTGTATTTGTTTTTTTTTTCCAATTTATAACAACTAAATCGTTGCTCCTTGTAATTAGATGCAATGTACTTAGCTGATATTAACTGCCTCATCAGCGTTGGAGACAAGTAAAGACGTAAGGGTTCTCAGAGGTTAAACCTCTCGTTAACATAAGTACATTACAGTCATTGAATGCCAAGGAAAAGTGACACAAACATTTTTTAAGATGTTTGAAGTAAAAGCTATGGCAGTTTCTTTTTTGAAATACTGACACACTGAGTTTAAAGAATCGTAGAAAACGCAGCTGTGAAGTAGTGAACGAAACAGACACTTGTTCTTTATTATGTGAACAATCTTAGCAAATACAAGAACAGTAAAATCAATTTTAAAGCTTCTTCGGTATGATAAAAATGTATAACTATTTACCTACTTTACACTGAATTGAGAATAAATACTGGCTGAAGGAAAGTGTCTTGAACAACCACATTTGTTATGCTTGAGGTAATCAATTTTGTTGGTGAAGTTTTGAAGCTAAATGTTAACATAGCTCATAGATTGAAATAAATATTTTATAAACACAGCTGCATTCGGCAACTGAACAAAATCAGTCCAGTATTCTAGTCTGTAATAACCAACAAACTGTTTTTGATTTCAAGTGCGGGTAAACAATTTTCACAAAAAAAGTAAAAACAAATGTAGTTACTAATAAGAAGGCAGGAATCTTTAATAGCTTTAGGACGCTGACGGATTGCACATCACTCCCTTGTTCTCCAAAGGAAATGTTCATTGTAAGAAATGTTCTCTTGTTTGTCTAAGGGTATGCCCAATTTACCTGTCCAGAACCTGCTCTGGATGTACTTTTCCAAGACGAATCGCGTGAACCGGAAAAGGAAATTAGCATTTCCAATATGTCGGAGAATGCATGAGCCGTCTTGTTGTTGTTAAAAGATGAGTTTAATGATGATACTGATGATGAAGGGGGTGTTTTAATGATGATACTGAATAAAGAGATGATGAAGGGGGTGTTTTAATGATGATACTGAATAAAGAGATGATGAAGGGGGTGTTTTAATGATGATAGTTTTTAAATTTTATGAAGAAGATAATTAAAACCCTTCTAGTGCACTCGTATAAATTTATTTCGTTCTTCTGTTACATTTATAAGAAAATTGGTCGTTCTAAACATTTACATTGTCACAAAATATTCTAAGCAAATACTGCAGTGATACGCTCTCTCTGTCTTCTTGATGACATCACCATAACATAACATTTAAAGCGAATTTGAACACTTTGGTTACTACGGATATGTAATTATCAAAAAATATTGATATATTTATTAAAGCATACGAAATAAACTGATGTTCGTTAAACTATACTGGGAAATATTTCTGATAAGGCGTCATTTTCGACTTTTTTTCTTAAATATAACAAGAAACAAATCTTTTACGTCATTGTGTATTCAAAACAACTAATTTGTGCGTGAGAATATTAAAGTAAATTTAGTATACCGTATGCAGTAACCACGTGTTCTAATGTAATTTTTAGAATGAATTTGTAAAAAAAAATGTAGTCACCAACAAAAAGGCAGGAATCTATAAGGAAAATAATAAGAATGTAATACTTTAGTGATATTTTAGAAACTGTTCTACCAACTGGTAAACTTTGGTTGCTCTGAGAACGAGAGTAATATTAGTTATTTCTCAAAGGAATTAGGTTTAGGTTAGTGATTTGTTTGTTTTGGAATTTCGCACAAAGCTACTCGAGGGCTATCTGTGCTAGCCGTCCCTAATTTAGCAGTGTAAGACTAGAGGGAAGGCAGCTAGTCATCACCACCCACCGCCAACTCTTGGGCTACTCTTTTACCAACGAAAATTGGGATTGACCGTACATTATAACGCCCCCACGGCTGGGAGGGCGAGCATGTTTGGCGCGACTCGGGCGCGAACCCGCGACCCTCAGATTACGAAGCGCACGCCTTAACGCACTAGGCCATGCCAGTCCCTTAGGTCAGTGAACTACATATTATTTTATTTTTCTAGCTTGATCTTCCGTTACAAAAATAAAGCACATAATGCTTCTTCTGGTTCACAGAAAAGATTAAAGCAGCTTATCTTCTGAATTCTAACTGATTAAAATTCTTCTTCTTTAGAAAAAAAATGTGCAAAACTGAATGAGTGAGCTTTACATTAAGTTTTGTTTTCAATTTTACTGGCTGTGGTTTGAGTTCTAGATCAAGGCTCTGAAAACCAAGTATTACATTTATTGAATAGTGTTAACTATATTCAACATAGTTTAGTAAATCAACAGTATACCAAATTATTCTTTAATTACTCAATAAGATGTAATAATATGTTTTAAAGTCAAAGCTCAGGAATAAGGAAGAATTTCAGATTCCCCTTTTACGTTCCAGCGACAAAGAATACTTACTGCCTGTATATAGAAGACTGTTATAATCAACCTTTAGAATTCAATGGACGACGTTTATAGTCACTGTTCAAAAAACAAAGGAAGAAGCGCTATAGCCATTATTAAAAGCACAGAGAGAACTGCCATAATCCTGGTTCGGAATCAAAGGAGGGAGTGTCTTAATAATAGTTTGGAATCTATGGGAGAAACGTTATTATCATAATTCAGAATTAAAGGGGTCTGTTTTAGTGATAGTTTAGAATTTAAGGGGAAAATGTTATTATCACAGTTAAAGCAGATAACAACATTTCGACCTTTTTAGGTCATCTTCAGGTTAACAGAGAGTTTGCAACTGACTGTTGCTGGGCACATATCTTAGGGACGAGAGTGTAAAAGGGTACGGGATTGTAGGTGGCGTTGCAGTTTGATGTTATGTTATTAATTAGCATTGGTATAAAGGTGTTCCTTTATATTGGTTTAATTTTGGTTTTAGTTGTTGTATAAGTAAGGCTTCTTTGATTTTGCGTTTATTTATATTTGTTTCCTATGGTTATGTTGTCTTTATTTGATTTGCAGTGTTCAGAAACAAGTGAATTTATTTTTTTTGTGTTCTTTGAATCCGGTTTCCATTTTTCTGTTTGTTTCACCAATATAGATGTCGTGGCAGTTGTTGCATTGTATTTTATAAATTATGTTGGTGTTGTGTTTGTCAGTGTAGTTTTTACATAGTGTGGACTTTAGTTTTGAACCTAGTTTTTGAATAAATTTGGTGTTTAATGAAATGTTATGTTTTGTTATAAGTTTTCTCCAAATGTTGGTTATTTTTTTTCGCTAATATCAGGAACATATGGTATGCAGCAGTATAAATTTTTTTTTTGTATCTTGGGGTTTATTGTTGTTGGTCAAGGTGTGTGCGTATAATTTTTTCAACAGTTTTTGGAGAAAATTTGTTGATGTTGATGAAGTGTTGTTTCATTTTGTTGATTTCATCGTTAATTTTATCGGATGAACATAGTTTTGTAGCTGTGTTTACTTGGTTTCTTAACATATTGAGTTTTTATTTTGTTCCACGTGCAGGGAGTGTATATAGCCCAGTATGAATGATTTTTCTGTTAATTTTTGTTTTGAATTGTGTGTCGGCTCTTGTGATCTTGAAGTTGAGAAATGCTATTTGGCTAGTTTTTTCCTGTTTGCAGGTGAGCTTCATGTTGCGGTGTATAGAGTTAACGTGATTGTTAAAAACTGTATGTTCTGGTACAGGTGTTTTGACGATACAATTTCTGGATTCTCATCTACAGAATTTACTACCACAAAAACTAACTTTACATTCAATGACCAAAACTACCTACAAATAAATGGTCTAAGTATGGGGAATCCCGTGTCATCAGTTTTAGCCAACATTTTCATGACACAGAATTCCCCATACTTAGGTCATTTATTTGTAGGTAGTTTTGGTCATTGAACATAAAGTTAGTTTTAGTGGTATTGAATTCTATAAGGGCTACTAATTGGTTGGTGGGGCTGTGTGTATAAGTGGATTGGGGGTTTTGAATATAAAGTTCTAAAGCTATCTTGCAGGCTTCAGTGGTTGGGACTTCTGTAAAGAAGGAAATTGCGTCAAAACTGGCCATTAAGACTTCATGATTTAGTTAATAAGAATAGATTTAATATTAAAAGAGTCTTTGAAAAAGAAACCGGCTGATGTTACACATTTAGAAAATGTCCATGCTAAGTATTTATTGAGGTTGCAGTTAAATGATTCAAAGGTCGTATTATGGATCGTAGTGGGTTTGTTAGGCTTGGGGGTGCCATATGGTTGTGGTGTTCGTGAGTCGGTCCTTTGTAGGTAAGAATAAAGGTTTTCTGATATTGTGTTGGTTTTTTTCATTTGTAGTAGTATTTTGTTTAATTGGTTTTTATGTGTTTTTGTTAGATTTGTGTGTATTAGTTTAAACTTGTTTGTATCTGATAAGACGTTGTTCATTTTTTAAATGTATTCTTTTGTGTTCATTATAACTGATGTTGTTGTCTTGTTTTAAGTTGTTTAACATCTTAGGGAGAGCTCTCACAATCACTAAGGGTGACTATCATAATCACAGTTTAACATCAACGGGAGGGCTGTCATAACCGTAGTTTAGAACCATTGGAAGTCCTGTCAGAACCTCATTTAAAAGTAATTGGAGTACTGTAATACAAGTACGGCTAAAAGGCAAAATCAAGTTTTATGAGAATGAAAATTGCTCAAACTTTTGTAAATCACAGACTAAAAATATCAAATATGATTTCGAGACAGGTTATTTGACTGAATCCATAAATAGTTTTATTATCTTTGACACCTCATTTCAGTACACTTACATTAACTATTGAATATTTTTATTTGGGGCATTTTAATAAAATTTTAAAAACAAACAAACCAAAATAAGATTGTTCTGGAACAAAATAAACGAACAAATTATGAGCTTCTGTGACATTACATCGTATTAAGTTTAATAATTAATTTATAAAACCTTTATTATTATCAGTGTAATTGTAATGTAATGCTACACATACCACCGATTTATAAATCACGTTTCGCTGACATAAGGTTTTATATACTTGTACTTTGGCCTGGCATGGCCGAACGCGTAAGGCGTGCGACTCGTAATCCGAGGGTCGCGGGTTCGCGCCCGCGTCGCGCTAAACATGCTCGCCCTTTCAGCCGTGGGGGCGTTATAATGTTACGGTCAATCCCACTATTCGTTGGTAAAAGAATAGCCCAAGAGTTGGCGGTGGGTGGTGATGACTAGCTGCCTTCCCTCTAGTCTTACACTGCTAAATTAGGGACGGCTAGCACAGATAGCCCTCGAGTAGCTTTGTGCGAAATTCAAAACAAACAAACAAATCATACTGTTCTAGGACTCCTGCTCTCTTTCCAAATTCAGTGTCTAACTCTGCATATCCTGTTTCTCTCCATTGCCCAGTATTTCGCTATACTCAATCTTTTTTTCCATTGGCTCTTTGCTTCTTTTAGTAGCAATTATAAACTTCGAGAGCAATAGCAACGAATGTTTCATTTTTTATTTTCTGCTTTATCTTTCTCATTCAGACTTTTCTTTCTAATCTTTTTTGTTATTATTTTTTAGTTTAGTAGAGCATCTCCTGCGGGTCTATAACGCGAGGACGAACTTTATATTTAAGATCCATGATTGCTTGGAGGATAACTCAAAAATATATGAAATTCTTCAGGTCCTCTTATCCATTGTCGCAAAAGCTTTGATGAAGTACAATCAAGAGCTTGGCAAAGAAAAAAAAAATCAGAATTGTATAGCGGCTTTCTTTAAACAAATGTATATCACTATTATGAAAAAATCTTTCATACTAATAACAGAATTTTGATAAATAGTAAAACTGGACAAAGTTTTAGATGCGGTTTGAACCCGTTATGTCAGAATGGATAGAGAGCACTTCAAACTATTTTAACCAGCTGTTTATAAACCACTGACATTTTACTACGCTAAATAAGATGTAAAATAAAAATTTAAGAAAGGAATTAATTTGTAATGACATATAATTCAAAAGATCTATGTTGTTTTGATGCTGAGATAAAAATATTTATTAATGTTTCAAGTGGACTTTTTAGTGAAACGTAAATAATTAAATTGGCCTTTTCCCAGTAGATATCTTTAAATAATACTTATTAAACCAGTTGCTATTTGCTCTACGTTTTTATAATATCATTAGGAAACACAATGTTTATTATTTGCAATAAATATCATTGACGTTTTTTTAAAAATTTTAGTTGTAAAAATTACTTGTCAACGTCACATTTTATAACTACTGCAATGTTTCTTAAGTATTGGTTTGATATAAAAAAGATTTTGCAATTTATTTTTCATAATAGTTTGAAGTATTAATGTATTAAATAAATTATTAAAGAAATTGATTCTGTTTTGTTTGTTAGGTCACTATTATTTAGAAGAAATGTCTAACTCGTGAACAAATGACTTTCATCAGGTACGAAAGAATCGTTAGATCATTTTTTATCACCTCTGTTTCTTAAATATTTTCGTGATTCTTGATTTTGTTACGACAATGTATAACAAGTTGTATTTCTATTCAGTGACAATAGCTCAAGACCCTAAAGGTCCATTATTTGTTGTCGAGCCTCCTTCGAAAGTAACATTTTATAATAACACCGAAGCTGTCATTCCGTGCTCTGCCACCGGAAGTCCAGATCCTGTAATTAGCTGGATTGATGAACGTGGAGATAAAATTCAAGATATACTCCACTTACGTCACATCAAACAAGATGGCTCCTTAGTTTTCCCGCCATTTTCGGCTGGTGAATATCGTCAGGACATACATATGGCTGTTTTTACGTGTGTAGCTGCGAACATCGTCGGTAGTATAAGAAGCCAGGACGTACAAGTGAGAGCAGGTAAAGAAACTAGAAGTAATTTATAATTATTTGTTTAACGTAATCGTATCTGGTCATATCATGATGAAATGTTTTGTTTTACTTTCAACAAATACAACTTTAACCTTTTATTTTAACTAGAATAAACATCTGGTAAACTACAAGACATTAGGTATATATTACATTTGTTTAAGTTATAAAAGCTTTCGTATGCATTTCAAGATACGACATCAAAGTCATTATAAACATTTAGAATCGTATTGAATTTTCAACTGATGAGAAACTATGTGAATTCTTTTCTTCGTTAATTTCATTGTTATTGTTTTTAATGTGTTCACAACGTGGAAAGAAATATCTCGTTCTAATCACAGATTTTTTTGTAAAAAAACTGGCTTATTAATAAGTTTAAAGCTATTGTAGATACACTGAGTAAATAAACTAAATAAAGAACAGCAACTCGTAGTAACGAACTTAGGAAGACACATCAGTTTCTTGTGCTAAAAAGTTATCTCCATTAACTCAGGTGCGCAGTACGCCCACTCATTTCAAATTTGTATGAGAGACATAAGAACAGTAAATCAGAAATATTACTAACAAAGCAAAGAAATTTTCCAAAGTTGGATTAACGAAGTGTTTTCTATGAAAAAAAATTTATAACACAGACAACAGAATAATAGATGATGCGTGTTTCATTGTTGTTCATTGTAATAGATTTTCTAAACTAAACAATAGTAACGTGTTCGATAGAACTTCCTGGAAAAATTCTCTAGGTAAAAAATTATCAGAAAATATAATTGTTTTTTTTCTTTTGTCTGTCTGACATTTTTAGAAAAGTATTACTGTTGAGTAGCGAATTCAGTGAAGGGACATACTCTGTTTGTTAAAAACCTCTGGTGTAGACACGTGTACTAATAGAGTATGTGCACGTGAGTCTTGCAAAATATTCATAGTTTATCGAGTCAGTTTCACAATGTCAATTTCTGAAACTTGCCCTAACTTCATTTCCTTGAAGTTCTAACAAGAATTTGTTGTTTACAGAAGGTTTTCCTTTTAGATAATTCCTGTAGATTATATATGTTAATCACAGAGCGCTTGCGTTTAGCTCCTTAACTACAGTGGATGTAGTTGATTAAACCAAAGAATGTAATTTGTAAGTCAGCTACCATTTAGAACTGATTCGTCCATAAAATAGACCGATATACGCGATATGTACCGATATATATATATATGTATAGGTACATGTGGGTTCGACGCCTTTTAACTTTTACTAGATTCAGTGATGTTTTCTTGTTTATAGCTCTCTTGTATACTAACATGTATCTTACAACTTTTAAGCTTGGGTTTTGGCACGAATGATCATCCGAAACCACGGTTATGTGTGACTTCATGTTTGATATGTGCGGGAAGTATAGTGGGACAGACATCACTATTAATAGCTAAAAACATAGATAGTGTTCTAGCCATGACTACGAAACGAGTTTGATATCAATAATTTTGTATGGACGTTGTGTACCTTAAGATTAAACACATTTGTGAATCAATATTATAATGCATCGCTAGGGGTTCTACATTGATATGAATATTTTTTATTGAATTTTGTTATAACTCAGAATCAATTACACAGAATCATATAATATAAAAGATAATAATATTATTATTATGTTATTAGCTGCGGTACATATAGATGGACAGAGAGACTAATAATTTATTAGATGGATTTGTATATTAACGGAAATAAGGAAAACTTGTAACTTGTCTGTCAGCACAAAATATGTTTTTCATATTTTGGAAACACAGGCATTTATCTTATGTTAGTAACAGAGTACAGTACTCATCCCTCGTGAGAACATAATAGAATATAAACACAGATGTTCTTCGGTCTCTTTCTTTGTATGTTACAGATGTCTTCAAAACACACGAATACAGCGAAATATATTTATGGACTTGTCTATACAGTAATTTTTCTTAAATTAAGCCTAGTTTTGTTTTGTTTTCTTTACGTGCAAATGATTGAATTCTTACCATGAGCAAGTTATGCATGAAGCAAGCGAATTTTTCTTCTCCAACGGATATGTAAAAAACCAAACCGACCCCCGATCTTTGTCTTTCTGGTTGCAAATCGATTTTGCAACATTTGGGTTTTAAAGATATATCTTTATAGTGTACGTATGATATTCTACACACCTACGTCTGGATATTCACTTGCTTAAAAAAGAATAAGATAAAAGTTCTCGGAAAAAACTGGAGATTTTGTGCAGGGAAAAGAAAACTTTGTTATTAATTAACTGGTGAAAAAACAATCACGGAAGATAATTGAAATATACAACAAAACAATTTTGTTTCTTCTAGTTTTCATATGTATGTACATATATGTTGTTTGTTTGTAGTTAAACATAAAGTTACATAAAAAGTTATTTGTTTGTTTGTTTTGGAATTTCGCACAAAGCTACTCGAGGGCTATCTGTGCTAGCCGTCCCTAATTTAGCAGTGTAAGACTAGAGGGAAGGCAGCTAGTCATTACCACCCACCGCCAACTCTTGGGCTACTCTTTTACCAATGAATAGTGGGATTGACCGTCACATTATAACGCCCCCACGGCTGGGAGGGCGATCATGTTTGGCGCGACCGGGATGCGAACCCGCGACCCTCCGATTACGAGTCGCACGCCTTGGCCATGCTGGGCCTAAAAAGTGATTTGTACTGTCCATAAGAACTATGACTCTCTTAGGGTAGCGAAGTGTCTCGACATCTAATTAGTGACGTGCATGAACGGATTAACGAGGTTCCAACTGTCCCTATCGAGTATCTATCGAAACCACAGCCAAACGAGCGAGCTTGGAGAAATGTACTGTCCATCACGGGAAATCCAAGCTCGAGTTATTATAAGTCCGTAGACTTGCTCCTGAATGCATATATCTTATAACAACTTACAAATTAGGCTATAATATTTTACTTCCAATTTCAAATGAAGTCGTATTACAGAATACTGTTGATCAATTCTTGACTATAATAAAGTTACTGTCCCAAATTCATAATTTCTCCTCATCATAAAAAAAACAAAACAACTGCCTCGATTTATTGTTCATAAGTTTGTATGTTCTTCATGTGCCATGAATTATATAGGATTAAACAACAGGTAGCTCTCAGCCGCTATAAAGGAGTATATTCCTGGAAATACTGAGAATCCGTCAAATATTACACATTACATTTTGAAATGTAACACGTATATTAGGTTTGTTTGTCTATTTTTGAATTTCGCGCAAAGCTACACGAGGACCATCTGCGCTAGCCGTACCTAATTTAACAGTGTTAGTTTAAAGGGAAAGCAACTAGTCGTCACCACCCACCGCCAACTCTTGGGCTACTCTTTTTACCAACGAATAGTGGGATTGACCGTCATATTATGACGCTCCCACGGCTGAAAGAGCGAACATGTTTGGTGTGACGGGAATTCGAACCTGCGACCCTCAGATTACGAGTCGAGTGCCTTAACCACCTGGCCATGCTGGGCCTCGTATATAAGGAGCGAGAATTTTTATTTTAGTGTGTGTCTGTGTAAACATTGTATGTTCACACTCAATGTTGCTGTTATGATTGTATACTGAAATTGTTAAAACATCATCTTTCATTGATTTATTTACTACATGCAGACGAATGGAAGGACATATAGATAGACACACAAACGGATAACTTAGTAATTTGCAAAGAGAAGAAAGAAAAAAGTATTATGCTGAAGAAATATACAACTTAACTTTAGAAAGTAATCTGACACCCCCAGTGGCACAGCGGAACGTCTGTGGACTTATCAAGCTATCCATACACTTGATGGGCACAGCACAGATAGCCCCTTATGTAGCTTTGTGACCGACTATAAAGAAATAAACAAAACAAATTAATCTGATATTAATTTGCTCGATGTCACAGCTTAAGTTCCTATATCTTGATAATACTAAAATTTTACATGGTTGACACTTAGCACCCATATAGTTGCAAGCATCATAGCCGTTTAATGATATGCATGCCTTAACCATTGCTATATCTATCGTATTCTTACGGACTTGAGAAGTCCTGACATTGCACGAAAAGCCTCGTTGGCACTGGATATAGCAGATATAGTTTGGATGACAGATTATTATATACTCTTCTTAACCGTTACTAAGAAGTTCTTATTAATAATTACAAGGTATTTTGTAACTACTCTGTTGAAAGTTTTAGTTTTACAAGAGCACTCATAATTCTGATAACTGTTAACAGCTAATATATTTAAAAATAACAAACAGAGAAGTGGGGGTTGAATTGACAGAAGTCTCAAATGTCTATGTGATAGTAAGAAAAAATAAGAATCAGAATCTCAATCTTTTTTGATAACAGCCCTGCAGCACAGTTTTCGTTTCAGAAATATCCATAGTAATACTGCCATGTTCAAAGCACATCACTACTAATTGAATTGTTTCTATAAGTCATCTAGCAAATGAGGACGACAATTTCTCAATACTTGTTTCAACAGTCCGATTTCACTATGTCTCGTGAGTTATCCGATATGTCTTCGTATGGAATAGCCTGAATACCCATTTCATTCTTCAGCTGCTTGAGGTGTGCGATGGTGGTAGAAACTTGTGTGCACATGACTTGTATCACTCTTCCAGATGGGAGGGGCATCATTCTTTGTTATGGTGCATATACTTTGGCCTACATTGAATACGTGAACAGCTTTTATCACTGATCTTTGTGTTTGTGGTGTCTAACTTTTTTGCTTATCACACCTGCAGTACCATTCGTTGCATGTCTCTTTTTCGAAGGTCCTCAGTCCCCATTTTGATCCGTATTTTGTTTTCAATCACATTAAATAAAAGCGGTATCACTGTGTTGAAAATTCTATATCCTTTGTGTGAATACATCTTTATTATCTGAGTGTTTGAATAAGCTGCATTGGAAAAAGCTGATACAAACCTTACCCAAGATCGATCAATTGCCAGTGGTATCACACAACCAACAAAACACCAAACAATGTAGTTTTAATACATTTCGTTCCAACCACGACCTTCTACTGGCTGTGATTGTCACTGTGTATTTGCATATCCAAAATCGTTTCAGTATAATGTACTTAACCCTCCGCATATGGTAAACTATTGATTCAATTTTGTAATAATAAGGCAACATTCTTTCCCTATAAAAAAGGAAGTTGTAGCTTTATATATTGTTTATTTATAATAATAACAGCAGCAACCTTTATATTATTTTTTATGGCGTTACTTTGCTGTAATTGAACTGTCAAAAGTAGATAAAAAAATTCTTAGGGGATTCAATTTTATAGAACAGTGAATTTTATCCGTGTGACATTCGAAGACAGTTCGTATTTTTCGCATTACGACTGTTTCGAGCATATAACGTCGGAATTTGAAAACACTTTTCCAATATCCTCAAAAACTTTATATTATATTTAAAACAAATTCCGAGAGGTTACATTTCTTACGTTTTTTCTCTGTATAACGCACACGTAGCAACTTCTTGTTTTCTTGGTTAATTTATTTTTTATAAGATTGTTTGTTTGTTCGTTTCTCTTATAGCAAAGCCGCATCGGGCTATCTGTTGAGCCCACCAAGGAGAATCGAACCCCTGATTTTAGCGTTGTAACTCCATAGACTTATCGCTGTATCAGCGGGGGGTATTTGTTTAATAAGATAATTCCAAACTAAACGTGGTTTGTTTTCAATTATAAATTATCAGAGCTCATTATAAAGAGGGGTTTTCTTTCATAATTAATATGATTCTTTTTGTTATAATAACTTGTAATGTACTTATTATTTTCTAAAATACTTTTACTGTTGCAAACGTATTATTGATATTAAATCACGAGAGAAATATGTGAACCAAAATGAGTTCCTGTTTAGCCTTTGTTAACCTTGTCATATTGACTCCTCTCATATTTAGGGTGCAGTACATACTGTCTTATATTTCAATTTACACGTTTAAGTGTATTGATTTCTTCCGCAAGCTGCCTCAGTTGACTTCTTCTTTCTATGTATGTTTGTATTTGTTTGAACAGATAGCCCAGATAGAAGGCATCTCCCAGGCTACCCCTTTGTGACCGAATGGTGAAATTTAGCGTACCGATGGTTTCAAAGTGCGGAGCGTGTTTTGAGGGAAAACGTGCCACGAACCGTGAATCATATTCACCGTAAGAACACGCTAACCACTAGGACATGTCCGTCCCGCCTTGAATCCTATATCCTCATTTACTTGTTTCACATAATAACCTTAACTGACCCTTGTACCTCATGTTAGCAATTTTACTCTTTTAAACTAATCAATACCTACTCTTATAACGAGTCCACTTGACCTCTGTACTATTTATCACAGGACATCTCCTATTAGGAACCAACCCCTATATTCTTACTTCTCCTTTTAGCTATTCTAACCTCCACAGAAAACACTATCACGAGCCCACTTGATCCCTTTATCTTGTCTATTGTCTTATCACGCATATTTTCACAAAAATCATTTCAATATCACGAGCCAAGTTGACCTCTTCCTACAAATCTTACAGTACTTAAGTACACAAAAACTTTACTCTCATGAATCCATTTGACCTCTGTATTTTTACGTACTTTACTCATAGTACGAACCAGTACAACGCCCAATAATAAAATAGTTATTCTTTATTGTATGCGAGTTAGTTTATGACGAAGATAAGTCGTCTGTTTTGGTACTGTCACTGTCTGATAACTATCTTACTGAACATAACTGGATATATATTATCGGACAAAATTTCAACACATTTCTATCTACTGTGTGAGAGAGATCTTTCTGCTTTTTTAAGCTATGAAGAGAACCGATAAATTATTTATGAAGAGTATTTAATAAGTATTAAACTACATCATAATTGTATTTAAAGCCACAATACTATAACGTTACATCACGAACAAAGTTTATGCTTTATACTAATGCAAGTTATTTAATAATTATAAAGTTGGAAGCATTGAATCATGATAATTGTTGTTTGCGTTTTGAAAGTGTGACATGAAATGTTCGAAAAATTGGAATAAAATAAATTCTCACGGTCTTTTGCGCAAAGTAGCCCAAGAAAGGCAAACTGATCCAGAACTGTTTAGACATTGATTAACAGACCAGACGCGGAGAGCGACAACGTCAGGAACATCTGGTGCCCAGCCTGTTTGTTCATCCTTTCTCTGTGACAGCATGAAAGGCTCTCATAACGAAAATGTGAGCAACTTGGTAGAAAACCAAAGGTACTTGACAGATGATGGTCTAGACGTCAGAGGAGTCTCTATTACATCCTCCTTAGAAAAGATTTATTCGAAAACTGAACAGATACTACACTTTCACAAAAACTTCGACTCAATTGAAGATATTGTTTCTGAATATTTGAATGCATGTTTGGAATTAGAAGTCAGGAAAAGAAATACACACAATATAAAAGTCTCAAAAGAGATAATTATCAAACGGTCTGCTGTGGTGAATATAGTATGTTTTTATAACTGATTTCTCGACTGGACAGATTTAGATATAAGACAGTTTTTGGTATACTTTTGTTTACTTTACCGTATCAGAGACGTCTGGTGACAGTTTTAAGTTATTAAGATATGTAGGTTTGTTTTATGTGTGAACCTGATTGGAATATGAATAGAATTTCCTAAAAGTGAAAAAAATATATGTCTGTAAAAGAGATTCCCTTTCTAAAGAAAAACAACGTATTTCCTGGCTTTTGTCAAGATCTCAATATGACAATATGGCTGACGACTTTTGAAACTGGTGTAACTTTGATGTTGGGGAACACACAAACATTGAATCACCAAACAAGAACACGAACTATGTAGATTAAGGTGTTACCTTGGAATACGTTTTAAAGCTTAAATGAACAAAACCATAAGACTGGAATCAGTTACTTTGTGTACTTATTTGCCTATCATATTTGCATCTTAAATATGAAAATTACTTCTTGTGTCTTTCAAGTATACATAAGTATTATTTGGTTTTTAATTTTGCTTAATTGTATTTGTGTTTGTATATTTTACAACTTAAATACGCTAATCCCCCGTTTAGTGCTGAGGAAGGGTTCCTGAGTTAATCAGGATAATTTTAACATATATATGTATATATATATATATATGGAGATATGCAACTGAAGGCACTGTTTTTCACCTACAAATGATGTATAAGTACTTTATTTATGTACCGGTAAATTTAAATAAAATTACTCACTATAATATCGTCGTTGCTGGAAAAAAAGAAAATTTTTATTAGCTTTCAATTTTGTTTGGCTAGAGAGCCATCAAATACAAAACTAGATCTCTCCTGCCACGCCTACCTTTGACACACTGTCTTTTAGGATTTGTCAATACTCGTAGTTCTCTCTTATGTTTGCGACTATACTAGTTATAATCAATAGACAGGCAAAGTTATCCTCTATTACATTACGTATTATATTACGTTGTTTATCCTACAGAGATTTGTTTATCGCTTCTTTAGAATTTTTTTTTTCCTCCACGGATCGACATTACGTAAATGGATGGTGTTTTAAAGTTTCATATTGCGTTGCTAGAATCGCCAAAAAATATGTGATAGTTACGGGATTTCGTTTGCTTTTTGCGTGTTATTATTCTATATTCTTTGTTGCATTATTTTATTAAATAAAAATTATTTAGTGCACTTCTACTATTTGTATGAAAAGTAGTGTTCAGAGAGATATAATTTTTTCATATTTTTTTTCTTTCTCGGAAAACCCTTCCCCCCGCGCTAGTACAGCGCTAAAATCAGGGGTTCGATTCCCCTCGGTGGACTCAGCAGATAGCCTGATATGGCTATGCGAAAAGAAAAACACACATACGCTCTCCTGAAAAACAAAATATCTCAACGAGGGAAGCTCTCAATAATAAATTAGCTTAAAGCGGGATGGTATTGTATTCTAAATAGAATATAATGTTACTATATTGCTTCCCACATTGTCAATGCTGTGGTGCTAGTGAAGAAATGCCGGAAAGCAAAATCTACTACATAACCGTGTA